>NC_142184.1:16470000-16779500 GCF_026936395.1 Plectropomus leopardus | reverse complement strand
ACCATTTGCACCACATGGATTGTCCTGAATTCAACCCACCTTTCTGCTTTTGAATTCATCCACTGCATTTTAGAATTATTCCAAATAACGCATAAGGTCACGTGGAATGGTGTAAAGTACTGATATTTAAACAAATGATTAAGCCTGCCATTATCACATCTAAATTAGACTATTAATCTGAACACAGAGGCTAAGATACTCACTCTCCTGCTCTTCATATGGTGTTTAACTGTGATTAGATGTTTGGTACAGCTGCTGGAGTTTTAACTGTTGTGAACAATCAATGGCTCCTTTGTTAAGACAAACACATAACAAACACAAAATCCACTACTCAGAATTATTCATTGATTATCTTAAATTAGAGGATTTGTTTTAGTTTCACGGGTGTTCAATATTACTATTGATATAATATGTGTGTTTAAAATATAATTTAAGAAATCTCAGTTGTTGCATGATTTTGTTTTTATTGAAGCTTGTGGCTTACAGTTTTAATTTAGAGCGGGATACCTGTTTTTAGAATGGGAATAATCGGAATCTTTAGAGATGGATTGAATGTAATCTGTCTATTTTTATATGAACATTTGTTGGGCTGTACAGATTATTTCTACTGTTGTAATGCTTTCAATTCAATTCAAATTATTTTTTTTTTTTAGGAAAGGCTCATATTTATTTTTGTGTTATTTGTGTAATTATTTTAGGTAGTGTATTTGAAGTAACAACCAACAGCTTTTGTGAAACATTGCATTCTAAAAATGGTTGAATTTAATTTCAGAATGGCCAATGCTGACTGATCAAACCTGCCCTTAACTTTGTTGTCTCCATTGTTGGGCACTAATGGAGTATGACTGTTGATGCTTGTGTCCTGTACTGCAGAGTACCATGCCTTAAGGCACATGTTTGCACAACACCTGATGTTTGATTCCATGTGCATTTTTATCTGATTTTAATTCAAATCAGCACTGTCAAAACCCAAAAAAGAAATAAAATGTTTGCACACATCCTAATGCTGAAGGATGTCGCCCCTTTATTTCTCCATACATGAACATATGGTGGATCTGACCTGCTGTGGAACAATTAAGTTAATTTGCCTTTTATGTAGAGGCTTTGCCACAATAAACTCATTTTATCCATGGCTCCAAAGACCATAGAAACTGTAAACTTTGAATTAATTCCAGAAATCTGAAAACAAGTCTGTAGGCGTAAACAAAAGTGCTCATAGTAATGTAGAAAAAACCCCAAAACCTGAATCTACATGCAAATATGAAAAGGCCTTGATATCTCAAGGGCAAAATTTGGATGTCTTGATGTCTGGAACTAAATATTTGAGGCGGGAATCATAACAGGCTCCCAATACGATATTATCAAGATGCTCAGGTCCCAATACAGCATTATTAGAATTCTACATGTTTTATTATATACTGAGTGTTACAATAACATTATACAATATATTGCAATGTGTTGCCTTTTTTCAACTGCAAATTAAGGAAAAACTTTTTTAAAAACATTTTCTTTATTTGCATAGGCTACCAGAAACTTAATTTATTTCAACATGAATAATCTCTATAACTAAAAGTCGATACTTGCCGTTCTTGTGTTTTTACAGTATTGCCACATACAATTTTGCAAAATTATAATGTATTGATTATTACCCATACCCCTACTAAATGTTACTTGATGTTTATGTCAGTACTTTCTTTTACTTGAAGGGACGTTGCCTCTCTCTGAATGAGGCTGATGCAGGGCAGGTGTGTAGAAGAAACTAACAGCCAAAAACCAAGAAAACACAGTCATCTTAATAATAAGACAACCAGGCGAAAACAAAGACAGACTACCTAATGAAGGCAACTTAACCCTTTAAAACCTAAGCAAATTGGTTTTAGGTCTTTCATTGTTAGAAAGCAATGAGCAACTTCACAAGACAAGGCCCAAAAATTAACAGGAAATTAGTTAAAAAAGAAAAAAGAAAGAAGGGAAAGGAAAATTACCTTAAAATAAGCAAAAAAGAAAACGACATTTCTGTTTAGAATAAACAAATCGAACTAAAGTAATTTTCAGGTCATTTTCTTATCTTTAAAAAAAAGTTTCTACTTCCTTATTTTGGGTTTTATTTTGACAAGCAGCACCGGAAACAGTATTTTCCCTTCCCTTCCAGCTTGACATCTTGCTTGTGGTTCATGTTTTGTGAGCTAATCTGGCTAGCAGATGTCGACTGGTCAAACTTATTTTCAGATGAATATATGCGGTAAGGGTTTTGCTTTCCTTGTGCGGAATGCACTTTTGATGATATTTGACAAATTGAAGCTAATGAATTATGAAGCTAATGGCCTGTTTTTAAATGCGTTTATGATTAATTATCTGCAGTGCTACCCAGCTAACTTAGCTAACGTTTGCTAACTGGAGCTGTCGGGGAAGCCAGCAGGAACCGCCTTGACATTATTTTTTATCCTCTTTCATTGTATGGTGACTGCTAGAAACGCATTAATTTGAATTGTAAGTGATGACCATATCGGCACTAAAATGCACAATGACACGGGGTAAGGGGTATTTGTGTTTTCCTAGCCGCTTTTAATGACGTTACGGTGGCTAACGTTTGCGCTAAGGCCCGTGCTACTGCTGGGCCGATCATGTTAACCAAGCTGCCCCCCGATTATGGCAGTGGATTGACGCAATGTTACATTATTTGACATTAATGCAAATCAAACAATAGATAAGAACTACTCGCAGTCCCTTGTGTACCTCTTTGACATTTCTGCAGATATAAGTTAAGCATCACCGGTCTCAGTGATGCCACATAGAAGTGTTTATTTTTTGTTGTTGTTGTTTTTGTTGTTATTCCTAATTTACATAACAGTAAAAAAGTCAAAAGTCTAGAATACAATTTGACGTACACAATAACAACAATAATCAAGCCAGGGGGATATTTCAATAAATAAAAATATTGTCAGATATACAAATGCCAAGAGTCTTGATAGCCTTTTTGTTCGTCGAATCAGTAATTTCATATAATCCTATCCTTCAGAAAACTGCCAATTTTTTATTTTTTTTTTTATTTTTTTGCTAAACTTACAATTATGTTGTAAGTATTTTGCCAGAACCATTACCAGATTCATTTTATGCTTTGCTTTCTTTTTTGGGCTATTGAGAAAGCCTAACACTATACTTTTGCCAAATAATGTAATGTCTTTGAAGAAAAACAACGCCAAAAACATCGTGTTAAAAAAAAAAGTTTCAGATTGTTCATCACAAAACACACCGTCCGTGTTTGTCTTTTTAAAAAATATTTCTTACTTGTAGTGACTGGCAGCAGGTAATATATGACATCTACAAATTAATGCCGATATGTAGTGACATGGAATAGAGACAATATTCTGTTGAAAAAGGGCACCCATGGCTCTATTATTATTTTGGGGATGTTGCAAGAAACAAATTTATCCTATTGGCTTGACATACATTTGCAAAAAGAAAGAAAGCATGTTTTGTTTGACCTTTTCTCTCCTGAAGCTATAATTGAAAACCTGTAGCTACTCACTCACCCAGCATCCGATATATTGTACAGCTGTTAGTTACTACTCCAGCGCTGCTGTTATCAAATCAAATCAAGTTTATTTATATTGCACATTTATAAATAACCGTCATTGATCAAAGTGCTGTAGAAATGAAAACAAATGGAACACAGATTGATAACTTGAAATGCGCACAGCAACAAAATGTTAGCAGAAATTACAAAGCAATAGTATATGTACATAAATATAAAAAAATGAGAGTAGTAAAATTATAAAACACTACACACCAGTATGAGCAACCAAAGACTATTGAAAAACATGTACATCTTAAGATTAGTCTCGTAAGTGTAGAGTAGGAGCAGATAAGTTTTGTAATGTACAGGGGTGCCGATCCATGTAGGCTTAAAAAACAAAAAAAGAACTTTAAAAACAGTCTTGTATTTGATGGGTAACCAGTGCAGGGATGCCAGGACTAGTGGTCTCTCTACTGGTACCAGTGAGGAGTCTCCCTGCTGCATTCTGTATCAGCTGTAGGAGAGACAATATATATTTTACTTTGTCACCTGTTGTGTCTTGACTGTGACACTGGTGGTTTATGGGATGGAATGATGACACGTGTCTCTCTTGTGTAATTTCAGCATAAAACGGTTTAAACGCCACTCCTAGTAAAAGGGGAGGATGGCGCATCGAAGCACCCCACCTTCGCCCTTGCAGAGGACAGAGTACCTGGAGCCTGATAATGATTCCGACAGGGACTCAGGTGTTGGGGAGGATGCTGACAGTTGCCATGGAGGCACAGTAACAGAGGAGGAGCAAGTCAACAAGCAAGAGGATGTGGAAGAAACCAACGGGGAGGGAGAAGATTTTACAGTTTTTGTTGCCTTTCAAGGGAATATGGAAGATGAGGACTTCACTCAAAAACTTGACACTATCCTCAGTGGAATACCAGACATGCTTGATATGGGTTAGTTTAATGCTGTTTTACGCTTAACTGCAATGGGGAGGAAAACCGTGCAAGTGTTTTTTCTTGTTTGTTTGCTTTTTTATCAGAAAAAGAAGCATTCAAAGATATAAAGAGTGTACTCACATAAAACTAGGCCGTCAGTGCATTGGAAAGACACAAATACTTTTGGAATTGGTGCTACATGACCAGGATAAAAAAGAGAAATAGGGCTGTGGCATTCACTTTTGCTTAATAAGTAGAAAAACCTACAACTACTAGAATGCACTGTGCCATACCTGACCAGTGAATGCTCCTACTGGTGAGTGACATAATGTGAGCTTGGCCATGTCACACGATGGCGGCTGGCTGGTAACAAATGATTTTGTATTATATTTAAATGCAAAGCTAAAAGATGTTTCTGAAAACGTTTAAGGTGAGAAACAGGCAATGCAGTAACAGAATCTTGTTTTATATGTGATCAGTGCTGTTTAGTTTTACTGTTTGAGCTTAGCTTTCAATCAGTTTCTCTGTGCAGGGTGGCGCCCACTTCCTGTTCGCAAACTTTTGCTATTACAGCTAAACAGGGCATATGGCAAGAACTGGGCACTGTGTTAACATAATCCTGACTTCTGTTTGATCAGCACTGCCCAGTTTTACTGTTTGGTGGCATTTCAGTCCGAGTTTGAGAGGGAGAGAGAGGGCAAGGGATGGGCGGGTCTGTCTCTCGAGTCACTTCAGTAATCTTTGTGTCCATGGCGGCGGGCAATACGAAAACGTGGAAGTACAGTTGGTGGATCAGACAACAGCCCGAGAGCCAACAATTTTCTCCGTGGGTGGAGGAGGCATATCATGGCACTTGTTAGATGGAGTCCAGTTTACCACAGTTCATCTACACACACTACCCACATTGTTTTGATACAAAGCTGGTTGAAAATCAGTGAAGTGTCCCTTTAACTGATATGCTGCATACAAAAAGGAGCTGCTCATTACAGGTGTGTCCTGATAGCTGCTGTCCAGCTCTGGCTGTGTATCTGGGTCTATATAATATAAGACCTCAGTTGTCTGCCCGGTTAAATACAGTTCTTTAAAAAAGTTTCAATCTTCTTATATGTAATTATTGGGTGGAGGGAGGGTTTATGCAGCATTGCATTGTGATAGTTTTAGTGGCAGTATTGTATCTAAACACAAACTGCCAAGTTTAGCTTTTTACTTAGTACATTTTACTCATCTGGTAGCCCACTAGAATAAGTAGGAATACATTTATTTGGATTTTTGGCCATTATCCAATACTAGGTATTGATAGGTAATAGGTATTGATATATCCATCTTTTTCTCCAGCTAATTTTATTGACCATCAAGTTTCTTATGTAGTAGAATTAACACTCTATAATGTATACTCTTATATTGGTGGCCCACCAGCAGATGGAGTCATAAAATACAATGCTTTTAGAGTTGATGTTTTTCTAGATTAATTCCCAGAGATGTGTTTTCACTGAAAAACAAGTCTTTTATTAGAGAAATGTCCTGAATTCTTTGTCCTATTATATATGACACCAGCAGTTGAGTGTCCATCCTCTCCTTGTCCCTCTCTAACCAGTCACCTCTAAAAAAAATCCATCTTGTATTCAGTGTAATTGCAACTTATATCCATTCATTGTCCCTCTTTAGGCTCTGAAAGGCTACAGCCACAACATGTGGAGCCGTGGAACAGTGTGCGAGTTACCTTCAACATTCCTCGGGATGCTGCTGAGCGACTCAGACTGTTGGCCCAGAACAACCAGCAGCAGCTCAGAGACCTGGGGATTCTCTCTGTGCAGATAGAAGGTAACAGCACTGCCTTCAAACTTCATCTTTCATTTAAACCGAATGCAAAAAACTGTATTGTTTATTCTCTTTTTTCCTTTTTTTTTTTTTTTTTTTTACATCTGTGGTACTTAGAATAAGAATAGAAGAATAGAGTCCAAAAACTCAGAAATGACTTAGCAGTTTTGCACCTCCACTGCCCTTGTCTCAAAGTTGGTGGGTTTTTTGAATGGGTTTTCAGTTAAACTCCTTAAATAAGGTCAAACTACAGAGGCTTTCATGTTTTGATCTTCAACATAAACTACATCAGTAAATACCCCACTCGCAAACTTTTAAAGCTTTAATGTGACAGTTGCTAACAATTGGCTAAATGAGACCACAGAACGTCATCACGCAGAATCATGTCAAATCTGCTCTACAGGCTCGTAGCAGTGGTGACGTGACCATGTGTAGTTTGTTTTTGCCTTGCAATAGCTTCTTACTTCAGGTGACTACATTTACTTCACAAATCCCGAAAGTGCTGTTTAATTATGAAGATTACCTTGTTGAACAAAATGTGTAAGTATGATAGACATTTGTTAACCAAAGAGCTTATTCTCTGCAGTGGTCCAAAATCCAGTGGAAAAAAATCCATAAGCTTTTTGATGAGGGAACCAGGGTTAAGTTATCTTTAGGGTTGGCCTACAGAAAAAAACATCATCCCTGATGCACTCTATAAGGCATACACACTAGACTTTGTGTTGTAAATGTTAGTTATAGATGTTCACTCTGTTGATATTCAGGGGAAGGGGCCATCAATGTGGCTGTGGGACCAAATAGAGGACAAGAAGTCAGAGTGAATGGACCAATTGGAGCACCTGGCCAGATGAGAATGGAGGTCGGCTTTCCAGGTCATCCTGGTCCAGGTATTGTTTTACTGAATTGATGACACATGGTCTTGAATATTACACAGCGTTTTTTGTACTAGTTGTAGCAGTAAAAGTGTATTTTGTATAATGGCGCAGTAGGTAATATGCAAACATCGATTATTTTTGTCTTCTCTATTTCCAACACATAAGCACACATAAAGACATGAACACATTACACAAAGCTGTAAAGACAGACAATGGTCATATGTATTGTATAGTTGTTTTTAGTTTTGCTTTGTGTGTTAAAGCCATTCATTAGTTAGTGATTGCTGATCTGTTAATTACAAATACACCAGAATATTAGTATTGTAAATCTCATATTATCTTCCCAAGAGAGTTCAAGATGTGCTAAGTGGAAAAGAGGGTCACACTAAATACTTACAACTTTAGCCTGCTGAAGTTGTTTTATTCTGACATATTTGCAGTTTTTATACTGTATACATCATTCCTGTATGTTCTGGTTGTATTTTACTAAAGACACTACTGAGAAATAAGTATGCGTGATCATTATAACCGTGCTAATTTAACAAAGTTAAAGGTGGTGCTGTGCAAAGACTTCTGCGCATTAATGTATGTTATAAAAATGATTTGCCTGTTTCCACAAAATTATTTAACACGCCCATATTTTCATAAGGAGGAGTACGGATGGCTAATCCGGCAATGGTTCCCCCAGGGCCTGGCATGTCAGGTCAAGCTATGGTACCAGGCAGCAGTGGACAGATGCACCCTCGTGTTCAGAGACCATCTTCACAGACAGGTTCAGGTCTTTATTTCTTGTACGTCATATCATCCATGTTGCAATTTGGAATGAATTAAGGCTTGGACAATACAATAATGGAAAAATTGCGTCCTCCTCTTCCACAGATGTGATGGATCCAATGATGCCAGGCATGTCAGTTCAGCAGCAACAGCAACTTCAGCATCAACAGGCCGGTCCCCATGCCTCAGGCCCAATGCCTCCTCAGGCTGCTCATCACATGCAGGCTCTGCAGGGAGGTAGACCGCTCAACCCTGCTGCACTGCAGCAGCTACAGCAACAACATCACCAACAGCAACAAGCCCAGCAGCAAGCTCAGCTCTCCCAGCTTGGACCTAGACCTCCATTCAACCCATCGGGCCAGATGGCTGTACCTCCTGGCTGGAACCAGCTGCCCTCCGGTGTCCTCCAGCCACCAGCAGCCCAAGGAGGCCCTGCCTGGAGAAAGCCCCCACCCCAAGCCCAAATGGTTCAACGTCCACCCTCCCTTGCTACAGTTCAGACTCCCAGCCATCCTCCGCCGCCTTACCCGTTTGGCAGCCAGCAGGCTGGGCAGGTGTTCAATGCCATGGGCCAGGGACAAATACAGCAACAGCAGCAGACAGGAGTGGGTCAGTTTGCTGCTCCCCAGCCTAAAGGCCCACAGGCTGGTCCTGGTGGTGTCACAGGACAGCCCAGACCACCTCCACCCCTTCCACCAACATCTGGACCGCAGGGAAACCTCACTGCCAAGTCCCCTGGCTCCTCCTCATCTCCTTTTCAGCAGGGTTCACCTGGGACTCCTCCCATGATGGCTCAGAGACCTACAACACCACAGGGTTTTCCCCAGGGCGTTGGATCACCAGGAAGAGCAGCCCTCGGCCAACAGGGTAACTTGCAGCAAGGATTCATGGGAATGCCCCAGCATGGACAGCCTGGGGCCCAAGTTCACCCAGGTGGGCTACTGTTTGTTGTTATACTGAAATGCACTTTAAAAAATCAAAATTTTGACTCTTGTAAAATAGTATGTGAAGTTAAAGTAGTCTGATGTCTATAATGACAATAAATACTGATTACAGGCATGCCGAAGCGTCCCATGGGCTTTCCAAACCCAAACTTTGTCCAAGGTCAGGTGAGTGCCAGCACTCCAGGAACCACTGGTGGAGGAGCCAGTCAGCAGCTTCAGAGCAGCCAAGCGATGACTCATGCAGGTAAAAGATTTGCCGTTTAATCAATTGCAAACATTTTTGGCAAAGATCCTTCTTACATTTGACAATTACATGCACTGAGACATGCCTTTTTACATTTTAAAAAAACATTTTGGTTGTGTCATGACATGCTGTTTGACTGATGAAGACAACTGCTTGAAAAATGATAACAACATGACTACTGAATTATATACACTGCTGCATCTCCTATACGCGGTTAACCACTATAGAACTAGTTTTTCTCACGGATTTTAAAAACTATACTTTTAATTAATTTTGAGTGTATTATGATAAAGTAATGGATGTAGGTCTAACATTTGAGATCAGATAATGTAAAATGTTATAAAGATTGTTTACGCTGCAGCTAATGGACTCAAATGGCAGGCCTGATTAAAAATAATGAACTGCATTGAATCACCTACACGAGGAACCTTTATGGCAGTGTAATCGAGTATATTTTAGATCCTTTTAGGCGTTTTTCAGATTCTTTCATTTCAGTACAGAATTGTTAAAATCAATCAGTCTATCATATTTTAAATTGTTTAGTCTTAAGTTAGACTGTCACTATAATATTTTAAAATAAAAGTTATGCTGTTTAGTAACAAATTCAACAGGGTTCCAGTCAATCCTCAAAAAGTCTTAAAAGGCATTGAATTAATAGATTTTTAAAAAGCCTTAATTGTTATTAGATTGACTTTAATTAATCTTTTCAAAAGTCTTAAAAATGCTCAGACTGGGGAAGTAGGAATTTATAAATCTTTTTTCTGATGTTGCAACATAAAAGCTCAAAGTAGATGGTAATATCTATTTTTTTTTGTTTGTTAAATAATTAAATAAATTCCTTTTCCTAAACTCGTCATGATGAGAATCCCAGCAGTGGAAATTCACATGAAGATTGAGAAACACAAAATAGCCCAGAAAACAGGCCAGATATTTCCCACTATTGTTGGTAACCCAAATAGAAACTTTTGTTATTATGTAAAATGTTCACTGTCTTCCATCTGTTCCACTCTAAAAAGAGTTGTTTTTCCAACATTTGTTCTTCTTGAATTTTGGTTATTAGAAAATTAGTTTTAAACTTAAATCCAAGTGGCATTAAAAAGTATTAAATCTACCTCGCCTTAATCTGCAGGAACCCTGCTTTTAGGTTTTTCTTGGATTCTTTAATTTCACAATAAACTTGTTGAGTTCGAGTAGCTTCAGACAAACAAACTTAACAGGGGTTCTATCATATTTTAAATTTTGTAGTCTTAATTTAGAATGTCACCATTATATTTTAAAATACAGCTCATGATGTTTAGTAACAAATTTAAAGAAATCATTGCACTGGGTCATTAACTACCAAGTGTGTCAATTTATCACTTTAAAACTATATATAAAATGTATCATATTTTAATACTCATCTCATTAAGTCCCAGCTGTGCAGTTTGTTGGTTGTTGACATTTACACTTGATGAACTGCTTTGATGTGCCTCATTTGGCACGCCATACCTTCCCTGGAGTAAGCAGAAAGCATAATAGTGTAGTACCTGTTGTGAACCCCTTTTAAGTCATATTTTTCTCTCTTCTCCCTTTTACATCAGGAGCTCCACCCTCAGCCTCCACCCCTAACTCAATGCAGGGTCCACCACATGCCCAACCCAATGTTATGGGTGTACAAAGTAGCATGGCAGGTCTGCCACCTGGTACAACCGCTGGGCCTAGTATGGGCCAGCAGCAGCCTGGCCTCCAGACCCAGATGATGGGCCTCCAGCATCAGGCCCAGCCCGTGTCCTCCTCCCCCAGCCAGAAGGTTCAAGGCCAAGGTGGAGGTCAGACTGTTCTCTCAAGGCCCATCAGTCAAGGGCAGAGAGGAGGGATGACCCCACCCAAGCAAATGATGCCTCAGCAAGGCCAGGGGGTGATGCATGGGCAGGGTCAGATGGTTGGGGGCCAAGGGCACCAGGCCATGCTCCTACAGCAGCAGCAACAACAGCAACAAAACTCCATGATGGAGCAAATGGTTGCCAACCAGATGCAAGGCAACAAGCAGGCATTTGGAGGCAAGATTCCAGCTGGGGTCATGCCTGGCCAGATGATGCGTGGCCCTGCCCCAAACGTTCAAGGTAACATGGCTCAGTTTCAGAGCCAAGTTGGCCCTCAGCAGATGACCCCACAACAGCAGCAGCAAATGGCTCAACTCCAACAACAGCAGTTACAACAACAGCAACAGCACCAATTGCAACAGCAACAGCTACAACAACAGCAGCAGCAACAACAACAGCAACAACACCAGCAGATGAACCAGCAACAGCCCCAGCAGGTTTCTATCGCTGGCAATCCGAATCAAGCTATGGGCATGCACGGGCAACAAATGAGGCTCCCTGCTGGTCATCCTCTCATCCAACAGCAGTTGCAACAGCAGCAGTTACAGCAGCAACAGAAACAACAGCAACAGGCCATGTTGCAACAGCAGCAACAGCAACAACAACAACAACAACAACAACAGGCAGCTCAACAACACCCACATCCTTTGGGAGATCCTAATAGTGGAACAGGGGACTTGGGGGTCCAACAGATGGTCCCTGATATCCAGGCACAGCAACAGCAAGGCATGATGGCGGGTCCTCAGCACATGCAGATGGGAAATGGCCACTTTGGAGGTCATGGCATGAACTTTAACTCACAGTTCCCAGGTCAGATGCAGATGGGGGGACCCTGCGTACAGCCAGGAGGCTTTAACGTCAGCAAAGATGTAACACTGACAAGCCCACTGCTGGTCAATCTGCTGCAGAGCGATATCTCAGCCAGCCAGTTTGGGCCAGGAGGAAAACAGGGAGCAGGAGGTGGCAACCAAGCCAAACCCAAAAAGAAGAAACCGGCAAGAAAGAAGAAGCCCAAAGAGGGAGAGGGACCACAGCAAGTAGAGGGACTTGGGTAATAATTTGTCTTTCTTACAGGTTTGTTTTTGCCATGGTGGACAGTTGAACTAAGTTTTTCACATTGACATGAAATTATTGATATAGCTTCTTTTATTCTCTTAGTGGTCTTGATGTGGCTGCTGGCATGGAGGATTCTGACCTGCCAAATCTGGGTGGTGAACAGAGTTTGGGTTTAGACACCTCTGGCCAGAAACTCCCTGATTTTGCCAACAGGCCTGCAGGTACCTAATTCAGAATTAATCAATTTGGGCAGTTATTTTGTCTGCATTTCACTGCTTATTATTTATTTGTAGCAACTTAACAGCATGCTTTATCTTTGCAAAATTTGTCTTTTTGTCTGATTTGTAAATGTATGCATCTCTACACTTCTTCTAGGCTTTCCTGGCCAACCTGGAGACCAGAGAGTATTGCAGCAGGTACCCATGCAGTTTATGCAGCAGCAGCAGCAACAACAACAACAACAACAACAGCAACAGCAACAGCAACAACAGCAGCAGCAACAGGTGAGGATGAGCCATGGTACTGTTGATCTGGCTACTTGCATAGTTGCTGTGATACAGTTTCATGTCATTTAATTTTTAATTCTTCTGGTTATGCACAGCAATCAGATTTAGATTCAAAACACATATACACATTTATAATACTAATACACATTCCTGTAAAAAGGAACACCGTGAAGGAGCAGGGAGAAGTAAAAAGTTCTTATTTTACCTGCTTCTTTCTCAAACATTGCTAAAAGTTTCCATATTCCTGATGTAATAAAAAGTCTGTTAGTATGCTCTCTGAGGTCCATTTAATGAATCATTTTTACTGCTCTCTTTCATTATATGAACAATGGCTTCATGTTACTCATGTATGTGTTGCTACACACTTACTTGCGATAACTGAAGTATGGCAAAATATGTGAAGAGTACAGACTTGTCATTGCCTTGTAATCTAACACATACTTTGCTTTTTTTCTAAACAAAAATACTCTCAGACACATTTGTCTTTACATGTGCTTTCTGAGATTTCCATGACAGTTTATCATCCATTATCACACCCAGAAATCTAATTTGAGACACATTCAATGTGACTAAAGTCTATGAACAGTGAAACCATTTCATCTGTTTTCAATTGGCAAAAACCATAAACTTAGATGTGTTCATATAGAAGGATAACTTATTCTCATTACACCATTTTTTAAGTTTGAGATTTTCATTTGTAATGCTTCGTGCTTAAACAACAGTCCTTTATGCTCAATGTTTTTATGTATGATTTGCAAGTTCAGTGTATGTCCATAGCTTGGAAAATGCAGTAGTACGTTCGACTAACAGTGGATAAAATTCTATTTACTAGACTTTGTTTTTATGTGCAACAGACAAATGTGTACTAGCATGAAGGATCTTTGCAATGCAAGGTGACTGTGCTTGCCTATGCTCGAAACGCACTTCTTTGGGAATCAAAGTGACTTGCAGCTGTGACATGGTTGCATGATCCAAGGCAAATAAACATGTGAACAGATAATAAAGTTTTGTCTTGTCTTAACAGCAGCAACAACAACAACAAATGCAGCACATGCAACAGCAGCAGATACAGCAACAACAAATGCAGCAGCAGCAACAAATACAACAACAAATGCAACAGCAGCAAATACAGCAACAACAGCAACAATTACAACAACAACAACAGCAGATGCAGCAACAGCAGATGCAGCAACAGCAGCAGATGCAACAGATGCAGATGCAGGGTCTCCAGAATGCTCAAGGGCAGCAAGGGATGGCCGGGCCGCAAACACCAGGTCAAGGCCAGCCCCAGATGCACCCTCATCAGCTGCAGCAACAGCAGCAGCAGCAGCAACAGCAGCAGCAACAGCAGCAGCAGCAAAATCAGCAGCCACACTTGCAACAGCAGGTATTATTTCTGTCACGTACCTAACTTAATGTGTATGGTTAGTGGTTTATCCTTTTAATAGTTTATGGCGATCCCCATTTTTCATTATAGCAGCAACAGCAGATGATGATGATGCTGAAGATGCAGCAGGAGCAGGCAAAGAATCGCATGTCCATCCCTCCAGGTGGGCAGCTCCCTCCTCGGGGTATGGGCAATCCACCCGAGGTGCAGAGGCTTCCCGTATCACAGCAAGGCAACATGCCTGTAATGATCAGCCTTCAGGGACATGGAGGTGTGCCGCCGTCACCTGACAAAGCCAGAGGGATGCCCCTGATGGTGAACCCACAGGTAAGGGCCCATGTGCTTCAACATGAAGATGATAATGACATTGACATCTCATGATTTGAATTTTATTTGTGATGGCACTTTAAGGGCTAGGCGATATGGCTCAAAATGTTTGTGTTGCTCAATATCGATAATTATCTACCAAAAAAAGTCAAATCATTATTTCTTTCAAGTTTTAAGGCAGAAATTCGCTCCTGAGTGAAAGATGAAGAAAACATAGTTTCATTGGAGTTTAAACAGCAGAACATTTAAAAAATCTGAGGTAGATTAAAAACAATGATAATCAAAATTATGTAATTCAATTAGACAATAAAAAAAGACATAGAAATCTTAATTTTGGTCAGCAGCATGTCAAACTCTTTGGACAGACGGTTTATAAGTTTTGTATGTGTTTTTACTGACAGTGGAAACTGAATAAATGACAAAGACAAAAATCTTAACTATGAGTTGTATTTTCTCTACAAGTTTTACACCCAAAAATATTAAATTTTGCCATTTCTCAAACAAAACAATAACAAGACAGACTTTGATGACATCTGGAAGTAGTAATGAAAGTCTGTTTGACTGAGGCAGAAATCATGTTTACAGATGTGGAAATTCATGAATGTTGACACATATTTACATTACCTTTAGTCCCGTTCAGTCATGTCATTATATGGAATAGTTGGTCAGTCAGTCACGTCACTCGCTAACTTACCCATAGCACTAGATGAGTAAACTATACAACGACTGTTGCTAACATAATTGGGAATTAAACCACGTTGCAATGTTACCAGTGGTCAAAACAATCATACTATAAATAACTTAATATGCACGTTGAATGTTGATGTAACGTTATAATGTTGCCGTGCACTTCAGTGGGCAGGGGAAAGGTGGCTGGTCTGCCGGTCCCCAAGTCGTTGTCTTCTATGGCTGCTGCTCAGTCTTCTGATAAGTGTCGAGGGGGTTACTGGCATTTATGATGCATTGCCGCCTCCCTCTATAGGCGTATGGGTGGTTTAATTACATGGAGGATTTATCGAACATTTATTATATCGCTATCAGGGAAAATTATATCAGGATAATTATTGTTATTGTTTTATCACCCAGCCCTAGGCAGTAATTTTTTTTTCCTTTGGAGTAAACTATACAGAGTAAACTGTACAGCATTTGCATATGTTCTCCTGTCTAGCTTGCAGGTGCTGCACGAAGAATGTCCCATCCTGATGTAGGACAGGGCCCTCAGAGCACTGGATCTGAGGAGGCCTCTGCAGGAGCCCACCTGAAACCAGAGAGACCTGGTGGCCCAGAAACTGGGGTGCAGCCTGGAAATGGGAACCAGCAGATGATGACCAACCAAGGCTCCAACGCTCACATGATGAAGCAGGGACCTGTTCCATCACCGATGCCCCAACACACTGGCGCCAGTCCTCAGCAACAGTTACCTAGTCAGCCTCAGCAAGGAGGCCCCATGCCAGGCATTCATTTCCCAAATGTCCCGACAACCTCTCAGAGCTCCCGGCCCAAAACCCCCAACAGAGCCAGCCCCAGGCCTTACCACCATCCCCTCACCCCAACTAATCGTCCACCGAGCACTGAACCCTCCGAAATCAACCTCTCGCCAGAGAGGCTAAATGCCTCTATTGCAGGGCTGTTCCCTCCCAAAATAAACATTCCTCTGCCTCCCAGGCAGCCTAACCTAAACAGGGGATTTGATCAGCAAGGTCTTAACCCAACAACTCTGAAAGCCATCGGACAGGCCCCTCCTAACTTAACTTTACCAGGCAGTAACAACGGCAGTGTGGGTGGAAATAACACTAACAACAGTCAGCAGCCTTTCGCAACTGGGGCAGGAGGAGCAGGCGCTAAACAGGACAAGCAGCCTGGAGCACAGGGTAAGAGGGCAAGTCCTAGCAACAGTCGGAGGTCAAGTCCAGCCTCTAGCCGTAAATCAGCCACCCCAAGTCCAGGGAGACAAAAGGGGGCAAAGATGGCCGTCACCTGCCCCCCTGCCCAACAGCAGATGGTCAACCCTCAGGGGCAAACCATGATGCTCAGCCCCACATCAGTACCCCCAAGTCCAGTATCTATGCCTTCACAAGTGAGTGTGGGCATGGAGGCACAGCAGGCCCAGACCCCCTTCCATGGGATGCAAGGTAACCCTGCTGAGGGTGTCAGGGAAAGTCAGGGAATGATGGCAGCAGAGCAGCGACAGATGCCTCAGCCCCAGCCACAGCCTTTGAGGGAGTTATCAGCTCCCAGAATGGCAAGTCCTCGTTTCCCTGTGCCGCAACAGCCTAAACCTGACTTGGAACTACAGGCTGGCACAGTTGATAGGCACCCAGCACACACAGCTGCCATGCAGGACTCTGAAGTCTCACCCTCTCTCAGGGCAGCTCCAACCTCCCTCAACCAGTTACTGGATAACTCTGGGATCCCAAACATGCCTCTTCGGCCTGCACAGAGTAACGCTGTTAGGGATGGCATGGGAAAAGACAGCCCCAAGTCAGCTTTGGAGCCAGAGAGACCACTCCACAGTAATCCCCAGAGTACAGATATCTCCGCTGCTGTCACTACTGCTGCCACTATAAATGATTCAGAAGCTAAACCCAAACCTACTGTCCCAATAATGACCAGCAGTCCTAATTTGCAGCCTGCTCCAATGTCCAGCTTGCACCCTAGCACTAACGTGACCTCTAATATTATCCCCAACCCTAGCCAAAACCCCGTCTCCAGTCTTGGTGTCAATCCCAGTGCGAATGTAAACCCAACGCCAACCCGCAGTACAAACAGTACTGCAACCACGAGTGTGAGCCCCAACCCAGTCACTTCCAGTCAGAGCAGTCCTGCTTCTATCGTTAATACCACTTCGAACTCCAGCTCTGCTCAAAAACCAAGCCCCAGTCCTAAACCTGTGACAAGTGTTCATTCAGTCATTCAGATCCCGGCCTCCTCTAGCACAATTTCACCTAATCAGATCACTGTGTTCGTCACCTCTAACCCCATCACCTCTGCCCCCACTTCGCAGGTACCCACATCATTGGTGTCCACCATGGTGGCTGTCCCCAACAAGAGCATTAGACCTCAGGACATCAGGCAGCAGGCCCCTGTCCCCCGACCTCCTCAGTTTATCACCACCCCTGTATTTATCAACCCCATTTTTCAGGTCCCAGGTGCATCTGTGGCTCCCAATACCACAATGGTATCACAGTCAGTCACCATGATGGGGCCCATCCAAGTGTCCACTACAAACATCCAACTTTCTCCTGCCCCAAGCTCCACTCAGTCCTCAGGGGCTAACGTGACCAGCACTCAGCCTGCCAGAAGTGCTGTTGGACAGCTCCAGCTGGCCACTAGTGTGCCCTCACCAGTTCAAGTTGTTACTCCCCCAGCTCCTTCTCAAATTAACCCAGGGGCTCCCAAAACAGAAAATCTAGGTGAAACAGGCTCTGCTCAGAAACCTAGTCCCCCAGTCAGGCAGCCATCTCCTCATCCAAGCCCTGCTGCATCATCTCCCTTTCAGTCACCGCTGGCCTCACCTCCTCTCTGCTCTAGTCCTGGGGCTGCTAACACCATCAGAAAAAGCCCCATGTCTCCGTCTCCCACCGCCCAGGTGAAAAGTAAACCCACACAGGCTTCTCCAACTGTGTCTGGTCCAGCTGATTCCCAGCAGAGTCCTGTAGAAAGGCCTGCGCAGGGGCCCACTGGGGCTGTACCACCACAGGTTTTTCATCCTCCTGCTAGTCAAGCCATTCAGATTGAAGCATTAGCTCCCCTTACTACCACTACTGCTGCTCCAAACAACATTACTCCACCTGCTGTCTCCTCTGCAATCCCAGTTCCTGGCCAAGTGGCTGCTCCTACTCAGATTGTTACCCAGGCTCCAGTGCCTCCACCAGCTTCAGTCTCAAGCCAGGCCCAGACTGTACCTCCTCAGACTCCTAATGTCACTGTAGTTGGTGCTACTACAGGTGTCTCTTCCACCTTACTCTCTACGGTTGCTCCTGTACAAAGTCCCATACCGTCCATTGTTTCAATTGTTGCTGGTTCTGGATCTGCTTTGGAGGTGGCCCCCACAACATCATCTCCAGTTACTAATCCCAGTGCTGTTCCACCAGCGCAGTTGGACCCTGTGGCTATGGAGCCCCCCATGCCGCCAGCTGCTGCATCTGCTGAAACCACTCAGACCACTGCAGGTAAACGCACAGCTATCAAGTTAACAGGATAATGATCATATTGAAGCCATGGTCTGTGGTCAGGTCAAACAAGTATCATGCAACCTGATGTATTACATAGCCACTCTATATGTGGTTTTACAGAACTGTGCAAAAGTCTTAGTCACTTTAACTTTTGTTATTTTAGCATGGTTAGAATGATAATACATAATTATTTCTTAGTATAGTCTTTACTAAAACACAATCAGAACATAAAGGAAATATGTATACAGCATTGAAATGCAAATATTTCAGAAAAAAAATTCAGCGGGTTTAAGTTGCATGTATTTAGTCTAATCTCCGTTTCCACTTAGCATCTCTTTAAGTCTCATGGGCAGTGTATTACACCAGCTTGCATTAGAAACATGTCTAAAGCGCAGTATTGATTTTTTTGAGCTACCTTTATAATGGTTTGACTTTTGACTGTTCTGACTTTCTTAGTGTTTTAATGCATTGTACACATTCTCTATATTCTTTGTTTGTATATATACATATCTTTGTCTCATCTTCATTAAGATAATGAAGATGAGACAAAGATATGTATATATATTCATTACAACTTTGCTAAAGCTCTATAGTATAGTAAATCTATGGTGGCCTAAGACTTTTGCACATTGCTTTGTTTACATGTGTCTGTGTTTGCATGCACAAAATATTCCAGTTTTTGCCCTTTTTCTGAAAAAGACAACATTCCCACAAAACTGTTTTCATGGCTAATAAAAATAAATCTTCTACCAAAGTTCACATCAACATTTAGCTGTACATTTTCATGATCAACATGTCATTAATCACATCAAAATGTGGAAAAGTGCCTCAAACAGCTGGAGCCGATAGTGCCACTTTGTTTCTTGAGTTTTCCACTGGTGGTGGAGTTGTTTGACGATGCGAACACAGCCTATCTTTGCCATTCCTTTCATAACCACTGTCTTAAAAAGGTCAACATTTTGTTCATCTGCTGTCTGTCTATTTCCATTTGAACGCAGCATTAATCAGAAAATGCTACATTTGGGAAAAGGCCTAATTCAGAATATCCAAGCGGAATATGTTGTGCATGTAACTGTAGTGAGTGGTCAATACTCCCAACTAACATTTTTTTTATACATTTTCCAATATGTCAGTTGAACTATGTAATCCTTTTCTCCAGCACCTGTTAATAAAGAAGTCCCACAGTCCCAGGAACCCATTACCAGTGAGAAGACGGGTAAGTGTGGTCATAATTGTTGTAAGAAGTTGTTAAAAAGAGAGAATTCCCCCACACATTCCAATTACTTGCAAAAAAACTCAGGTGGAATTTTGCAACCTTATGAAGGTTTGAGGAACAATGTTGTTTACTTAAAAAAGTTTTTTGCAAGTAATTGGACAGTGCACAGGAATTTTCCCTCTTTCGCATTCTACAGAAGTTTTTTTGAAGGTGTGCAGGAACCTCCACATTCAAGTTTTAAAAGTTGTTAAAATGCTTGAATTTTAAAGAATAACTCATATTTGTTTTGTATTTTGTCCTGTTCAGGTGAAGACGCCTCGACAGGTTCTGAGCAGGGGTAAGATTCCTCATAACATTTGTATTCTTATTACAGCTGTGTTGTTGATAAGTTGGGTAATGCTTTGTGTGCTGGGGTCTGTTAAGGTGTCCCTTACTATTGATCGCTGTGATGGTGGCTTAGTCTTTAAATGTGCGCTCTTGAAAGAGAAATGCTTAGACATTTCTAACTCTACTGAAACTCAGGGAGTGCATTTGGTTGGCCAAGGAGGTACATGGTGAATACAATGAGCCACATGGCCTCAGCACTTGGTATGTATGATTGGCATGCAACTATAAAAATATTCCAATGCATGTCAGAAGTTTAAACAAAATAGACACGATCACAAAGCAAATTGCACTACTCCACTGACATTTGTAGTTGCATCTCTTTTCCCGGGGTTTGTCTTAATATGGTGGGGAAGTGAAGCCATGTTTGTTCAGCACAGTTTATAGTTTACCGCTGTTTTTCCACTTCTATCACAGATGGGCAAAGAAAAGAAAGACGCCCATCAACTTAGTCCCAAGGTATGTATTTTAATGTTTGCGCTGCAAAGACACAAGCAGTGATCATGTCGACGTAATGGATGCTGTCGGGATGAAGACGGACAGTATCTGTGGTAGATGAGGAAAAACAGCAAGAGTCCAGAGTGGTATTATATCTTTCTCTGAGTAGAGCAGAGTTAACCCACAACCTTTCACCCTGAGTAACACATCATTGTGTTGTCCCTCCTTCCTTGTCGTTTGTTGTTGTTTTTTTCTGGTTCTCCCAGCACTGCTGTGGAGAAGCCCAAGGGACCGAGCCGGCGCAGCTCTCGGGCAGAGAAGGAGGTGGAGGAGGAGCCAGTAGCAGACAGCGGCATTAGGAAGAGATCGGCCAGACCTGGAGCCAGTGCTGCTGTAAAAGGTAACATAAACACACAAGCAGCTTTTAAGAGGCATGATTACAGATGTACCGATTACAGTTTTTTAAAGTCTGACCTGCCAATTCTAATTAGGCCAATTCTGATTGTCCAGAGGCATATGCTGGCATATGTGTCGCAAAAACCTCATATGGCTTGTTATTGATGAGGTACACCTCACATACAAATAGTAAATAGAAATAAATAGTATTTTTTTAGACCATTACTGTCTAACTGAAAACCCATTTGTGTCATAGAGGAGCAGAGGTTAGTGCTAACATCAGGATTGGCTGAGGGAGTTTGTCTGACAAAGCGAGCACTCCTGCCTGCTGAAAGTGTTTCAGATTCATACAGAGAGCAGTTGAGCTTACAGGATGGCTTTATCGGACTTATAATTGACAGCACGCCAAAACATTTTTGAAAGTGTTATGTATATCTTATATGGCTGCATGGATGATTGTAGAGAGGTAATCAGATCATGCTTGATTGACAGCTCTCTTTTGGTTTAAGTAATGTCACCATTTTATTTTGTTTTCACTCACTGGCATCAAAACGTTTTGCTGTCAAAGAACAAACTACCAAATCTATCAAATGAACTCTACTTGTTGAGACAGCTAGACTAATTAGACTAATTACCAAACAAGGTTAGAGGGCCCAACTCTGTGTTTGCCGTTGTTTTGCCTCCCAGACTATAGTGCCAATAATTTTAGCATTTTCCATTCTGTTACATGAAGCGATAGCATTACTTTTCTATAAGAACCTTTTGAAGTAATTTTCAACTACCCTAGTAGCCTGCTAGTAATCTTGACTAATCAGCAAACAAGCAGACAAGGGTAGACCACCCATATTTGTGTTTTTATTGAATTATAGAGTGCTGCAGGGTTGATGTTTTTGTAGGCCGATGCAAAGTTATCATCGCCCTGGTCCTCTTGTCAAAAAGCCAACTAGATGTTTTCATTGCATTTGAGATATTTGCAGAAAACAAGCTCTGTGGCAAACAAACATTTTGATATTTACACATTTTGTTCATTGAGATAATCTTAAAAAATTAACACTTCTTTTATGTTTTTGAAGCACAAGTGCAATCGCCAGAAGTACAAAACTAACTTAAGGCACAAACGAACTACACAGAGGTCACATGGATAATGTTGCCTCCAAAACAAGGCTGTAAAGCTGTGTTGGACAAGATGATGTTCTGTAGTCTTATTTAGCTACTTGTTAGCAACCACCCTTTTTTTTAAAACGCTTAGTGAACTGCCGTGTCAAGTACATATAATCAAACATCGCTGAGTAAACTTTGCCTTCATTGATGAGTTTAAAGCCACCTTAAATAATCAATATCAGTTTAAGTGTACACTATATTAAGAATAGTTTCACCGCTTTACCTTGCCGTAAGACAGCCCTTACCAACGGAGATTTGAAGCTGTTATATCAAAAACACCAAACTCCACTGAGAAAAACAGTGTTTTTCCTTCACTGAACGGTAGAGTCATGCGCGTAATCTCCATGAAGGACCGGGATCCATGTGGATTCTAGAGTTTGGCTCGGACCATACATCCCTTTCCGAACCCAAATAACTGAACCCAAGAGATTAAATTGACTATTTTCAACTACTGACAAAAACAAGTAGGCCTAATGAAAACAAATAGCACATTTAGCTGATCGAAAGATTGCAACAGCTTGTTAGCGCGGCACAGAGGCAGACAAACAGCAGTTTTTCCTTTCAGCGTCTGAACAGTCAAATGTTGAGCGGTGGAAAGTGACTTCTTTTGACTTCTACACAAGACTTGGTTTTAGTCTCAGTTTTGGTCAGACTTTAGATGGAATTCTTTATAAATGCAGTGACGTATCGCTCCATCTCCCATCTAGCTGCTCTCTGCTGCCTTTGTTGATTTCAGGGGCAAATTTAGTGATTTGGGAGCTCAGTGTCCCAGCCTAAACGCCTTACTTTGATTTCATCCATTCTCTAACTGGTAATGATGGTGGGCTGTTGGCAGCTGTAGAAGAAGTTATGCTGTTCTTTACACCCTCGGTATAACTAATGTAGACAAGTGCAGGTGATGTTACTGTGTCTGCTGCTGTATGTGAACCATCGCTCAGAGCATGCATGTAAATTTTATCAGCACAGACCTGGCTATATCTGAGACTGACCCCCAGATAAACATTCATGGCCAGTTATGGTCACCAGTCAATCAATTTTTGCATCTCTAGATAGAATATCTATCACTAGGCCTAAGTTACCAGTCACTATGCCCATTACCACCCTCCTAAAACACTTATATACTCTTTTTAACAGAAACTGGAGCAAGCCCCACCCAGGCCAAACGAAGGAAGTCAAAATAGGCACAATTGCAGCTGTGGAAACCTGTGAACTGTACTGTAAATGTTTTTGTTTTCCCGCTGTGAATCGGTTGATATCGGTTTCTTTGTCCCAGATTATGAATTTTCAGTGGAGGAAGAAACCATGTACAGATTGTTTTAAAAAGAATGCTTTTGTTTTGTCCATGCTATAATGTGAGATTGTAGTTAGAATGTGTGCAATACAGTATGTGTTTGTGTGAATGTGCTTTTTATATTAAATGCTGGATTAATCATGTGAAGACTGATAATGGAACTTGTCATGATTGTATAATTATGTTGTAAAACTGAATTAAATTTTCTACTGCTTTTTGTTCTGTGAAACTGTGCAAAATGATTCATGTTTTGCCGCAAGGTTGTAATTTTGCAAGCACAAAATTAATGTAAATATTTGAACTTAAACAACCACTAATGACTTTCAGCAACATTTCAATGCTATGAAGTCAGTGTTGTTTAAATTTAAATATTAGATATTTAGTGGCTGTTAAAATTGAAGTATTTATGCCTCTTATTTACATCCATAGTTTATCATTTTCAGTCATGAGTTCCTACGAAAACAGCATTAAAGCACTGTAATACTTATAAGCACTTGCAGAAGGTGGAGTTTGATGTAAACATTGTGGACTCTATGTTGGTGAAGACAAGTTAAACACTGACAGAAGATAATTCTCTAGAACAGTGATAGTCAACTCATAGCCAGCAGGCCAAATCTCACCCCCAACAGAGGTCTTAGCGAAACCCCTGATGTCCTGAAATCCTAGAAATGTCAAAAAATCCTAGAAAAGTTCTATAATCATAGAATTGTCCCAAAATCTTAGAAATGTCCGAAATCCCTAGACAAAAAAATCTAGAATTGTCCTAAAATAACAGAAATGTGTTAAAATCTAAAATAAAATAAAAAATCTAAAGTCTTATAAATGTCCTAAAATCCTAGAATTATCTCTAAATCTGAGAAATGTCTTGAAAATCTAGAAATGTTCCAAAATCTTAGAAATGTCCTTAAATTCTAGAAGTGTCCTAAAATCCTAAAAATGTGCGAAAATCTTAGAAACATCCTAAAATCCTAGAAATGTCCAAAAATCCTAGAAGCATCCTAAAATCCTAGAAATGTCCTAAGTCCCTAGAAATGTCCAAAAATCCTAGAAATATCCTAAAATCCTAGAAATGTATTCAAATCCGAGAAAAGTGTATAGGGCTGCTGTAACTGGCCCCTGGCCCCCTGTCATTTTGCAAAAGTGACCCCCAAGCAAAGCAAGTTGAGTATCTCTGCTCCGCGTGCATGTGTCCTGTATCAATGTAATAAAATAATAATGAGTGTTATTGAAAGGATAAAGTGTCCACATTGACGTAACTGACTTTTGATACAGGTAGGGTGCACGCACAGTATTTTCTCGGCTTTCAGGTCGGTGTGCGCATGCGCAGTCGGTAAACGGTGGTACTCCATTCCAGTGTGTCAGTTGAGGTTCCCTGAGCCTCGCATCCTGAACAGCTGTCCAGTGTGACAACTTCACCTGCTCCAGAAACAAAAACAACCTGACCATGAGCGGGGATTATGGACACGGAGACTCTCAGGTACTTCTTGGTCAATAATTCAGTTTTGTTTGTTTTTTTTAAATTCAGTTTGTGTCAATTATTTGTAAATAACTGACATAACTGACGAGTATTAATCGTCATGATATGAAATAACGGTCAAGAGATAACGTTAAAGTTAAACAGTTTCTCGTCGTAGTGAAAAGTTTGAAATGATGTGTAGTATTTGCATTTTAATGTAACAATATTTGTGTGTTTTTAGGATACATTTGTATGCAAATTGAAACTTGAATAACCGAGCTACCGGCATTTTCAAATTTGATATATTAAAATCTTTTTTTTCCACCACTTGTAGGTCAATTCCGGATCGAAAGGAAGCGGTAGGTCCTCTGATGAGGATTTTTATTCATATTGTGTCCGATTTACAGTCGTAATCGTGATCTGTCTACTGTTAGTTTTTAAAGGACAGAAATGGCGTCCCAGAGACTAAGTCCCTTCTCCTCCACTCTCTTGCGGCTATTGTTCAAAAAAAGGGTCTGAAATGCACACTTGCGACCCTCGGGTTTTTAATCTGCCGGGGTATTCCCAGAGCACCTGGCATCGTGTTTATTTTGCATGCTTCAGTTTGATGATATGTACGTGCAATTACGGCGAAATTTGGAGCCGAAAGTGGCAAAATTGGGGCTGAGGACTTAGTCTCTGCGCCATTTTCTTTTTCAGTATGAAGCAGCCAGGGCGCCGATCATAGAGCCAACTGTCTGCCGTGATATGGAGGCGAGAGCGGGGAGCTTATCGCCTCTCCCTGCCCGTATCTCAGCACCAGCCGCTCTCTGCCTCCATCCCACTGCTGGACTCATTTATCTGCACTGCCAACAGGGATTACACGCAGTTTAAAACTTTAAGTCACAGAAAAGAAAAGTTGCACTTCATTATTGAAAGCATATGCTTTGAGCAGCCCTTTTTTGCACAAATTAATAGTCTTTACAAGAGTATCTGTTAGGGTGAAGTCAGGTAAGGTGGGACATCAGGTAAAGTGGGACAAATAAGGTTTTACATCTTGGACCCTTTAAATGTTAGTAGCTGGACACTGAACATGTTCTTGAGTTATGCTACAAATGTGCTTGACATGAAACAATCATTTTGATTGTTTTTGATAACCAGGATGAGCAAAGCAAAGAGCCAAAAATCCACTGGTCCCAGAGCGTGAGAGGAAAGCCATGTGGCATGTTGATTTTCACATGTTGTCGAACAAAAGAACACAGATGAGACAGGTGGAGAGGGACAGATCAATCAAAAAGCTGCAAAAGGAGTCCCGTCCAGTGTCTTATTTGCAATATGCTATCACTTTTATTTTATTTAAAGTGATATTTGCAAGTTAGACACTGTGCGGAAGTCCTTTTGCAGATTTTCACATGTTGGTAATAAGAGTATTGCAGCTAATGTAATAAGGGTATAACAACAACAGTGGTTGTATGCACATTGATTTGTCCTCTGGCAGAAATCAGCACATTGGTCAATTCAGAATTTGCATTTTAAACCCAATATCTGCAGATTCAGATGATGTACCGACGGTTTTATGCATCCATACTAACAACTAGACCTACTATGATTTTTTTCTCATCATAGTTCGTGATTAATCTGAAAAGTTAAAGAATAAAGTTTTTAAGGGTAAATAAGGTGCCAGATTTAATGCATTTAAATAGGACATTGTTCTAAAGTAAAACCAGCATGATTTTTTTGGCTACCTGTTGCCAAAAAATCACGAGCTATGCTGTTGCGTGCCACTCTTTTAAATTTCAGACATTTCAAGTATTTTTGTTATTAAAAACAGTAAATATGATGCTATGAGTCCACGTCAGCCACAATAGTCTAGAATAAACCAAAACTGTTTGACTGGTACATGTCTATTGTAGACAAACTGGCATCAAGGAAACAGGCACCAAAAAACAACAAGGAAAGCATGGCGGAAAAATCTTTTTAAATGAATACCCGCAGGTTATGATTCAATGAATTAATGACTGAACTGTTAATTTGTTTAATCATTTAAAAAAACAAACAAATATGACTCACTTTACCTGAATGTGTCGTCAGAGTGAGGTCGGGGTTCTCGACATGTTTAAAGGTCCAAAGTTTTTAAATGATTTTACCTAACAACGTATTTCCTTCATAGAGATATAGCAGTAAACCACAACAAGTTCTAAAGTAGCCTGCAGACTTTTAGGTGCTTTTCTTAGTAATTTACCATAATATGTCTCAAATTACCTGACATCACCAAACTGTAAAGTTGAGAGTTGAGAGAATTTGCTGCCTGATGTGATGGAAAACAAAGCAGTCTGTGAGAACTGATTTTTAATAGGGATGTGTGTTACTATTTCATATAGCAGATCATTTTAAACTGCCATGACAACAGGAAGCCACAAGGTGATGATCAAGCCAAACCAGGTCTACCTTGAGGGAAATTCAACTCAGCAGGAAACATTTTAATATGAAGAGTGGTGTAAAAATAATTGTTACAGTCTAATCATTAGACTGGCTGCACAGAGAGTGTGAAAATTACCTTTCCTCTCAAGTCCAATCTCATATTTTTTTAATTAATGCTTTGAAACCAACTTAACAACACATGGCTCAAAAAATACAAAATAAAAAATACAATAAAAAGTTACAAGAAAATTACCTGAACATAAAAAGAAAAGTAAAAATTAAAACAAACAAGACCAAATGACCAGGAAAAAGTGCAGAAAATTAAGGAACATGTATGTTTTTTTCTGTTACATAATTTTAAACAAATGATGATTAATATTGTTTTCTGGACATTTTTCTGTTGTTTTTTTTTTTCTTTTGATGTTTGTCTAACAACTGTCCCCTTTTTTCAAGTCTAATTTTCAGGTAATTTTCTTTGTCACCTTTTGCAATTTGTGGGACATTTCTTGCCAAGCAGGTCATTGCCTCTGACCCCTTGTTTTTGAAAGAAACCAATGTGCTTGGGTTTCGGAGATAATAAGATTAGATGTTATTTCAAAGGGTTGATTTCAAACTATTAAACACATATTTATAATTATCATAATTACATGTTTAAAATTATGTTACAGAATTATTTTAAGGTTCTTTAAGCATTTTTTCCAAGTTTTGCTAGCTTTTTTAAAGTTTTGTTCCTAATTCTGGTAATGTAATGTAATCTTGTAATCTTGTACTTTTTACTCATTTCTGGCTAATTTTTTGCGTAATTTCTTCTTTCATTGCTCATTTCCTTCTTATGTTTTTAAAAGAGATAAAGCCATTTTTCTCAGGCTTCAAAGCGTTTAGAGCCCAAAATTGGAATTTTAGTGATCTGTATTGCTTTATTTTATCAAATTTTATTTATCCATCTCTTAGTTTATTTTTGTCTTAATTTATTAAGCTCTTCTGTATGACAATCACATTTGTAATTTTTGAAATCTTTAAACCCACCACTGAACCTAATACTGCCTTTTTACTTTATCCTTGCACTTACCTGTTCACAAAACGTAGATTAATGTAACGCAGTCTAATAATCATACTCCTACACAGGTCAGGAGACTACATCTATACTACTTACAATTGTACTCACCTACAAAGCTTGAATAAGAAAATAATTTGTCCAAAAATCCACCATAAATTTGGTTTAACCATAAATTTAAAAGGTTTTTTAAATAGCGTTGTAGGTAAGTGTCAGATATCTGTATCAAAAGAGATTGAAACTCCAGCAGCACTTGTGGTATTTAGGACAGCTTTATTGCAAGACAAACGGGTTTCGGCTTATGGCAATAAAGGCATTAAAGATGTTCTAAATACTACAAGTGTTGCTGAAATTTGACCTTTTTTGATACATTTTCCTTTTCCATGCTTCTAGGTAGTTGGTGAAGTACCAGAAACACTCATCCTGCTTCTTTAGTATCTGTTACCTGTAGATACCATGTTTTAAAAGTAGGATGAAATGCAAAATAAATATTTAAATACAGTGGTGTAATTTAACAAAGTAAAAGTGCTTTGTTACAGTGCTTAAGTATTTTTTGGGAGTGTCTACTTTGAGTTTTTATATTTTGGTCAAGTTTCACTTTTATTTTTTTTCCACTACATTTCCTAAATAAAATGTATACTTTTGCTCCAATACATTTCCCCTAAGCATCTTAATTATTTACGACAAAATAGAGACGGAGGGAAGGAATAGAAGAGAGGACACATTGACAAATGAAGGAGTGGGAGAGAAGGAAAAACTGGATTTTGTTCTTTAAAACCTTTTAGGTTGTAAAAAAGACCTAGTTTTTCTTCAAAAGTAATGTATGCTCCATTTTTAAGGTGGTGAAGGCCACAAAGAAAAAAACATCTTTTTTTTACAAAAAACTTGACAACTTCCTTTTTTATCAACTGCATTTACTTGTACCTTTACTTTCAATACTTAAGTACATTTAATAGCATAAACTTACTTTTGATACTTAAGTAAAGTAGACATCAGATACTTTAAGACTTTTACTAAAATAATATTCTTATTGATGACTTAAAGTTCTATCAAAGTCATTTTCTGGCAAGATATTTTTACTTTCAGACTTTTTGTTTTCAGACTTTCTTCTTCTTTCTAATTTTGCTAAACAAGTTTGATCTCTGCTTTGTATCGCAGACACCCACAGACATAAAGACAAGCACAAAGACAAGGAACACCGACACAAAGACCACAAGAAAGAGAGGGAGCGAGAGAAAGTTAAGTACGGCAGCAGGTAGGATATCTGCATATTCCTTCCATTTCTTTGGTGAAATATGTTTTTGCTTATGAACTGACCAGTGCAGGAGTGCACAGGTCCTGAAATTATGTCCTTCCAGTGTTACCTTTATCTTCTCACCTCCTGACATGTACGTATTCTCCAGTATGAATTCTGTTATGACCTGGTGGTTTTAGCTTTTATATCTGAATCTTCAGTGAGAGGGTATAATGACAAAGTCCATGCATTTGGATACAGATTCTTTCAGTATGAAACATAAAAAATGCAAACACACAAACAAGAACATGAAAGAATCATTCAGGGTTCTGGTATGTGATTGAACTAATTTAACCCTGCCATGTTAAATCAGTAAACATGCATCACAAGGGCTCTCTGAAATCCACTTTCATGAATGACATCTGCAGAGCGTTTGTAATTTGAACCCTTGTGGGGCAGTGGTTATGCTTTCTTTTTTGTCTGATTGAAATACTTGTGGGCTGTACGATGTTAGGAGAGTCACAATTTTGGCCACTTTTACTGGCAGTTGTCCACGCCAATGTCATTGTTGGTTAAAAATGGTGACATTTTTTTGTCGATTACATCTTTTGCGTCTGTGTGTCTGGCCTATTTTTGACCCTTTTGCACTTGATGTCTGACCTCTGTGGCTTCTGTGTTCCAGTGAACACAGGGACCACTCTGAGAAGAAACACAAAGACAAAGAGAAGCTGAAGCACAGCGACGGCAGCTCAGACAAGCACAGGGAAAAACACAAAGACAAAGACAAGGACAAAGAGAAGAGGAGAGAGGAAAAGGTCTGTTAATGGGCAATCAGTCTGCCTTTTATGAAAAGCTGTACAGGCCTCTAGTGTGAATACTATGTTTCTCATCATGACAGCATTTTTATTTTGTGACATTAATTTAACAAGATTTATTTTCACATGATCACATAATAACAAATTATAAAACTAAAACTAACAAAGATAGTCCTGATTACCTGTCAAGAACTCTGACTATGAGCAAATCGATTTAGGGATATCTATGACATAAATTGCTGGGAATATTCATTACTATGTTTTATTAGTTTATAATCACCTGAAAATAAGAATTGATGTGTTTTTGTTACTTCATGCCTCGTTTCCACCAGGCAGTCCATTTCAGTTCAGTTTGTTACACGTTACAACAATTATTTTTGTGTTTCAATTTTCAAAAGTTTTGGATTATTGTATAAAACTTACGTGTGTGAAGCGTCCATATTTTCAGACATTGATGTAAACCCTAAGTACAACTTGACTGGTGAACGGAGGCTTGCAACAGCATGGCAGTATTTGTAGTTTTGAAAATGTCACGCAGTCCCGTTCCGTGTACAATCAGCAAGTTGCAGACATCCCTCTGCATCGTCAGTGAAAAGGAAATACAGCAAGAGCTGGATGTAGCAGCGAGGCGTTTATTACCATTTGGTAACAACCCAGCATACATGATGAGAGTACTGTCTGTTACTGTGGACACACAAATCAGATCAACGGTTTAGGTTCATTTCCGTGTAGATTATGCAAGGTTCTAAGGGTACTATATTGAAAGTTTTTGGTGCAAACATGGTTTTAAAATGAGCAGTTTCAATCTTCATATGGAGCAGGTTCTCTCCCACTGAGTCCCCAATGTTGTGGTACACCGACTCTGGATTGAGCCATTCATGTTTTGGGTTTGGCTACCGTGGTTTTCCTTCACGCTTGGCACACAGGAGAAGATTCACTTCTACAACCTTGCTGCTAGATGCCACTAAATTCTACACACATTTAAAACTGAGAGAGTGGTTATAGTACATATCAAAAGAATAGAGGGATATGCTAATATATGTGTCACTTTTTTCTTACAGATCAAATCATCCCATGTAGACAAGCTGAAAAAGGAGAAAAAAAATGGATATGTAAGGTAAACTGCATTACTGTGTTGTGTCCCATGTGAAATTAAAGTAATTATAGAACAGTTCTGGCCATCTCTCGTTTTGGAAGATATTTATTTCAAGCAAAGCCATTGATTACTTGTGATTAATGGGATATTGCTTTTACTAATATGCAGTTCAATGTCTTCAACTTAGAGATTCAAGCCCTGCTGCCATTAAGAGCGAGCCTGAAGAAGACAACGGCTTCTACCCTTCTCCGCAACACAACAAGACCTCCAAACGAGAGAGTAATGATGAAGAGTGGGTATCATTCAATTTAAACCAGATCTCTACTTTGAGCTTCATTTTCTGTCACTATCTATTCTGTAATCTGTGATCCAGTTGGATTATAAATAAATCTGTTTACAGAATTGAATACAAGCCCAAAAAAGTCAAGACAGAGCATGACAAAAAGGTCAAGAAGAGGAAACATGACTATGAAGAGGAGGAAGAGGTTCTTTCTAGTTTTTTGTATCATTATTTTGATAATTTGATAAATTGTTATGTCTACCACTGTTTGTGCTCTCCGCAGATATTCTGTTCTCCTCACTTGTTTCAGGACATCAAGCCCAAAAAGAAAACAAAAGACAAAAAGGTAACAGAGGGAAAGGAATCCAAAAAAGAAGAACAGGAGAAGTGGAAATGGTAAGGTCATTTGGGACACAAATTGTCCTTTTCCTCTGAAAATTATGCAACAAGGGAAGTTAACTGATGTAAACGGCCCCTGAGAATTAAATACGTTATTTGTGTTTTCTCTCGTGGGTTGTATTTTGTTGTTTGTTGTGATGATTAGGTGGGAGGAGGAGAGATCTACTGATGGCTCCAAATGGCGATTCCTTGAGCACAAGGGTCCAGTGTTTGCACCACCATATGAACCCATGCCTGATAAAGTCAAATTTTACTACGATGGTGAGTTTTCTGTATAAAAAAACAAGTTGTAATGTATTAGGATTTTTTTTTTTGCCAGGCATACAATATAATGTTTCTGTAATTGTAGGTAAGCCTATGAAACTTAGCGCTCCTGCTGAGGAGGTAGCTACATTTTTTGCCAAGATGTTGGATCACGAGTACACCACCAAGGACATTTTCAGAAAGAACTTTTTTAAGGACTGGAGGAAGGTGAGAAGATAAAACATATTCAAGAGTCTCGAGCCAGAGTCTGCAGACGGTGTAATATTCAAGTGTTTAAGTTGGGCATGATTCAGATGTCTTCTCTTTTATTTAAGGAAATGACATCAGAGGAGAAGTCAAAGATCACTGACCTGAATAAGTGCAACTTCAGTGAGATGAATGAGTACTTCAAGACCCAATCAGAAGCGAGGAAACAGATGTCAAAAGAAGAGAAACAGGTAGGCTTGCATTCATGAAGACTCCCCCAGCCCTGGAGAAATCATGAAATCTCTCGCTATATTTTTAGCTAAGTTTAGCTTAGTTTATTTGCACTTACACATGCATAGAAAAGACAGAAAAAGAATTTAAACACCATGCATTAGTGGTTAGAAACCAAAAATGGCTTATGGAGATACCTCCTCTGTTAAATAACTAAAATAATTCATAAAAAGAAAAAAAAGGTAAAAAGAAGATAGCATAATTGATCAAAATTTCGAGACTAAGCAGTAATACAAAATTAATAAAATGCACAGCTGTCAAAAGTTTGTATTTACAAAGTGAAATGCATTACAAACAAATCAATATAATGCTATGAATGTTTGCAAATTTCATGTTTTCATTCACTTTGTAGAAAATCAAGGAGGAAAATGAAAGACTCCTCCAGGAATACGGCTTCTGCATCATGGACAACCACAAGGAGAGGATCGGAAACTTCCGCATTGAGCCGCCCGGCCTGTTCCGAGGACGAGGGGATCATCCGAAGATGGGCATGCTCAAACGGCGCATCAGACCCGAAGACATCATTATTAACTGTAGCAAGTGGGTAATCTTACCACCACCGTTATCACCGTCCTCACTGCCATAGATTTTTTGCGTCTGCATCGGCACTAGCCTCAGCTGGAGGCATAATGTTTTTGGGCTGTTCCTTTGTGTGATACTTGGAAAAACGATATCTTAACAACCCCTTGAGGGAATTTCTTCAAATGTCCACTTTGACCTAAGAATAAACTGACAATAATTTGGCGGTCAAACTTCAAGGTAACTGTGACCTCGTCTGTCTCATGCCTGATATCTCAGGAAGGGCTCCAAGGAATTTCCTCGTATTTGGCTCGAACGTCCTCTTGGACTCATGAAGAACCGATGAGATTTTGGTAGTTAAAGGTTCTCATTCTGACCTTGTCCATGTCATTCTTGTGAACACGATATCTCAAGAACACCTGGGGGGAATTACCATCTGGACGCATGGATTAATTGATTAAAATTTGTTAGTGAAAGCTAGAGGTCACTGTGACCTCAAACAAAATGTTTTTGGCCATAACTCAAGAATTCATACACACAAATGTCTAATAGAATAAAATTATAAAGTGTTGCCATTTTATACCAAAAAGGTCACAGTTCACCTTCACTTTTCTGGCCATTATTCAACATCATAACTCAGCAACTGAAGGGGAGACATTTGGTTGGAATCAGTGACACTGATCGTGGCCGTCCACCTTTAAACTGCTGATTGTAGAGATCTGCTGTGCTGGAGATGTTTTAGAATTTATAGCTTCTTGCAGCAACATCCATATTTGAAACATTGTCAGCTGTCATGGTTACATGAGTCTGGACAGAAATAGATTTATATATCATGTAACTGCAAATTGACTGGTTTGGGCGGAATACAATCTCAAATCCGTAATTCTAGTAACATTTTAGCATTGGTTTTGTTATTTTAGTTTAGTTTTTGGATCCCTAGAAAGAGCACACAACACTTACGTCAGTAGTACAGTATGTCCAGTTTTGAGTTTTTGCCACAAGGTGGCTGTGTGAAACCACTGTAGGTGAAGTTATATGTAAATACATAGTGGGATAATGCATGAATTTTAAGGACGAGCAGGGATTATGTGTGCTTTGAAAACAGAATGTATTTTCTTGTGGAAGCTATTAGTCCATCAAAGTGAAACAAACAGAGACAAACGTCACATTTTTTGTCCTGCTCTTTTTCTCTCTATTCAACCAGTTTGTTTTTTTCTTCATTTTCTTTCCCTTTTATCCCTTGCATCCTCTAACTGCCATGTTGTTACAGCTAGATTTATTTATAGACCACGGAAAATCATTTTCTTTTTATCGCTGTCACTCCATGCCTCAGGTGGTGTTTGTGCATGTGTGTGGGAAGTGATGATTTGTAGCATTTAGTTGCCATCACAGGCAGATGAGCAAAACGATGTACGTGCTGCAAGCGGTATGTACAGTATGGCAGATGTATTGCTGGCACGCACTTACACACATGCCGGCACTGTGTCAAAGGTAGTCTTCCTGTCAGAGTACTCTGTGTGTGCAAACAGTAACAAAACCCGGTGAGGACATGTTGACACCCACATGCTGGTCATAATGGGGTTTGTTTTGCTTTCACATTTGTCTGTATACTTTTGTCTCACAGCTGTAGTGTTTACTATGTAAAGTTAATCTGTAATAAGTATTGTATATTGTTCCTATGAGGAAAGCACCTTAATCGGCACACACTTAGAAACTCAAACACGTCATGTTATGTTAATAATAAAACTCTTATTGTAGGGACTCCAAGCACCCTAAACCTCCCTCAGGGTCAAAATGGAAGGAAGTCCGCCATGATAATAAGGTGACCTGGCTGGCATCTTGGACAGAGAACATCCAGGGCTCCATCAAGTACATCATGTTGAATCCTAGCTCAAGGATCAAGGTACCTGACATTAACTTCAAGCCTAAAACCCAGCCTAATCCTTAACTTCAATATTTCACCAGTTATCCCTTGATTTAATTAAAATTATCTGTCTGTTACCCTTCTAAATTAACAGGTTTTTGTGTTTGTCTGTGTGTGCGCGTGAAGGGGGAGAAGGACTGGCAGAAATATGAGACTGCTCGACGGTTGAAGAAGTGTGTGGATCGCATCCGTACCCAGTATAGAGACGACTGGAAGTCAAAAGAGATGAGGATCAGGCAGAGAGCCGTGGCACTTTATTTCATAGACAAGGTGAGGAGAACTGCTGTAAAACTGTAAAAAACAAAATTATTATACACAGCCTCATGTCTTTGACTCTAACTGGCGATGCCTATCGAAAAAAAGCACAGGATGTAGAAGGAAACCCACCCAGAGTAAGGTTCCCCTGGAAATGCCGAAATTTAAACCTTTAATCTTACTACAGACCCTATTTTATCATTTCTGTTAACCACAAGGCCTCCCACTGTTGTAGGTAAACCAAGTGAACCCCTTTGAAACCTGCATTGACATCAGTGTTCTTGTGCTATGTTGGAATGCCTTTTACAAGTTATTTTAACCCTTTAAACCTAAGCAAATTGGTTCAACTTCTTTCAAAAACACGAGGAAAAGGACAGTGACTAACTTGGCAACAAATGTCCCACAATTTGAAAGAAATATGTAAAAGGTAACAAGAAAATGAACTGAAAATTAGTTTTAAAAAGAGGAAAATGTAAAAATGCTAGGGAAAATGTCCAGAAAACCATATGTATAATTATTATAACCATATATTTCAAATTATGTTATTTATAATTTTTTCCAGTTTGGCCACATTTTATCATTTATATTGCTTATCTTGAGGTAATTTTCTTGTTACTTTTTTTAACACAAATTTCTTGCTAATTATTGGGCCATGTCTTTTAAAGTTGCGCATTGTTTCCTACCCATTTTTTTTAAAGAAGTCAAACCAAATTGCTCAGCTTTTAAAGGGTGAAGAGAAAAAATCCTGAGAAAGTGTTACACTCTCAAATCTTGATGATAATCACGATGTGTTATCCTGTTTTCCCTGTAGCTTGCACTGAGGGCGGGTAATGAAAAGGAGGAAGGTGAGACAGCGGACACGGTGGGCTGCTGCTCGCTGCGGGTGGAGCACATCAAACTGTACCCCAAGCTGGATGAACAGGAGTACGTGGTCGAGTTTGACTTCTTGGGAAAGGACTCCATCCGCTACTACAACAAGATCCCCGTGGAGAAGAGGGTAAGAATGGAGACAGTAATGTGAGATAAAGGGAGAGAAGATAACTGAAGAGAGATATCATGTGGCACATATATTAAATCACAAGAGATTTTATGTGGTTTCATCAATCAGTCAATTAATAAGACTTTATTTGTATAGCACTTTTCATACAAACAGACTATAACACAAAGTGCTTCATACACACGAGTAAAAACAAGATTTTGTAATTAAGTAAAGAGCTAAAAAAAAAAGAGTACTCATTAAAACCAGGAACTTAGGAAATGCTACCATAAATAAATAGAAAGGTAAAAAATAAATAATGATAACAGTAATTATAAAAAATAAATAACTCAAACTGTAAATAATAGGTAAATGACAGGATAACAGAAAATAAGTAAAATAATAAATAAATATTTTAAAAATACTAACATGATATATGGAATAGTAAAACTGTGAAACAGACTAAAATGTATAAATAAATAGTCGTAGATAAATAGAGGGTGAAGGGTGAGGTTGAGTGTGTACTGAATTAGTCGTAATGAGATAAGAAGTTGCAACGTAGAGTAGGATGTTTGCACAGACAGGTGACCGGGCACTAAAAGCTTTCCGTCAGCTCTGCCTCAGAGGGAGGTCTATTTCCTGCAATTACTGGAGTGCACACATGCACACAGACACACAGACACACGCTACTCATGTTTGGTTTTAAGTCACAAATTCTTCAACACACGTGGGCACTGTCTCCTCTTCCTCTCTTCGTCCCTACTTCCATGTAGAAGTACATACAAACAAATGCACCTGTGATGAACCATTTGCTCTTGTCAACATGAACAAGAAATAGAATAGCACACCCATGTGGCAGTAATGGGATTGTACTTGCATCAACAATGTTAGTCTGAAAGTGATTTCTTGCTAGATAAATGTGTTGATTTCCTATTAGGTCTTTAAAAATCTGCAGCTGTTCCTGGAGAACAAACAGCCTGAGGATGACCTCTTTGACAGACTGAATGTAAGAAACTCAAACATGAATATCTGCCTCCAGGGCTTCTAAGTTATATGTTTAAATTTCTAGTTGTAACACTTGTATAACTCTGTTTCTTCTTCTTCTCCCCACTCTTTTCCTCTCTTCTCTGTGTCTCCTACAGACTTCTATTCTGAATAAGCACTTACAGGAGCTGATGGACGGCCTGACAGCCAAGGTCTTTCGCACCTACAACGCCTCCATCACCCTGCAGCAGCAGCTCAAGGAACTCACCTGCCGTGAGTAGCAGCAGCTTCAGACAGCTGAATGACACCCACACAGCTAATACTCTTAATCACTCTATATGACTCAATATTTCCTGTAATTCCAACAAAACTGGACTAGATAGTTTGAAATTCTGCAGTGTCAAGTCAAACAAATACAACAAACAATTGTTTTTTCACTTTTTTATGAACTAAAACTGGTAAGATGATTTGACACAACTTGCTACATAATTCTCAAACTGAGTAGCACAAGATAACATTGTGGGACTGCATGGTGTTAAGGCTATTACATGAGGTCATTTTATTTTGTCTATGGAAGTCTGAAAGATGAATTAACAAGCTATAAATGTTTGAGAATTCTCTAAAAGTATAATAGGAAAAGGTTTTTACATTGCTGTAAATTCAGATGGTTGATACTGATGAATCTTTCAGGAATGACGGACCCGAATAACAATCATATTGTTTATCAGCATGCACCTAAGTCAACTCCAAAAAAACCCAATGAAATCCAATCAATAAGTTAAACTGTAAATGGACTTGCACAGTCATTTGAACACTCAAAGTGCTGACAGAGCACTTGTCACATCCACACTCCGGTATCTGCCGGTAGAGCCGGGGGTCGATAAGTGGACGAGCCACTCTACCTACTGAGCCACAGCCGCCCCATAAAGTTGATATATGTAGGTAAATCTGAGGTGTAAAATTGATAGGAATGTGGTTTTATTAACAATGAGTCTCTTCAACAGTTTAGTCTGTATGAATTGGATCTCTTAGGAGTTTATATCTAATAAGGACAGATAATAAAGCAAAACTGTATGTAAATAAAACTACCCCCTCTAGCTCCTCTACCACAGAGTAATACTTCAAAGGATTTGTGGTAAAACATTTACCAAGAACATTAATTCATGTAGTATATAATACACTTGACAGGGACAGATTTATGTGAATAAAAGTGCCCCATCATCTCCACAAATACAATCAAAGAACAGGTAAAACATGTTATCTTAGCATACTGTAGCTGTAATCTTGTAATGTCAAGCTGTCAAAAACAGTCCCAGTTTGCTGAAATATATAGCAACAGGTGATGACAGTCGCTGTGATAGTGGCTAAGCAAAAGTATGGGGCACAGGTGAAAGTGCCAAAATCAGTTTACATCAGGGGTTGTAGAAAAAGAGATGAAGGAGGTGGGGCTTTGAACCCTATAAATATTAACATTAGAAGCCTTCTCAGAGTATATTTTTAGACAGATTGTGTGAAATTACATGAACAAATACTGTACCTGTAATTTACTGCACATTTTTTATTGTGCCTTTAAATGCATAATCACTTCAAAAATTGGGGTCAGTAATGAGTGTCAGTAAGGACATGCACATAAACATGTATGCACAAATACACAAACAGACAAACAAAGAAAAACGAAAAACTGGACATCTAAACAAAATCTAAGTACAATTACTGAAGATGTAACACATGTGCAATCCACATCCACCCAAAAAAAGTAAATAAATTATACAGAAAATAAAAAGGAAAAAAATGAATTCAATGAAATCAGTTAAATATTAAATGGGAGGTTGAGGATCATGCAAATTGTAAACTACTTCTGCTACTTTGTTGTGGTTGTGTCATTGTCTGGTCTCTAGCTGATGACAGCTTCCCTGCTAAAATCCTGTCATACAACCGTGCCAACCGGGCGGTGGCCATCCTCTGTAACCATCAGAGAGCTCCACCCAAAACATTCGAGAAGTCCATGCAAAACCTTCAGACCAAGGTAAACCCCCATGTTTCCCCTTCTTCTGCTTTGTTGTCCCTGAACAAGCGACATTACCTGAGTTGCATTGAATAAAATAAAATAAAAATGTCATAGTGAAAGATATTTTATCTCTATGTGATGTTGATGATCTACTTCGCTCAGCCTATGTTTGTTGTGATTGCAGATTGACGAAAAACAGAATCAACTGTCAGCAGCCAGGAAGCAACTGAAGGCTGCCAAGACTGATCACAAGAGTTCCCATGATGACAAGAGCAAAAAGTAAGACAGCCTGACTACTGCTAACCAGTGAGAGAGACTGTTAGTTTCATCCGTTACTTACCCATTATCTGTAAAAACACCCAACACATCAAGTTCATGAGGTTTGGGGCATCTGCTTTTTCAGTCCATCTCTATAATTCTTTCTCTCTGTGTCTCTGTGTCCCTGCCCTTATACATCTGTCTTTCTCTGTATGTCTTTGTCATCCTCCCTCTGTCTGTCTTGGTGTCTCTCTCAGGGCTGTGGAGGTTAAGCGTAAAGCTGTCCAGAGGATAGAGGAGCAGCTGATGAAGCTCCAGGTTCAGGCCACAGACAGAGAGGAGAACAAGCAGATTGCTCTGGGCACCTCCAAGCTCAACTACCTGGATCCACGCATCTCTGTGGCATGGTATTTATGTGGCACAGCAGAAGCTGATTCCTCCTGTTTATAAGCTAAAACTGTTATTTGATTGCAGGTGTTACACAGTAAAAAAAAAAAAAAAAAAAACTGTGACATTAAGTGAGTAAGCCGCCTACTGTTTAACGGGCCAGCTTTCTCTGGGTGGGTGGGTGTACAGGGTGCATATCTACCTTGGTGACAGAAAGGCAGGAAATGCTTCTTGCATTGTAGGAAAAGGAGCAGCACAAGTAAAAAGCTAACGGCTGCAGAAGGAAAATAAGAGGAAGAAAAGCGTGTGAGTGTGAGGAACAATGGGGTTTGTTTCTGAAAGCCAGGGAGCGTCCCCAAACAGCACTCCTTCCTCCATGTGGGAAGTCAATGAGGAGCTGTCTGTGGCTGAACGGAGGGCCAGGCTGCAGAGAGGGGGAACAGTCGTCAGCCCTCCCTAACCAGTGCCCCACAGCTATTTATGGAGAGCCTCCTCCTCAAGCACAATGGATACAGGAATGCTCCGTGTTTTCCCTGATTGTAAGGCATAAGGGACGGGGTCCCCCCTTGTAGGGTGGTGCATGGGAACCTACATCTTCGCTGTGGTGGCATGTGTGAATATGTGTAACAGAGATGAAAACATCAAGTCGAACTGGGTTGATTGCTAGTGGGGCTGGCGTATCAGTAACCTCGTCACATTAGTGATGTAAATAATTCTAAATAAGAGCGATTTACTTTTCTAGTTAGTTCATGGATGTATAAAGAGAACTGGATACATAGTTGAAGGTTGCATCATTGAAAGTTGCTCAGTGACGCACAATGCTAAAAAAATTTTAACTAGTGCATAGAATAACCCAAATAATCGGTACTGCTTTTGCGCTGTGTGATCATAGATGTATAATAAAGTTCTTTTGCTGGCCCCGCCCTCGAGCTGATGCTCGACTCATAAACTTTACACATAGATTTTAATAATACCTACAGTAGATACCAGATGCCAAGATGGCGCCTTCTTTAGTTTTTGAATTGAATTGCTCGCTTGGCGTATATGCAAAGAAAATGTTTAAGCTTCTGGGTTTACTTCTGCAATATATGGGCCACTGAATATGAGTAGTGGTGTTTATGTGTCCCACTGAACCTGCCCTCTGCATTTTAAGACAGAGAAGTTGCTTGTAGTCCCTGCTCCTCCCCGGGAACTTTGGTTTACAGGACAGTGGCGAGAGAGTGATGATTGATGGTCTGTCCAGTCAGGCTCGAGAAAAGAATCGAGAAAAGCTCAGGCCAAGTGTGTCTAGACCAAAGCGTTCAGAATGCCCTCCTATTAGTAAAATGTAAACAGGCCTTTTTGCTGCAGACATTTTGGTTATCGCGGGTAAAGCACAGGTGTTAATGATAACATTAAAGGAGACCTATTCACATACATGCACAGTACCATTGTATACATTATATAGCTCAAAGTATTGCACATGAGTTAGTGCTGTATACAATATGAGACCTTTAACAAGTACATTCCATTAAGATAAGCTAGTTTCAGTGTCTTGGTATTACGAACGCTGGCTCACTGGCTTACTGGGACACTTAATGAAATAAAGCCGTTGTTTTACCTATGACAAGTGTCTGCCACAGAAAAGGTCTATGCTAGGACCCTATGATATGACTAAATCAGAGTTTTAAATATATTATAGAAGACATTATACTAATACAGTAAAACAAAATGAAAAGCAGTAAATGAGCTATTGTTACTCATGAAGTCCCAGCAACATTAATGCATTGCACATGCGCCAAATAGTTTTAGATTTCGTGTTGACAACCAACTAACTACCACTTTCTGAATTCCCTACATAATAAATAGTGAGCAGTGTTGCCGCCAGTGAGTGGATGAGCTTTCAGTCATTTTTATGCCTCCATGCCAGTGATGGTTGTGAGAGACATTATGTTTTGAGTTGTCCATCCCATTCTCGTGAACAAAGTATCTCAGAACGCTTTGAGGGAATTTCTTCAAATTTGGCACAAACGTTCACTTGGACTCGATGATGAAGTGATTAGATTTTGTTGGTCGAAGGTCAAGGTCAATGTGACCTCACAAAATAAGTTTTTGGCTACAAGTCTAGAATACATGTTAGTTATGACAAGATTTCACTCAAATGTCTAACAGGATATAATCATAAAGTAATGTAAAGTTCCCATGATGACAAGAGCAAAAAGTAAGACAGCCTGACTACTGCTAACCAGTGAGAGAGACTGTTAGTTTCATCCGTTACTTACCAATGTTGGGAGTTTTATCTGTAAGAACACCCAAAACATCAAGTTCATGAGGTTTGGGGCATCTTCTTTTTCAGTCCATCTCTATAATTCTTTCTCTCTGTGTCTCTGTGTCCCCGCCCCTGTACATCTGTCTTTGTCTGTATCTCTTTGTCTGTATCTCTTTGTCAGTTATGACAAAATTTCACGCAAATGTCTAACAGGATATAATCATAAAGTAATGACTTATACAGTGTATAAAAAAAGGTTGAAGTACAGCTTCAGTGTAAATGGTCTATCTTTCCTCCTCTCCAGGTGCAAGAAATGGTCTGTTTCCATTGAGAAGATCTACAATAAAACACAGAGAGAGAAGTTTGCCTGGGCGATTGACATGGCTGAAAAGGACTACGAGTTTTAAACGCACTTAATGTTTCACCTTTTATAAACATGCCTTTGATTGTAGAGATGGTTTGTAGTTGATGTCAAATAATTCCACTGTGTGGTTACTGCAGGACTGTGAAGGAGGAAGCTGTGACCGCAATTTAACAGATGTGCTGTATATGTATATATGAATTGGTAATTTAATATAAGAGAATAACTCCTGAACCATTCGACCAAGCTGCCAAAGGGCACCTCTCTTTTAAGAAAATGACAGTAGTGTGTATGTAGCTGCAGCTATCTGCCCATGATCAAACACCTATGAACACATTAGTATTATCTTTTGTCAAACACGACTGTACTGAGATTTGTAAGCCATCAGACTTATTGAGACATTCTATATTCTCATAGAATAATGAATTAACAAATGTTTGTATGGGAGACTGTGAGGAGCAACATGAGAGATAATAGGATGAATTTCAATTTGTGGTATTGTGTGAAAGATTGGTACAATAAAATGACAGACAGTGTGAAGAATAGAAACCTGGCACTATGCTCATATAATTATTAGCACACAGAATGTCATCTTTTTTCCATTTAGTTTAATTTTGCTGTTTATTTCAGGGATGTATATATTTTTTGTCATTTTCAGTAACTATAATTCAGTGTTTTATAAAATTGTGTGCTGTATGCATTGTCAACAAGAAGCTCTTCACTGCTCATATGCAATGTGTGTGTCCGTTTCCACAGTTTTACAATGGTGACATTCCTCTCAGTTCCAGCTGAAGTACAGCATTATGTTTTGTGTACCAGAGCTAAAAGAGACTGTTCCTTCAAACTGAGACGTTTCCTAAGGGGGATGTGGATTTTGCCAAAATGATCACAGAAGTCTATCATTGTAGTGTGCTGTTTGTATTGCTGTGATGAATCAGAAAGTGTCCTCTTTAGTTTTCAAATGTGAATGGATATTCTAACTTTTGTCATTAATATTTCTCTCTATGATTATTTATCACTCCTAAATTGGTTGGATGCATATTGTTTTGAGCTTTGTAGTTTTCAGAATAAAACATCAACCTTGTCTTTTTTGTCCATGCTTGTCCTTTTTTATATGTGTGGAAAAAGGATTCAACAAGCTCGTCCCCTCAGTATACAAAGAGACACATAATCCTTTCAGAGACATAATCAACAGTGACCTGTCAGGTCAGGGGTCATAGTCCAATTTCCAATTATGTGTCTCAAAAACAGTTTATTTCTCTGTATTATTTTCTATTTTCACTTTTATTTGGTCTCTATTTAGTTAAATGGTCAAAGAAAAATCACAAATAAGGATAACAAAGTTAACTTTGTGTTATGATGCTTATGTTGAGAAGTCAGCTAATTAGTAGGGCAGCAGGTCTGCTTCTTTAAGAGGCCGAGAACAGGCGCTCCTACTGGAGCCAAGAGCTGCGTCAAGTTAACGGGAGAGACACAATTTTACCAGAAGTAGGGTAATTTTGTCAAAAATAAATGCAAAAAACCAAACGCTTCTGCCTGTCCTACAACAATAATTCAACTTTGAGGTAGAAAGCAGTTACAGAGGCAAGGCAGAGCTGAATTAAAGTAGAAGATTGCAATATAAGATAAAGCAAATAAAGAAGATGCAAAAAAAAAAAGAAAAAAAGAAATGAATCATCTGTGCTAGGAGCTGCGTAATGTATACGCGCTATTCATAAATGACAGTGCAAAAAATCCCATAATCTAATGTAATGTAATGTAATCTGACAAATCAGCGCTCGCTTTTTTATTGTGTACATCTGGATGGGTTTACATTACTTTTTCCTAGAAATGTCCTAAAATCTCAGAAATGTCCTTTAATCCCCAAAATCCTAGAAAGATCCTAAAAATATGCTTAAATCCTAGAAATGTCCTAAAACCCGAGAAATGTCCTAAAATCCCATAAACATGTGTAGGGCTGCTGCAACAGGCCCCTGACCTCCTGTCAGTAGCACCCAAGCACCACTGCCTCTCCTCCAGAGGTTCCTTGACACGACTATTATTGTGAAAAGCCTGGGCGGAAGCTTGGTTTCTGGCTCCGGCTGGTCGTCGCTGGGGGGGAAGGGCCTGCGCCTGCTGGAGCTGAGGGCAGACAAACTTGCGTAGTCTTACCACGGTTCTCACCGTCTGCTTGTCTCTCTCTATGGACGGCCGGAGGGCAGAAGAGGAAACAGGGATTGTTGTCGTCGGGACCGCAGCGCTTTTCCAGGGCCCAGCGATGATTTAATCACGGAAAAACGGGGTGAGGGGGGAAAAGGAGAAGGAGACAAACGACGGGAGCGCGAGAGGAGAGGAGCAGCCGTTGGAGATGTGCGGTCGGGCCGAGATTGCGGCGGTAGGTACAGCACAGCAGCCCCTGCGACGTGTTGTTTTCCTGTTGATTTTTCTGCGCACGGCAAGGCGAAAAGACAAGCGAGAAAGAGTCAGAGGAGCTACTGCTACCTGGGCTTTTATCCAGTGCCGAAATCAGCCTTGCTTATTCTTTTGGCCCAGTGAAATGCTAGCACCGGCCCGGTTTCCACGCTGTGAAAATAGCCAGACGTTTCTTGTTATCCCACTCTGCTGCCATAAGTCACCAGTTGTATTCCCAAAAATGTTCTTGTATCCAAAGGAAACTTTGTTTCCCTGTGGGACTGACTGCAGCAGGTTACAGGCCTGTTTGTAGTGGTGAAAATCAGATTAAACCTCCCCGCTGCTTGATCAAAGGTAAAATCAAACAGGAGAGAAAGTTATCTGGCGTGATTAGCTTAATCAACACGTTTTCTCCTACAATGACATAATCTTTAAGGTTGCAGTTGTCATTAATTTACACCACTGCAAATGATAAATCATAATACTTTGCCTGTTGAGATTTATCAGAGTTCAGTGTTACTCGATACTGAGAGTAACTTTACACACAGAAAAATCAATTCCACCATACATGTAATGAAATGTTATACTTTGTACACCAAGAAATTAATTTAATAGCATTGCCACTTTATATATTATGTATATGCTGTTTGACTACCACATTATGTACTTGCTCTGAAGATTTTGTGACAAATTTGTCAAATGTACCACCATGCGCAAAATATCAGTCCATAATTGTGATTAAAAAAAAGGAAAACCCTGCATGTTCATGTAAAGTATGCACATTTTACTTTTTACATAGTTATTTTTTTTAGGTTTTTCATTGATGGCAGTATTTTATCACTGGCGGGATTCACAAATGTGTGCAAATTCTTATTACCGTATTTCTCTTTGTTGGGAATTGATCTATAATATGCTTGAACACTTTAAGGATTGTAGTTTAATGTTATTTCATAAATGGGCATATTTCAGGGTTTTGGGAAGCACTCAAGTTCACAAATGTGTCGAAATATCGATAGGAGTATGTTCCAAAATACACTAAATTTGAAGAAAGAAAAAACATTTAAACACAAAGATGAGAAAGATCATTTGGATGATAAAAAAAATCAGGTTTCTCTTTAACACTATTTACAGCATGTAATGCGTATGTATGGTAATGTTTCCAGTATTATTTTAAGCATCAACTCTTCACTGCTGTATAATGTGTGTACAGCACCGCCACACTACAAGTCCTCTGTGAATTGTTGTTTCATGGGTTCCCCCCTCCTCTTCTCCCGCTGTAGGTATCCCTGTCTAGGCCTGGACTGAGCAGATTGTTCTGAGAGGAAACGGACAACAAACAGGGGAAGTGAACATGGCTGGGACCTCGGGCTTCTTTTCCAACGGACCCGTTCCGTGGATGGACAATGACACGGAGATGAACAACCTGTACCGAGACCTGGAGCTGGGGACAGTACTGACACTGTTTTATTCTAAGAAGTCCCAGCGGCCAGAGAGACGAACATTTCAAGTCAAGCTGGAGACCAGGACTATTATCTGGACTCGGGGCACGGATAAAATAGAAGGAGAGAGTGAGTAGCGTGCAGACACAAACACAAACATACGCACAAACAGGCAGTAAAGCTCCTGAGTGGCTGGCTGTAAATGTGAGGCCATCCATGCCAGAACTGGTTGGTTTACATACATATAGAAATATGAAAACTTCAAAGTGTGGTGCTCAAATGGCTCACCAAAGACTTGGCGAGCGCTAATGGCGTGATGGAATTGTGAACTGCTAGTGAATGACGTCAGTTGTTATCAAAGAAGTCACTTCCCTAAATCCTTTTAAGTCTTAAAAAATGTAATTTATAGGGCTTTGCAAAACTACTATCAAAATATCAATGAGTAAGTGCATAAATATAGGAGATCAGAAGACATTTACATGCAAAAATATCTGGAAAAGCAAAGATCAGTAATGTGGAAATTAAAGTGAAGGTCAGTTGTTCATTTTAAAGAAAGAGACTCTCAGAGAAAGACAATATGTAAGCTCCATAACAATATCACTCAAAAGAAAGTCTGTCTCTCAATATCAATATTACCCCTTTTATTTCAGCTCTGATTAGTGCCTGAAAGTTTCTGTTCTGTCTCACTAAAATGTACAAAATTTGGTTTGTTCGTGTGTTTGCTGTTTTGTAATTGAGAGACTCAAGTTACCTTAAAGCCCAATTATCTGTTTTATTTATTTTGTAGCATTATTGTTTGACAGAACAGGTGCGAGTCTTGGTGGATATTTATGCGGCTGTAGATAAATCACATCTCATTTACAAATACAGGATTCAACAACTAGAAAAAAGTGCCCTTCCTGGAATTTTTTTTGTTGCATTAATGTGAATATACTACAATTTAACAGGAAGCTGACAGTCAGGTTAATCTTCAACAAAACAGCATGTCTAACTGAGGACACGCAGGCCTTCAGTGAGTCGTTAAGTCGTCTGTCTCTCGGGTAGCAGGATGCCTTGTGCACAGCTGCACTCTGCTCCGGATGCAGCAAAAAAGATGGTAGGCTTACTTTTTTTTTTTTAACACAACAATATCATCTCCTCTGCTCACACATGAGCTCATAGCTGCCACTTGATACTCCTGGAGAGGTGAAATTGGACTAGGGGGCTCATTAATGTACAGAAATAGAATATGAGGGGTTTTACTGGAAGTGTGTGAGCATTTGGGAACATTTTGGCCTGCTGTATTTACCCCTTATCAGTGGCAGAGAGTGAATGATGTCCATTAACTGTGAGACAGCACTCTAGTTTGTTGCTAAATATAAAATGCTGAGAAGCAAACCTTTTTTTTCTCAGTCGATCGAAGTGTATTTTGCACATTTTCTCTCCCAGATTGATTTCTTTTTTTGTGTGGTCTTTTCTATAAGGATTCTTGCACATGAAGTTGGCTTATCTTTTCACATATGTTTTATAATGTGATGCAATAAGATTTATGTCTGTCTTGACAAAGCAGGATGTGGTCTTGCAGAAGAAATAGCGGTAACATACTGGTTCGAAGTGTAGGCAGGGCATGTTAAAAAACAACATAGAGCTTTGAATACCTGACACACACAGTCTTTTTTTTTTTTGAAGATTATTTTTGGGGGGATTTTTCCCTTTATTGATAGGACAGCTGTAGAATGACAGGTAATGTGGGGGAGAGAGGGGGGATGACACACAGCCAAGGGGCTGCAACTGAGCTAGAGGCCCATACACAGTCTTTTAAAGCAAAAAAGTTTGCCCAAATTCTACATTAGGCTGCACGTGAGTGTATAGTAGTGTTGTCAAAAATACCAGTCTATTGATACATACTGATTTTGAGCATTTGAAACTAGGGGTTGACCGATATTGATTTTTTTAGGGCTGATACCAGTACTGATTATTTGTAGTTAATGAGGGGGATGAGCAATATTCGGGAAACGATATGCATTTACAACGAAAATTAAAATCTTTCTGTCAAAATGTATAATTTGTTATATAACAAACTCCAACACAAAACTAAATGTTTAATAAAAACGTTCAACATAATATATCACAAGTTCCCAGCAACTTTTTATTTTTAAGTGAATATTTAAATTAAAAAATATGTAAATAAAAATAGCTACCTGAGGTTTTACAGTGTTACAATACTATGACAAACAAATTGTAATTAATGCAACAAACGTAAAGGTGCATATCAAGATAATATATTGTACTACTGGTTTTTAACTACTTGTGCATTAATGTGTTATCACTTAATGTTGCAGCTGGTAAAGATGGAGCTCTTTTTAATTGATTTTAATGCAAGAAATTACATCATAGCCTTCTCTTTTTTTCTAGTCATCTGGCTGCTGAACCAGAAAATGAATTTATGGACGATTGCTTATGTATTGTAATTAGCTATAAGAGGCTCTATATTATTGTCAGCCAACATTACATATCACGATTATTAAATCAAAACGCCAATGCATATAATTGGCAAAATGCCAAATATCAGCCCCGATAATCGGCCAGGACAATAATCTGTTGTCTGCTATTTGAAACGGTTTCAGTGCTCATTTTCTGCAGTATCTGAACACCAGTACCAGCTTCAATTTCTCCTTCTCTCTTATTGTTATTTACTGCAGTTATTCCACTGTCCTCTGCTACTAACCAAGAAAAGAAAAGTTGCGAGTGGCATGTTAAAGTCTTGTTGTATTTATCTTTTAATAAAAAAAACGTAATTCTATGCCCCAATGTCAGTTTCCCCGCACAGTATCAAAAAGGCTATTAAATATCAATATTTGTTAAAAGTATTGCACTGAAGTTACAAATTCCAAATTTGTGACTAAAGTAGTGGATAGTTTGTTTTGATGCTGGAGAGACTGTTGCGAAACTGAACGTAAACTACACTCCCCAGAGTATCATACAAGTCATCTTTTCAACTTCTGTTTTCAGTTACTGATGTTACTGATAACAAAATGATCATGAATCAAAAATCATGTCAGACTGTGACACATCAGTTTGCTACTTTATCGTTTTAACCGATGAGCTTTGACACAAACTTTACTGAATGGGCCAGTTGTAGGGTTTTTATGAATTAGTTTGACTCAAGGTCTACACACACCAAACTGACATCAACGAACTTGTGGCGACAAAGGCTGGCAGTTGCATTTCCTCATGTCACCTGTGTCAAAAAGATTCACTTGCACACACCGCTACGGCCAACTAGCATGTATGTTCAGCAACTGTGTAAGAGGGAGTAACTCTCCATAGCAGCAAGTGCTAGTAGTCTGTATTCATCATTCAAAAATGGCAAGCAGAAGACAGGATCGATTAGTGATGCTAGTTAGTCAGGAAGCACACAGTCAGCACAACCCGGTGCTGAAAGAACAAATTATATTTATTGTGTGCCAGGGAATACAAGCACAAACTATTACAAACTGTTTCTGCTAAAGAGCACAATGGGTAAAACATATTCTTACCTCAAATAACACATTTGTTTTGTTCTCATGCCCCCTTGACTTTGGTCTTTTGTTTGCTTTCCTCATTTTAGTCACCAAAGTGACGCTTCGAGCAAGACCACTCTCTAGATTTACACTTTACACCATCTTAAATACATATGCGAAAAGTCATGTGACCAATCACATGAACAAGACTCATGCCAGTAAATACAAACCAATAAATAAATACATAATCACACAAAAAATATGTGTGTAAATATGTTTATAAATATCTGTATTGTTCTTAGTTCATTCATTATCTAATGAAAAAATATACATTTGAACATTCAATCAATGTCCTGCAAACCCCATAGTGTTCTAGAAAAAAATAACCAAGAGTAGAAAAACATGGAACATATTTAAAAAGAGGAAGAGATTCGGTATAGTTCCCGTAAACACCATCGGGCTCTGAGGCTGTCATTTCCTACGAGGCTACATTAAACTGAAGAGGTGCCTCTCTTAGTCCTGTCATAGTTTAATATGAGAAAAAAAGTCAGAGATGATAATATAACAGACCGCACATTATGATAATAGAGTTATCAGATTATACAGTACATACACAGAAGGTACAAAGAAACAGATTACAAGAAAGGGTGAAAATCCATCTCCTCATTGAGGCCCTGAGGTGCTAGAGAACCTAAAGTATATATCCAGAATAGTTCACGTTTCCAAGGCAGATTGTCAATGTCAGTGTTAATCTTGTCTGATGAAGAGCCGTCTTGCTCGAAACGTCGCTTATTGCATTAAATAAATGATAACTTTAGGTTATGAGGTTTCCACAGTCATGGAAAACCTGTAAAAGACATGGATTTCACAATCACATTTTTCTGGTCCGGAAAACTCGTGGTATTAGAAAAAAGTTTTTGAAAATTTGGAAAAGTCATGGAATTGTTTGTGTGTGTGTAGTGAAATTGTTACAGTAATCTGCCATGGGCAAGGCTTCCAAGAAATACAAGATAATGGTGACATTATTTTCTGTAGCTGTTGGCAAAACACAGCTCTTCATTCGTTCTTCATTTTCTCTCAGCGTGTCTTAGATGAAATTATGTTTTCGTAGATCGTATCAGATTCAACTGATACGATTGAAAAAACGGGAGTAGCTGTTGTTGTGTACTTGTACATGTCTTCATCGAGTTATGCGAAAAGCATACGTAATTTTCTTTGAGCACCTTAACAGGCTTCAGTTGAACAGATACACGTGTCCATGATAACTAATGATTCACACGAGTCTGAATGTGGGTCTGTGTTCATGTCTCCACAATACTTCCCTGATAACCAGTGAATCGGAGCTCAGTCCACATTTTCAAGTCACACTTGGTGCTCTGTCAGTCGTGTCACACTGAGCTTCCCCTGCAAGACTAACTCAGACATTTAGTTACCATTAAAATAGCGGTTTTCTCACAGTGCTGCAGAACAGATCTGTTAATGTCACATCGGGACAGTCTGACTGCATATCCTGACTAACCGTTGAAAGTTCATACGATTTACTGCTTCACTGTTATTACTTGATCCAGACAATTAGTTAATTAATTGATGTGTTGATCGATGGCTCCGTTTTTAGGCTGTGGACCGTTCATCGGACAAAAAAAGATATTTGAAGCTGTTGTCACGAAAATATTTATCCCACTGTCTCATGGATTACATCATTAATCGAGACTAAAGTTGGCCGATTAATCTATGATGAAAGTACTCCTAAATGGGAGCTTTTATTTGAATGCCACATTGATCCCAGGGATCAAGTGTATAGAGGAATTGCGAGACATTTGTTTTTTCATACAGGACGCGTCTTGAAGCTGGCTTTGCAAAAAAAGACTTCTCCGAAAATTTACCACATCTTCAATACCTGTGTCATTCTACTTTATAGCACATGATGTTTATGGATTGAAATGTTATGATTCCTTAATCAGTTTCATTTTCTTGAGTTAATACCAATGTCTAGTTTAAATTTCATTTTTTTTGTGAACAGCTACATTGGAAATATGTTTAATGAACAAAAACTTGACATGTTGAATACTTATATCCTCCACTGCATATCGAAAATTATTTGCAAATCATTGCACTATGTTTTTATGCAAGTTTTACAAAGCGTCCCAGCTTTTTTGGAATTGAGGTTGTATAAAATGTCAGGAAAATGGTGAAAATTATCAGTCAGTGTTTTCTTAAAGCCCAAATTGACGCCTTTAAATGTCTTGTTTTGTTCACAACCCAAAGATATTCAGTTTACGGTCATAGAGGAGTAAAGAAATCAGAAAGCATTCGCATGTAAGAAGCTGGAAACAGAGAATTTCGCCTTTTTCTTCCTTAAAAACATACTCAAACCAAGTCATTGATAAATTTAAAGAATTGATAAATATGGACTGCAGCTGTGCAAGCATCACCCATTGTTTAAATTTAAAATTTCATTAGCTATATATCCTGGAAATTTCTTTAGAAATGAACCTTGTAAATAATGAGGAAGTCTTGATGTAGTTTTTGCTGTCTTTTCTGTAATCTGTATGCAGATGGAATTACCAGCATACGTGTATCACTTCTTCTCTCTGACCTGTTTTGTTTCCATACCTCCCGCAAAAGACACACACACCGTTTCTTGCCCTAAACATCTGATGTCATTTCTAGTTGACACACTGCTACTTGTCTTGCAGTTACACACTTGGCTGTCAGCCCAGTTTATTCATGAGAAATATATCAACAAATCAGCGGGACATTAGCCAGCAGGCAGCAACATGATTGCAGATCAGAATCAGATTTTGATATTGTTTATGTCTGTATGAAAACGCTGTTGTAAAGATCAGAATGTCACTGGAAAAAAGCTCCATTGATAATTTGCTCCATTTACAGCGTGTTGGAAAGGGGAACAGGGTCTGTGCAGCTGCATGACAGTTACTTGTCAGTCCTCTGCTTAACTTTATCCGACATGATATCAAAGGAGCTGATATGGATCAGCTGATTTGCAAGTGCACACACTGTCATGCTCTGGACTGCAAAGACATTCGAAAATTAAAACATTGCAAAATGAACTACTCCAACTACTACAGTTTTGTTTTAGGAAATGTTGAGCATACATTTTTATTTACTCCATGGTCATGCATCTAATTTTATTATGGCTGCACTGATGATTATTTCACTGTTGACTTTTAATCTCTAATTTAATTGTTTTATCTCCAAATTGTCGGGAAAAAAGTGTGAGGTGCTTGCTACATTTTCTCACAGGTGATGTATTCACATTGCTTGTTTTGTCCGACCAACAGTCTCAACCCCCAGAATATTCAATCAAATCATCACATTTGAGATGCTTTAACCAGTGAATGTTCGAATTGAATGTTTGATTTTTTTTCCTACTTTTAATCAGTTATCATAATAGTTGTTTTTTTTCTCTCTATCAATTAATCAACATATTGTTGCAGTTCTAGATGTAACTCATGTCACTGAATTCAATTTGATTATTTCTCAACATTCTGCAGTTTTCCTTCCTCTGCAACACAAAACAAATAAGCTTTGCCGTGATGCATTTAAATAAGTGAGCACGTGTGAGGGTTATTAGACTGAACTAAGTGAGTTTTAAGGCTGGGTATTGATCAAAGGTTTCTTTTCTGTTTGTAGCATAAACTGTATAACATTTCAAGAAGTAGGCATCACATACCCAGTCACATTTGTAATCTTAATTTATTCTTTGGTCAGATTGTTACTATTTGGTTTGAAATTTGACTGCAACAAAAAGTTGTTTTCATTATCTATTAAACTTTGATTGCTCTGTTATCAATTAATTGTTTAGTCAACAGAATCTGATCTATAGTCAGAAAATGTTGAGCATGCCCATCACAGCACAGGGTGGCAGGCATCTTCAAGTAGACCTATAGTCTAAAGCCCCAAAGGGACAACAGGGTCACTCCAGGCTTGTAGGCAGGTGGCAAAAAGAATTAAATGCGTAGTTTTTTTCTGTAGCTCGCTTCCTTCTCATCTCTTTTTGAGAGTTGCACATGTGCAGCGCCAATCAGGCACTTGCACAATGGCACAGGGTAAAGCCAAAGTTTATGAGTTGAAGCACAAGTGTGCGTTTGAGTTAATTTGGAAACAGGAGTTTAGCTGGGTGGCATCAGAGGATTCCAAAATAAAGATTAAACATGGTAAATGGCCTTCGGTCTTTGTGAATTTTGATAATTGCTAATGAATGAAATTATTTTTATTGGGGCAAGTGAAAATGGACTTTTGGCAAGTAGATTTCTTGGGCAAGTGAAAAAAACATGAACCGTGATATGTCATTTACAGTACAATAAAATACAGAAAAGCAGCAAATCCTCACAAAGTGGAACTGACAAATGTTGAAGTTTTTCTATGATGACAGACATAAATGAGCATTTTCCAACTAATAGAACGGAAGAAGAATACATTCTTTTGTTTCTTAATGAAAAGCTGTTTTGTAGAGAACCTCCACAAAGTAAGGTATCCAAAAAAGTATCATAGGTAGAAACTCTGTCCTGGTGAGGAGCGGTAGAAATAGTATGGAAGGCAGGACGGAGCTCTGGAGGAAGTGTGGGAGTGTGTTGCAGGATACCTCCTCTCATCTCCTTTGGTAAGGTTACACCTCTGGCTATCTCTTTATTTCCTGCATCTGTCTAAAGCAGGCTCCAAATATTTTGACTCAAATGTCTGAATGGATCAGCCTGTCAAATCCGCATTGCTCTCAGCAGAAGCCTCTTGGCCCGCCGGGTGGGTGAAGTCAACTGAAATATGACGTATGATTAGAGGTGATAACCTGCATGAGAGGACATACTTTTTTGTTTCTTTTTAATGCTTGAGCAAAGAACTTGCACGTTTCTCACCTTTACGCAAGCACAGATGTGGCGTGTAGGCGACAAAAGCACAGGATGTGTGGTTCGGGGGCAGGAAGAGGAGCAGGAGCTTAAAGAAGTGTGTGTGTGTATGTGTGTTTGTTAAGCAGGAGAGTCCCTGCTGTAGGTCTTTAACTGCTACTAATACAACGCTGATAGGAACCCGTTGAGCTACTTTACAGCCCACACTCTCGTAAAGTTTCTGAGTGCCTATTAATGGAGTCAAGACAGAACTGCACCAGCTCTTTTTTCAGCTGCATTTTTCCCAAAGATAAAAGATGAAGCAGTTTGTGCAAAAGCCTATGCAATGTTTTAATTTTATTTTTTATATCAGTCCATTGTAGGGCAGTTAAAAGAAACAGTACTGTATAAAGACTAGATTTGAGCTCAGCAGACAGGGTTGTTTAGTGTATATTCAGGGTTTCCATGGGCATGAAAATGTTTTGGATTTTTTTTTCTCTGAAAATGTGTGTGAAACCCTGCATGCCACTCTTATATTGGCTGTTTTATGTCCTCTGTATTGTAAAATATTAAAAACCATCAAAAGCACTCTCAGTCACACAGTTCCCCAAACACAATATGTTTGCGATGTGTTTACGATCTCTTTTGTACAGACACGAGCAGTCCCACCACAAGCTAGTCTGTGCGACTTGGTGATGGTCTCCTGTTTTTAAATTAGTAATTGGTGGTTTTGTTTGATTTCAGTAGTGAAATTCAAACAGAGGTTATGGTGGTTATGGTCAGTAACTTCATTAACATCATTTAAAATCCATCTCTAACAATATCTGCCCACTGTAGATCTTCACTTAAAGCAACGTCCCTATATGTGGTTGAGGTCGTGGCCTCAGCTGTGCTGTTTTATGTGGTTGGGGGGCTTGAAATACTCATACGTACTGTGTGTTGGTCTTTATGCTGAAAGGTTTGTGATAGCGCGTTCTTGACTCTACATAGAAAAGTATGGAATTTAATTTTTTTAATAATTTCTAGGTCTGAATAGGTATGGAAAAAGACAAGAGAGTAAGTCAAATATTGCTTTCATACTGTTTTCTAAACTCTAAAATTCAGCATTTAAAAGAAAAAAATGATCGTACACAGTGTTTTTCATGGCATTTGAAGCAGGCAGCCAGCACAGCCAAAATGTTAACCACTGAGGGAGAGAGTTGTGGGCAAGACGGAGCTTGATGTCGTCAAAAGCAAAGTCAGAAGTATGGCGTGCATACAGAATTTACATTCCTACATAGAGCTGCCTGTACGTCACAGCTCTGCCCCGAGTGCCGTATAACTAAACCAAACCTGAACATCAGCAACCAAATTAGTTTGAATTAAAATGTGGCAGTGTCTTTGAATTGCATATATACATTGCATTGTAGTTAACCAAATATCAAGCTTGTCCTAACAGTTATGAGTCATGTAGACAAAATGAAAATGAAACAATTTATCATTTATCATTTTCAGTTCTTATTTATGAAGAAACTAAAGAATATGAGTGGAATGATAATATTGTATTGTTTATTAAAAATTTTATGGTATAATAAAACTAGTATAGGTAGCTGCAAGTAGTTGACTTCCCCTTTTATTTACTTAAAAAACTTCTAGCTGTTTCTACTTAGATGTCAAATATGTATAAGTAAATATGGAACTTTTGAAGTGGAGAATGTGTAGGAACTCTGGTATTATATATGGACTTTAAATGTTTTTTGTTTTTTTTTGTGAAGATATGATTATATTGTGTTTTTCCCCAATAATCCATCATTCAGATTAGTATTTTAATGCAAATTGTGAATTAACAAATTGGTTATTGAAGGTTATGCTTTTAAACAATGAAGAATTTTATAATAAAGTGTTATTATTAGTGTGTTGAACATCATTTGAATTATTTTAATGGGATTTTGCATATTGTGACACTCAGAGTTGTCAGAAAATGATTCCTGTTACATGATTTTTACTTCAACCATGTGGCCCACTTCTACTGAAGACATCATATCTACAAGAAAATGGTGGTTCTGTGTTTTGCTAACTGTTGTGTGTCTGCCCATCCAGTTGACATTCGAGAGATCAAGGAGATCCGTCCTGGACAAAAGTCACGGGACTTTGAGCGCTATGTGGAGGACTCGGCAGCGAGGCTGGACCAGGCTCACTGCTTTGTCATCCTGTATGGCACGGAGTTTCGCCTTAAATCCCTCAGCCTAGCAGGTACGAACAGACACCAACATACACTCGCATACCTTTACATGCTTACATTTGTATTTCACCATCCTGTCCCTAACATAAATACCTCTGATAATGTGGTCATTAACTACAAACATCCTTCAGTTTGCCCTTAGTGCAACTGTTTATTTTCCAACCCCTTTGTACTTATTAACTGTTGCTTTTTGTATTGGTGGGACTCGTCTTTATGAGTAAATACATCCTGTATTACAGCACAGAAAGGTTTTGGTTGAGTGTTCAAGCTTCAATGCCATCATCATAAAAAAGTATTATTATTTCTATCAAGTCAAGTTAATTTTATTTGTATAATCCAATATCACAACTTTCCCTTAAAGGGTTTTAGAAGCTGCACAGCATGCAACACTAGAGCGGTGAGGTTTAGTTGATTAGTGAATTTGTGGAATAACAATTAATCCATTAATCATTTCAGTCTTTTTTTAAATGCGAAATATCATGTCAAAAAAGTCATATATTACGTCATAATTATCATTATAGAAATATAAATTGTCCATCTTCAGTTTTGACTATTAGTACATTGGTCTTATACCAGGTTCCCTTTTGTATCCCGTGATCCGGTTTTCGTAGAGAGGCGTCGTTTTACAAGTGACATTTGTGAGGTTGTGTGCGTGTGAATGTATAAGCTTGCTTTTTAATGAGAAATCAGGGAAAATAATTGATAAAGAAAACAATTGGTAGTTACAGCCCTATACAACACCATGTCCTTAGACCATATTCTTAGAGAGGGAAAAAAAACCTTTAATGGGAATAAACACAAAAGAAAATCTGTCAAGAGTCAGTAATGTGTTGATTTTTCCACAGCAACGTCTGATGAGGAGATGACCATGTGGGTGAAGGGGTTAAACTGGCTTGTTGCCGACACACTGAAGTCTCCGACACCGCTCCAGATAGAGAGGTAAACATGTCACTCCACTCACATCCAAAGCTGAAGCTGATGTAATTATGGACAGACATCATATGATAATTTCATGTCTTTTTTTTCGTGTGTTACATGCAGAAAATCCCTTCATTCTTTCTTTTTTTTAGATGGTTACGAAAGCAGTTCTACGCTGTTGATCGCAACAGAGAAGACAGGTACGTCAGCTCAGTTAAAAGATTTAAACCTCAAGAGTTAATCAGATCAGCCTGACAGGAAATAGGTGCAATTAGATATAACTCAATTGTCTGATGCACCGGTTGTGTGCCCTCTCCCCAGTGTGACATGTCGAGCAAGTAGACTAGCTACACCAGGCTGGTAGGTGTCTGTGAGAGAGCTTTGTTGAGGTGCAGTGAAGGAACTAACCTCTCAGCCGCACACCAGCACCTCTTCCTGCAGCAGGAAACAGACTGCAGAGGATGGAGGAGATGTACAGTGATGTTTGTCTGTTACATCCCTGGCGAAAGAGCAAGCCTTTGTTACGCTGTAGGGGTATTGTCTCCTCTGGCCAAAAAATTCCAGGCTGTGTTGTTAAAAAACAAAGCCAAAAAAGACTCGGCAGAGCACACGGGGCATGCGAGTTTTAACTGCAGATTTTGAAACTAAATTACTGCACCACAACAGGATCTGCGCGTGCAAGTTATTAGACGTCTTTTTGTATGTGCGTATTCATGTTTGTGTTGGATTTCTCAGCAAGTTGATTTGTGTAATGTGTTTAGGATATCCTGTAAGGATCTGAAGAGCATGCTGAGCCAGGTCAACTACAGGGTGCCCAACATGAGGTTCCTCCGAGAGAAACTTCCGGTAACCTCCTCCTACTTATCACAGAACCCCTTTTCCACTCCATCTCCCTGCCCGCTTCCCTTTCGAAATGATGTCTTTAGAAAGATTTATGAGTTTTAGGCTGGATTGAGCTAACAAGGATTAACTTTTAAACCTGATTAAATCACAATTTAAGTTTAAATTTGGTTGCACCAAACTTTAAAACTACCTTTAAAATGAATAAAGATTGCATTTAAACCTTTCTTTAGTTTTTACTTTAAACCTAGATTAAATTAAATTCTGTTGAACCAAAACGTTAAATTCCAATTCAAACTGCGATCCAGTGTTAACTTTAAAACTTGAGTTGAGGAGGTTTAACTTTTACAATGGCTGCCTTTTTGAGATGGACTGAGCAAAATAAGATTGAAAAAAGCTGAGAGACAGACTCAACCAACTTGACCTTTATGGTGATGATGAATTTTCTCTCCTTACTAAGGAAACTGTTTTGGATCTGAACAGGAAGACTGGGCCAGCTGTCAAACACGGCAATGACAGACAGAAACATTGTTGCCTGTTTTTCTAACTTCTATAATTAGGCAACATTGTTCCATTAATGTTACATCAATGTAACATTTATTGTTATGCAAAAGCAGCCGTTAAAACACCCCCTCCACCTCTCTTATACTTACTAGGTGCCAACAGCACGCTGATTATGTATTTATTTCTTCATTCAAATATTTGTTTGTTTATTATTTAAACTCAGTTTAAATTCTGTTTAAACAAGTAACCGTAGCTTTAGATTAACTGAGATTAATTTCTAGTGAGCAGCAGAGCTCTGCTTAATTTTAAATCTGGATTTACTCATTATAAACCTAGTTTTACTAAACGGTGATTAGAGCAAATCTTAGATTAAATTATTCCTTATTGGTACAACCCGGCCTTAACTTTTTCTTTTCGCCTTCCCACTCATCTCTCCACTTGTTTTATAGGACTCCGAGTTGAGGAATGGAGACGTGTCCTTCAGCCAGTTTGCGCAGCTCTATCGCAGCCTCATGTTTGATGCTCAGAAAAACGTAAGTGCAATAATTTCATGCGTCCACAGATAGTTCTGTCCCGGCACTTTCATCCCCCATCTGATGCCCTGCCAAGGCACCCTTCCTCCCCCATCTGTCTGTTCTCAAATGGCTGTGAGATCAATACGGACCAGTTAAAAACCCACCAAACCCCTGTGGTGGAGGCCATTAGGACACACTCACACGGATGAGGAGGCAGGCAGGCTGGCTGGGGTTGGATTAAATGGATGACCTCAGTACCCACCACAACTAACCACCCAGCCCCCTGCCTGACTAGCACTATATACTCTGAAAGGACTCCACTTTCACTAATTAACTGAAATGTTCCTTTTTTGCCTATTCTTTCAGATGGAGATCCCATTTATACAGAGGTAGGTCAAAACTAAACACATGCACAGTGAATCTCCTGCTGCATCGCGTGTGTGTTTGCTGAACCATTACTTTCTCTGCCAGGTTCATTGACAGACCAGAACAGAGGATCTCCCTCGACGACTTCAAGGGCTTCCTCCTCGAGTCTCAAAAGGTAATATTTCTGCCGCGCTGTTTGACATCTAGTTCAGTCCAGATTTGTTTCATTTGCATGCTCCAGTACATCTGTGTTTGTATGTGAATCCAGGAAATGTGGGCCACAGACAACAACAAAGTTCAAGAGTTTATGTTCAGCTACCTGAAAGACCCCCTGAGGGAAGTGGAGCAACCTTATTTCCACCAAGACGAGGTACAAACACACTCACCGCCGCTCCCACTTCCCCCTTTTTTCTCAACTCTCTTTACGCTCTTCTCTGGGTCTCTTTTTCGCTAATGGAAAAAAAATGAAATTTGGGGGGGGGGTTGCTGTTTTCTGATGTCCCCATCCGTGTTGTTGGCGTAGGTGGGAGATGCTCAGACCATGGATAGTCATGATCTTGGTCTAAAGCACCTCCTCCCACACAGAAAGGAAAGGTTATTGACTGCGGTGCCGCATGAGAGTTCTGCAGAAAGCGAGGGGATGCTTTTTGTGGTCACCATAAAGCTATGATTGACTAAAGAGAAGAGGAAGTTGGTGAGAGCCAGCCTGCAGGAGTTGGTGCTGTCTTTTTTTGCCATAGGCTATATTGTGTTATTTAGCAGTCATACATTAGTCATACTAAGAATAAAGATATTCCAAGAGATAAAATTATTGTTGTTGACCTCTTTTGACCAAATACTTCAATATCAGCAGTATTGTAGAGTTGACTTTGGTGCCACCAGAAAACATTTGCAGTGAGATTTTTGATAAATAATCATCAGTTATGTGGATATAACAACTAAATGGTTAAAGTCAAATAATATAACAGCTAGAACAGCATTAAGAAAATTGTATCACTTCACCTGTTTTCAGTAAATGTTATTTGTTAACATTTATTTATGTATTTGTCATGTTTTGTAAGCTAATGCACATTGTTCATAATGCGAAGTGGCATACATTTCCGCTGCATTAAAAATACGATTTGGCCATTGAAAAATGTTACAGATTTTTTTAATATATGCTCTTTTAACATATGCAGTATTTTTTGGAGAATGTTTAACCTTATAGATAAATTTGTGCAAAATTTGGACTGTTTAACTGTTTTACCAAGTCTTACTTTTAGACTAGTAGAACAGTCTAAGTTTAAATTTCCTTTTAAACACCAGGAATATGAGTCATTAGGAGCACTCCATCACTTGTAAATATGGCACAAAATTATTTATTTATAAAAGGTTTGGTGCAGACTCAGTGGTCTGTATGGTCCAAGGCTGGGTCAGATCCTGGCACACAAACACATGTTTACATTATAAGAACAGGGGTAACCTTCAGAGTAAAGTCTGCACTCTAAGCAGACTCTCTGAAAGTTGGGAAAAAGTTTACTTGATGCTCCCACAGACTTGATAAATCGTGTATTTTGGACACCCTTAGTCACTTCGTGTCAGAGTCCACATATTTGAGTCATTTGAGTCTTGGACTTCTGAGAAAGTTAAATATAGATATTATTTTTTGGATTTTTTTTGAGTGTACAGATATATTTGGATATTGTAGGATGTTGTGTATGTATGTTTGTTGTTTGCTCACTCTACTTAGCCTGAGGTGTTCTGTGATCTGATTGCCTAATTATGGACTACACCTGTTCAAGCTGACCATGTGACTATTTTTCCATCCACAGATAGTCTGCCATGTGACTGCGTAGACCTATCATGATACAACTTTTGTTTTCAGCCTTATCATGTCATTAATGCTAACTTATAAATGGAAGAGCACAAGGTTGCCATTTTATTCTTGCCCTGGTGAAGGCCTAATGGCTGAAACACGTAGGCATGCTTTTATTGTTACAAAAAAGCAATGAGAAGATAAAGGCTTTTTAATGATCACCCACTTGAGTGCCTCGGATATTTCCAAGAATTCACATATCTGAATTTAGCCTCCTTCTCACTGCTCTCCTCTCTCCTGTATAGTACCTGACGTACCTGTTCTCCAAAGAGAACACCATATGGGAGTCCTCGCTGGACCAGGTGTGTCCTGACAATATGAACAACCCCCTGTCCCACTACTGGATCTCCTCTTCGCACAACACGTAAGGACGGCGTCTAAAGCTTTCACGCATTCATTTCACAATGTCAAGCTTGGGTCAAGTTAGACCAGTTTTTAACCAGTAATTAGGCCCTGGGAACACTGGCGTCCTCTCTTGGAACCTCTAATGAAAGAGGGCTTTTGAACTCACTTCATACATCAGATAAAAGTGTATTATTTAACAATCATGTTCCAGAATGAGACCCAGGCGCGTATTTTGCAGGAAAATGTATTTTTCCTCCCATTGAAAAGTGTGTGAAAGGCAGTTGAAATGATAACCTTCTGTACCAGATGTGAAACAATACTCATTGGAGCAGCGGAATGAAAACTTCCCATGTTGCTTTGATTAGGTTTGAATTGACCGACTGAATGAGTAAGAAGTGTTTACTCAAGTCAACAAAAGAAAGAGAGCCCTTTTGATAGAACAGTATCAGTGTGTTTGTGCTACCACCACCGAGAGTGTGTGCGGGGCAGTCCCTGGCATGTGAGTCCTTTTTTGGAAGACTGGTTAGTGTGTTTTGTGGTTTGTGTGCGTACTTTGACGTTACATGCTTATTTTTAGCTACCTGACGGGAGACCAGTTTTCCAGTGAGTCGTCCCTGGAGGCGTACGCTCGCTGTCTGAGGATGGGCTGCCGCTGCATTGAACGTGGGTAAACACTGTTGCACACGCTACATTTTCACCCACGTACAGTAAATCATCACCACTTGACATCCAACCTCCTAATTAACTGTCTTACCCCAACTTCTTCTGCCTTACAGTTCTACTTTAATGCAGCCGCCGCGCCCTTAACCACACACTCACACACATGCTTGTTGTTACATAACAGCTCTGTATATGACACTCCACGAAAACCTTGTCAAGCAGGTTTTTGTGAATAGGACTGGCTTATCGTGGGTTAAAGGGTCGCTTTGCCTCAAAAAAGTAAACAAATATGTAAACGTCTTCAAGTTTAAAGGTCTCCTTATAATTCTTCTGCATCCACTCTTTTTAAGTAGCATAGCAGGTGAATGAGTGTTTTCATTTACAGTGGACTGCTGGGATGGTCCAGATGGAATGCCAGTCATCTACCACGGACACACCCTCACGACAAAAATCAAGTTTTGCGATGTCTTGACCACCATCAAAGAGCATGCCTTCGTCACATCTGAGTGAGTCCCCGTGAGCAGTTTCTTTTTACAGCTGTCAGTGACTGTGAGATGATTGAAAGAATAAGAGCTGACAAAGATAAAGAACTGGCTAAAACAGAAATATGAGAGGAAGCAATGTGGTCAGGCTGCAGGGACTTCATCACTGCCTGTGCTGTTATGTTTGAAAAATTAAGATAAGAAAATGACACCTTAACACAGATAAAGAGGGAATTCCTGTGAAATTCATATCTTCTTATCTGTGGTCCTCCTACAGCTATCCCATCATCTTGTCCATTGAGGACCACTGTAGTATTGTGCAGCAGAGAAATATGGCCACTTACTTTAAGAAGGTGTTTGGAGACATGCTGCTGACCAAGGCGGTGGATATTGCGGCAGACGGGCTGCCCTCACCCAACCAGCTCAAGAGGAAGATTCTCATCAAGGTCAGGAGCCACCCAGAACAGAGAGAAACGATATGATCTTTTAGAGCCAGTTATTTCTGCAGGACTAAATTGTTGGTTTGTTTCACACAGTGAATAAATCATAATGTTGAACTGTGCTGCCGTTACAAATTAACTTTAACTGCTAACTTTTCAAGTTCACAGTAAAAACATCAACACTTCAGCCTACGATGAGCCGTGTGTTTCAGAATAAAAGCACTAGTGGTTTTGCTTTGATTTAATTCACTTTAAAACTTTTTCATTGTTTGTTTATTGTAATGGTACTTAATTTCACTTTATTATTACAGTGTTTTATTTAACTTAATTTTAACAGGGTTTATTTAACTTTACTTTAACAGTGCATTATTTAAAATTATAAACAATATTAAAAATGTTTAAGATTAACAGTAGTTTATTTAATTTTATTGTAAGTGGGCTTTTTAAACTATAATGTAAAAGTAGTTTATTTGAATTTGTTATAATATTACTTTATTTGACTTTATTAGTATTTTATTTAATGTTATTGTAACAGTAGTTTAACTTAGTTATATTAAAACAACATTTTATTCATACTATTGTAGCAGTACCTGCTTTACTTAGCATTGTTATAACAGTAGTTTGTTTAGTAATCTGCAGTAGTTTATTGGAGATTTATGGGAGATTTCAAAATATCTTGTGATATTTACAGGCCATATCTGATGGTGTCATTTTTCTGATCACACGTCTTTCTTCTTCTGTCCTCTTCATCCTTTATTTGCTGCAGCATAAGAAGCTTGCAGAAGGCAGTGCCTATGAGGAGGTGTCCACCTCCACTCCGTACTCGGAGAACGATATCAGCAACTCCATCAAAAATGGCATCCTGTACCTGGAAGACCCCATTAATCATGTAAGCATGTGGATCGCGTGTAAAAGTATTCTCAGTACTGCATCGGCACAGACATTAAGCTTGCAATATGATGCACTGAAAGTAGCTTCCATACCAAGCCTGTTTTGTGTGTTTCAACTACTCTTAAGTTATTGGATTCTGGCTTTAATAAAGCAAAGACACATCATCAACTTAAGGCTTGATGCTCAAAGAGGCATTGACTTTATGAACTTATTTTCTTGGCCTTATAGATGATTAAACTCTCGGTAAGAGGGCAGCTTCTTGCCTACTTGGGCCATTTTTTAGTGCAACACATGGATCCTCTAAATATTTCATCTAACATCCTTCTTCTCTCTCTTTCCCCTCTAGGAGTGGTACCCTCATTTCTTTGTCCTGACTAGCAGTAAGATCTACTACTCAGAGGAGACCTCCAGTAACCAGGGCAACGATGATGAAGAGGAGCACAGAGAGGTTAGTAGGCCTGCTCTACTGTTGATTTTTGACAGAGATAGGATTTTCTTGTTCTGGTTTTGAACTTTGAAGTTCAAAGATTTTGAACAAATGCACACATTACACTTAATTTTACACAGTCTGAGAAATACAGTATTTTCTATGGAGCAGTTTTGGTTTTTATTCAAAGACCTGTACCTGGATCAGATCCAGAGGGAAAGTGTTTCTGTGTCTTTTTTAAGGATATATTTATTACATTTTTCACTGCACAAAACAAAACAGTTCAGACATGGCATAACAAAATGAGTGGCTAAAAATAAAATAAAACTATTGGACATTGAGCATTATATCCCTTACAACATGGAGGCAGCATCACATAAATAGATGAATAGGCTATATGGACAAAAAGTGAGGTTTCAGCAAGACTGATTTCAAGGAAATGTACAGACTGGCTACGCTGATTTTTGGAAATCCTTGTAATATGGAAGATGACAGCGTAGGTCCAATGTGTATTTTAAGTTGGTGTCCCAAACTAAACTTCTTCCTCTTTACCATACAGGTGTCCAACGGTATGGACCAGCACGTGACAGAGAAATGGTTCCATGGGAAGTTGGGAGCAGGGCGGGACGGGAGGCAGATAGCCGAGAGGTTACTGTCGGAGTACTGCCTGGAGACTGGAGCTCCAGATGGCTCCTTCCTGGTCCGAGAGAGCGAGACCTTTGTGGGAGACTACACGCTGTCTTTCTGGTATGATACAAATGGTTTTACATTCAGAGAGCATCTGCAAACAAACGAAAGAGGGAAGGTTTATTAGATAATTATCGAAAAAAGTGGGAAATCTTTTCAGAAAACTATTTAGAATTATAATAATCTGTTATTTTAAAATATCTTACAGAAAAAAACAAAATATATTTTAAAGAAATCTTATTTTCAGCACTTTTTGAAGGTCAATTTCTTTTTTTTTGTCTATAATTTTCCCCCTTATTTTCAGGAAATTTTACCACAACTTTTTTATAAATTGTTTGCTAATTTTTGGGGGTCTTGTCTTGTTAAGTTGCTTGTTGCCTTCTCCCAGGAGGCAGTATTTTTGAAACAAGTTAAACCACTATGCTCAGGTTTGAAGGATTAAAGAGATACATCAGATAGTGTGTACTACACAACAAAAGAAGGCAGATTTCTCCTGCTTGCTCGCAGGATCATGCAATTAGTGCCTGCATGTGCCAGGATGCATTGCACGCAAACTTTTGACTAATGCAGCCGCAGCTTCTCTGTGATGCAGTTTCTCAGCGGGACGCTCTTTTGGAAACAAGGCTAGTTTACAATACAAGTAGTACTTAGAGCATGGCCCCTGGCTTCACGGAGGCGAAACCCAACCTATAGTTCTCCCTTGCCTCCAACTACATCACTGTAACATCAAATGGTGGCATTAGATGCAGAAATAACCCCAGATTTTGAAGCTGCAAACTCAGCTTTCTCAGCCAACATAGCACACACTGACGAAATTATTGCTTCAGATGACTGCTATTACGTCTATTACTATCAACACTTACTGGACATTCACATAAAAGGTGACGAATTTGACCTTTAACAACAGTATAATATGTTAGTAACACTTTATCATGATAATTAAAATAATGGAATCGTTGCTAGTATGGAGCTTTATCTATGGCTGTATGTGTTTGTGGCAAACTCTCCATGTGTGTTGTGAAGGGTTACTTCGTGCAAATAACAGTGACGCACTGACGGATCAATCAGTGTCAATTTCTCCATCATTGATTGAATGTGGTTGTCATGGTCTGAAGTGTGATCGTTCATTTTCTGTCTGCTAATGCAAAGGCTCTCGTGAGTGGAGTTGAAGCCAATCAATCAGCATATATGTGATTCACACACAATGTATGGGAACAGTTCTCAGAGGGCAGTGTGTTCAAGGTTAACATGGCGGATGTTTGTTTTTGAAGTAAGAAAGTTTTTAAAATTCTTCATCACTCACCTTCTTTTGTTGTTTTATCTTTGCACCAGGCGTTCAGGGCGGGTGCAACACTGTCGTATCCACTCTCGTCAGGAGGCAGGCAGCCCGAAGTTCTACCTGACTGACAACCTGGTGTTCGACACGCTCTTTGCCCTGATCAACCACTACCAGCAGGTGGCGCTGCGCTGCAACGAGTTTGAGATGAAGCTGACTGAGCCGGTGCCTCAGACCAACGCTCATGAGAGCAAAGAGTAAGTCTCAAGCAGCATTTACACAGAATGGAAAGAATTTGAAATTATGAAGCTCTGTGGATCTTGTGGTGCACATTTTTCCCATTTTTGCCTCAGTTCTAACATTTTATTGTAAACATATTTTTATTACATTTATGCAGTTACACATTGAAACATATCACACGGTGTACAAACAACAGATCTTTACCCCTTAGGAAATATATGGAAGTGTTACTAATAACAATAATAAAAACAATAAAAACAAAAAAGTTAAACACAAATTTGATGTGCAAAAGGCCATAAATAAATTATTTAAGGAAACTTATTACATTAAATAAAATGGAAAAGTATATAAATACAGCATCAACCAGGGTACATTCCACATTCCTAACAGTCAGTTGACATTTTCAGCATTACCTCACTCTAATGCCTCTTTAATATCGCTGTTTCCAACAAATTCCAAAAACCTCTTCCAAATACCGTTAAACACTCAAGAGAGGGGACATCTTACACTTTTCTAGCACATTGCATTGCACATTCTCATTATTCTGTTAAATTGTGTTAATATCAGTCGAGTTTTGATAGTTTGAGTATGTGCTGTTAAACATATATGACTCCACTCATAAACTGAGATTTCTCTAAATAACATTTTATCATAACTCAAGGTTACATTGTAGACTGGTAGCTGACGACCTCATCTACCGTGAACGAGCATCAGGAGGTGAAACCGTAAGCTGAAGCTGTAATTATGAGCTGTCTGTCTTTGCTTTGTTGTTTGTCCCAGATGGTACCATGCCAACCTCTCCAGGAGCCATGCAGAAAACATGCTAATGAGGGTACCTCGTGATGGGGCTTTCCTCGTGAGGAAGAGGGCGGAACCCAACTCGTTTGCCATTTCCTTCAGGTAGCTTCCTGCTGTCCTATGCCCTTATTAAGTGGTACTTATTTATATTTTTTGCCATTTACTTGTAACTTCTTTTTCATGTACGGATGACTTTTCCATGTAAGGATGACTGAGGAGATGCAAATGGTCAAAAATCCTACAAATTTCTGCATTTCAATGCTACTTTCAGTCGACTCTAAAGTCACAGTTTCCACCCATTTCAAATTTTCAACTTCACACCTCGAAATGTTACAGGAGCACAAAACCAAACATAAACAAAAACATGGCTGGTTGGGACAAACTGTTTCTTTAGCAAGTGCGCGCGCACACACACACACACACACACACACATTACATTCCTTGTCTTGTCATTTTCAATGTTTTCCAAAAAAAAACACAAATGCACACTTTTATGCAGAGCAGACAACTTCACCATAACCATCTACCTAATGACATTTGCCAACATATTTTGTCATCAGTTTACGTGCAGACCGTGTAATACTATATGATGATATGTATTATCGTAAAACTACCTCGTATAACTACCTTTTAGTTGATGATATGCCATTTAGAGTATGCGCTTTCATGCGTGCTGCCATTGTTGTGTGCCAACTACTACTTCATAAAGGCAGGATTCATGGATTTGTCCCAAAATTACAAGTAGGAACTCCAACTTAAGTGCTGTTCCATTGTACTTTTACAAGTAAGAAGTCGAAAAATTTTAAATTCCAAGTTGTCTGGAGCAAAGCATTATCATGATAACTGTTATTTACATGAATGCAGAGTCATTTATATCATGCTTGTGGTTTCTTCACAGGGCTGAGGGAAAGATAAAGCACTGTCGCGTGCAGCAGGAAGGTCAGACCGTGGTGCTGGGCACCTCAGAGTTTGACAGCCTCGTAGATCTCATCAGCTACTATGAGAAGCACCCTCTGTACCGCAAAATGAAACTGCGGTATCCCATCAATGAGGACACACTGGAGAAGATAGGCACCGATGTGAGTATGAATATACCATCAACAGCACACTGGAAATTATTATAAGGTGGTCTTTGTTAAATAATATCTGACAAAAAGTATGTGTGTAGTTTGTATTCTGTGTTAAAAATCTGCTGTCCAACAGGAGCCAGACTATGGGTCACTGTACGAGGGCAGGAATCCAGGCTTTTATGTGGAGGCCAACCAAATGCCAACATTTAAGGTGAGTGTCCAGCACAGAGGAGTTCATGCTTGTTGAATTCTTCACCTTTAGACCTGAATATAGTGAAGATGGTCAACATGCATGTCACAGGCTTCTGTCTTGTCTTTTCAGTGCACTGTGAAAGCCATGTACGAGTATAAAGCCCAGAGAGACGATGAGCTCTCCTTCGTTAAGAACGCCATTATCTCTAATGTGGACAAACAGGAAGGAGGATGGTGAGTGACTTGCAGAGCATTTATCCACAAAGAAGCTCTTAATTATCCGCTTAGACAAATCATATTTGTGCAGGTTGAGAGAGTGAAAACTTATGACGGGGTGAATCGTACAGGATGGGACTATGGGATGAGATTAAAAAAAAATGTAATTGTTCTGATATTGACCCAATGTTGGCATCATTTTAGTACCACTGTGTTAAAAATATCATCTTTTCCAATGTTTTTGTGTCTCAGGTGGAAGGGTGACTGTGGAGGGAAGAAGCAGCTGTGGTTTCCTGCTAATTACGTGGAGGAGGTCAGTCCGTCCGCGGCGGAGCCTGATAGAACCGTGAGTATGAAACCTGAAAACTGAGAGTACATTAGGGCACCTGCACCCTCCACAGGAAGTTTGGGTCTCTTCACTCATCTGTCAATTACCCACTGTCAAAGACATACATGTGTTCTGTGGATTATGGCTTCAAAACAGGTGTCAACTTCTTTCCTAATCCTCCCTCTCTCTGTCAAGCAGGAGATGACAGAAAACAGCCCTCTGGGAGATCTGCTGAGAGGAAGTGTGGACGTGTCTTCCTGTCAGATTGGTGAGTGGCCCCTCCACTTCCTGTTCATGCTGCAGGGTTGCAAAGCAGGCAGTCATCTTGCTGCGGGGCAACCTTCTTTTTTGGTCATTGTAGGCAAGCACATAAAATGCCCTTTCTTCTTTATAATCAAAACGCTCACAACTTTTTGTAGCATCATTTTTGTTCATTATCAGCCTTTTCTATTATTAATTCTTCCCTGTTAGGTTTTTATTGTCACTCTTTTGTTTCTCACAGCCCTTTATTTATGGTGTTCTATTGACATCCTCCAGCTCAGTCAATACACACCCATTAGTGTTGGCACATGCTTTCATGCATTGTTGTGGCCTCTGCTAACCACAGTTAATACCTGAGCCTGCGTCAGTGTGTCTCTAGCTGTTTGGCTCCATCTAGTGGTAAAAAGGGAAATATGTTCTCAAACACTGAGTTCTAATGCTTCCCTCACAATGACCACTGGCACTATCACAGCAGTTGAAGCCATTGTTTTCCTTTGGAGAAAGGGGTGACGCTGAACCATGAGGCAGGGCTGTTGTTTATGTTGCACAGCACTCGTCTCTGTGTTCAAAGTTCAAGTTATTTGAACTTTAACCCTGTTTTCCTCTGACCTTTTTATAAAACACATCTAATCACATAACATCAGAGATATTTAAAACATAACAACATGATGTAACTTTATTTATATAGCAACTTTCAGTGCTTCACACGGCACGACACAGTTTAAAGAACACTAACAGCTATAAAATGTTACTATACTATATATATATATATATATATATATATATATATATATATATATATATATATAAAACATTAAAGATGTTCCAGCTCGATTAAAGTTTTACTTGCATCAAGCAAGGAAGCTATTAACAGACACTGGCTGAATGTAAACACTCCAAAACAGGAACACTGGCTGGAAATAGACAAAGATATTTTAGTTATGGTGGGTTGACATAGGTTTTGAGAGTGTAAGAGAATACATTCAAAAAGAACTGTAAAACAAGCATTTGTTGTATATGTAATATATTTTTTATTTAATTTGTCGCTTGTTGTTATTTTTTGTGTCAGTGTTAGGCTTTTCTGTTTATACCTCTGCGAATACTCAAGAAAAACTTCAGTAACAAAAAAAGAAGTTGAAAAAATGATGTTTGAGCAAAGAAACTGTCTGAGTTTCTTTATAAATTCATAAAAACAATAATTTGAGAAAGATAAGATAGATTGAAAAGATATTGATTAATAAATAATTTTGTATGAATAAATAGAGATAGATTAGACTTGGGTGTTGTTGTTTTGGTTTTTTTTTGTTGTTTTTTTTATACCGTCCTAAAATTTCACCTTGGTATGTGGTATATGACAGTATTTGTGTGCAGGGTAAAATTCGGAATTATAAGAATTATAAATACAGAAAATAATACCATAGATTTCTACATACCCCGGTATACTGTAATACAGTAAAACCACCTAAGTCTAATAGATATATAGATGGATCTGATATGTAGATAATTAGCTTGAGCATATATAGTTCTGTTGCACCTGTTCTCTGGTAGGAAAGTTATTTATTTAATAATCAATGTTATATTATGATCATACATTGAATTTTCATTGATAAATAAATAAATAACAATGTTTATATATTAAACAAACTGCAGTGAGTGAAATGCAGACAGTGATATTCTCTCCCCATATCTACCACTAATTGTTTTGTTTATTCTTTGTCTAAATGCTTTTATTACCATTTCATTGAATTTTTATGTAATTTTGATAAATATAAATAAATAATTAATAAATATAAATATTGATAAATAAATAAATCAGTCAATCATAAATAAATAATCCAGCTGATAATAAATAAACAATATAAATAATAAATAATTTGACATTTTGGATTATGGCCAAATCTAGTCTGGGTTTAAACAGGAAAGGAGAACCGTGTTTGTCCTCCTCAATGCTATTTTTGTCTTCCCTTTTTCTTACCATTCTCCTGTTTTTCTTTTCAGTTGTGCGTCCGGAAGGGAAAGGCAGTAGGCCTCATGTCTTCTCCTTAGTGCCAAACCCTTCCATGCGGACGGGCCAGGTGCTGGATGTCGCCGCCAGCAGCCAGGAGGAACTCAAGGAATGGGTGTTCAAGATCCGTGAGGTTACAATGACCTCAGAGGCCAAGGTAAATATATATAAATCACATGACAGAAAACGCAGGCCAGGACTCATACCATGCTCATGCCACAATTAGGGTGCAAAGAGCAAGTCATGACTTGTGTTAGCCTTATAATACCCATAACCCTTATTTAGGAAGCTCTGACTCAACAGTGTTTGGTGTATGGTGTTTTCCAGGAATGCTATTCTGCACAGTCACCACACAGTCACCACCTGAGCAGCAGTTGTGGTAGAAGGAAGGAAAAAGGTTCAGGCTAGCGTTAGCGTCTGTAGCTACGGTTACATGCTCACCAGTATTCCCCTTTTATTCCGAATATGACAATAATCTGAGTTTGATGTCGGTCATATAAAGAGCATAATCCATTTAAATATTCCAAAATAGACTGTTTTACGAATTTTGCATTCTCAGATTAAGACACGTGGGATATGACTGTATTATCCAGTTTTTGGGAGCAGCACTTGGGCATGTATACAGTCAATTCGCAGTATGAGTCTCGATTGGAATTTTTACGACAGTTTGTGACAAACGGCCTCTCATCTGTTTATGGGTGGCTCTGTGCGTTGTCATGGATACAAAGTACACAAACCAGCTCGCCAACCGTTTGCAAAGCTGTGGGAAAGAGATGCATGCAAAAGTAAATCCCACATTTCTGGCCAGAAGGAAAAACACACCTACTTTTAAACATTAAGGAAGACTTGTGTATTAACAGGTTTTTGGATATGTGCTGGCAGCAGTGTACTTTTCAAGAAAATGAAGGCAGGAAAGAGTGAGTCCAAAATGTCTGCCACTTGCAGGTAACTGAAAAAACCCTATGCTGATGCAAAGGAGCCAAATGACAAGCTGCTCCAGCTACTCTACTTCTCCATAGTTTGATGTGATAAGTGGCATATTAGAACATATTAATTGGAATATACACGGCTGCATGTAAACAGGAGTGTTAGTGGAATATTCATTTTCATTAGACATGTAAACAGCTTAGAAGGAATATAGTCTTTTCGGAATAAAGAAAAAATCTCATTTGTGCATGTAAACATACTCAGTGATATGAAGTGATGTGAGTTGCTGTTGGAGCAGATGTATTTAAAGTTTGTGTCCCTGTGCCCAGCTGGAGGAGGGAAAGATGATGGAGAGGAGGAAGAAGATTGCACTAGAATTATCCGACCTGGTCATCTACTGTAGGCCTGTGCCCTTTGATGAAGACAGTAAGGACTATGCACACTTGTTGGGCTTTGAGTATGCAGTTTAACACACGCAGGACATGAGATGTTCCTGATTTCATACCTATGACATGATACAAAAAGGCACATGTCCTACATGAGCACAGGTATGTCAGTCTTCTCTCTCTGCCTCCTGTAGAAATTGGCACAGAGCGGGCCTGTTTCAGGGACATGTCATCTTTCCCCGAGACCAAGGCAGAGAAATACGTCAACAAGATCAAAGGGAAGAAGTTCTTGCAGTACAATCGACTGCAGCTGTCCAGGATCTACCCCAGAGGCCAGAGACTAGACTCCTCCAACTACGACCCTCTGCCCATGTGGCTCTGTGGGTCCCAGCTGGTAGCGCTCAACTTTCAGACAGCAGGTATCTCCTTTTTTGTCAAAGCAGATAAAATAGCACAGAATGTCCTTTTTATGCCTATGCACCTGCAATAGCCGAGGCCGGAGGCATTATGTTATCGCGTTGTCCATCTGTTTGGACCATTTTTGTAAACAAGATATCTCAAAAATACCTCGAGGGAATTTATTCAAATTTGACACAATCATCTACTTGGACTTATGGATGAACTGATTAGATTTTTGTGGTCAAAGTTCAAGGTCACTGTGACCTCTTCAGTCTCATTCTCATGAATGCGATATCTCATAAACATCTTGAGGGAATTTCCTCAAATTTGGCACAGATGTTTGGGTGTACTCAAGAATGAACTGATTAGATTTTGGTGGCCAAAGGTCAAGGTCACACCCACTTTACATTTGTCTCATTCTTGGGAAAGAGATCTCTCAAGAACACCTTGAGGGACCTTTTGAATTTCCTCAAAATTGACACAAACATTTGCTTGTGCTCAACAGTGAACTGATTAGATTTTGGTATTAAAAGTGCAAAGTCAATGTGACCTTGCATCCTCAAATTTGGCACAAACTTCCCCTTGAACTCCAGAATGAAACATAAATCATGTTTTTGGCCATAACTCAATAATTCACATGTTCACATTAAACTGAGTGCAACTTAACTGGTGCACAGAGGCATACAATGGCTGTATATCTAGTTGTCTTACTCTTCCTTATTTTTTTTACCTTCCCCGTTCTTTTTCCCACCGCGCAGACAAACCCATGCAGATGAACCAGGCTCTGTTCATGCTAAACGGAAAGAGTGGCTACGTCCTTCAGCCGCCCATCATGAGGGACGACAACTTTGATCCCTTCGACAGACATACGCTGCGAGGCCTAGAACAGGTCACGCTAGAGATTGAGGTACAGTCAAGAGAGCATTTTACTATGTATATGCATGTGTGATTCCATAATGCAGAGGTTTTCAAACTGTAAGGTACTCCTCCCCAATGGGGCGTGGAAGAGGTTAAAGAGAGGGGGCACATGAGATGTGAGGCAAAATACTGCATGACGTGAAAGGGACAGGTGCTGCTAATGTGCTAAAAATAACATAAGATGGTTATTTTGGCCTGGCCGCTGGTTAGGCACATTAATTAACACAGTCAGTTCCTGCAGCAGCAGCTTTGACACACAGTTCATGGAGGCCAAATCAGTTAAAGCAACATGTAGGTGAAGATTCTCCGTCATCCAGGACATGGTCATTCTAAAAGCTATATTATAGGTAACTGGACTTGCACGAGTTCCTTGAAATTCAAGAAAAAGTTACTCTCCAGAAAAAGATTCTTGAAAAATGAAATTCATGTAAGTCCAGCTGCCTATAAAATAGCACTTAGAATTGCCAAATAGGGTACTTTAAACGCACCCGATTGCTACAATTTGTGTGGAACTCAGCTTAGTGGGTGGGCTCATTTTAAAAGAAAAAAAATGTTTTTGTGTCATTCTGTAGTATGTATTCAAATCCAAAAGTTCAAATGTTGTTACACTTGTAACACTTTGCATTCATGTTCCTCCTCCAAAGAAGTCACCTGTATTCCTCTTCCTCTCTTCTGAAGGTTTTGGGCGCCCGGCACTTGCCCAAGCACGGGCGTGGCATAGTTTGTCCTCTGATTGAGATTGAGGTGTGCGGGGCAGAATACGACAGTGCCAAGCAAAAAACTGACTCTGAAGGTGAGCGCTGCCCTAATTTTAACCATGGGTGTGTCTGCCAGAAAAGTTACACGCTGCCAGAACTGAAGGAATGAGTAGCTGCTGTTTGCTGGATACATAACTCTCGTGTAATTTCCTTTCTGGTTCTAGAAAAACAGGAAGTTTTACAAACAACAAAGCCGTGTGTGGGAATAAAAAAAGAAAATATTGGACACACTTCTGACACAGCTCTCATCAGGTTTTAGCCAAAGAAGAAACATTACAGTACAGTGTTTTATAATACAGACTTGCTTGCCACATGCAGCACTATGATCTTGTTTTGCTACTTTTACTCTCTTAAGATTTTGATATGCCTGTATTCAATAATAAGTAATGTGTGATGGTGACTATATAGATACTGGCAGCATTTCTTCCACTCTGCAGTCTTTCTTTGTGTTTTGCTAGCATGCAAAGTAGAATATTGAGCTTTCAATAAAGCTATAAAGTAGTTTTAGCCTGCAAGCAGAAGTTGAGACATTTTTTTTATCTTTAATGGCATGAGGGTTTGCTGTTAGGGACAGCTGATTCTAAGCCTTTTGCAGTGATATGTTTAGTTTTAGTTTGTGAGTATGCATTTTCCTCTGCGGTTTTATTTATGGTTATCTCTTCTGCACTTTGGTTCTTTTAGCAGAGCAGGCAGTGAGCCAGACTCAAGTTTTATTTCAGTGTATTGCATTGTGATGATGTTGAAATTTTCTGTGTAACACAGAAATGCTATTTTTAAGATTAGGAGCTGTGATGTAATTGCTGAAAATTTTACCAGTGATTTATAAGGACATCCCAGTCAGATATCAAAAATCACTATTGGGGCCAACCAATTCATTTTTTAACTGATGGGCTATACTGAGCTGCATAGAGGCCAAACCATTCCAACCCAATCCTTTATTTTACATCAGCTGGTGTTTTTAAATAACAGCAATGCAAGGAGGGAAACTGTCGCCAAAAAAAAATGGAAGTATGTCCCTGTTTATTTATGCGAGTTACCAAAGTTATCAGCACTCATTTCATTTCAGCTCAGTGCGAGAGTCTCTAGTGTTTTGCTGTTGTCTGTGCCACATGATGTTTCACCACCCTGCTCGGAGGAGAGACAGTGGTGTAGAACAAACGATAAACTCACCATAACACTGCAAGTGCAACAAAAGCCAATGAGTAATTTATGTATGTAATCCTTGCAAAAAATGTACTCAAGACAAAAATGAACACTCAAAGGGATAAAGATCATTCACGTAACTGAGACAGAGGCTGCAACAAACACTGGAAAATGCTCTCTTAAAGGGACAACTAAATTCTCCCAAGACAGTGAAAAGACCAGGGAAATTAAAGAGAAGTTTGTTATTTTATATTTTATTATGTTAAAAATTGATTTTTTTCTTGATGTATTGCATAGCTATTAAGTTTACAAGTGTAAACATTAGATTAATATTAATAACTTTAATTAACTTGTGCACTGTTGTTACTGGGGGAGAGTAATGCTATTACAGTTAGGAGACCAGTGGTGGAAACATTGTACATTTCTGTGTGTCCATCTTTTTTTTGTCCTCTCCAGCTGATAACGGTCTGAACCCCACGTGGCCCCGAAAATCATTCCAGTTCGTAGTATGCAATTCTGCCTTTGCCTTCCTGCGCTTTGTGGTTTATGAGATTGACATGTTCAGTGACCAAAACTTCCTGGCACAGGCAACTTTCCCCATTCATGGCCTCAAGACAGGTACACACAACATTAGCATGCTCTCTGAAATGACCTTGAACCCTGATGGAAATCAGTGCTGTGACAAAACTCTCTTTGTACAACACCAGGTTACCGGTCAGTACCTCTTAAGAACAGCTACAACGAGGATCTGGAGTTGGCCTCTCTGTTAGTCCACATGGACATCATCAGAGGAAGGGTAAGCTGCTGATTCTGAGACTTTTTTTTAAACCTCCTTTGTCTTCACAATCAACAATCGCAGGCACCAAAAACATTGATGAAAACATAAACCCAATCTGACACATGTCCTCTCATATATCTCTGACATGTAGAAATGTTATAATTAGAGCACACATACATCGCATTTCTTGGCTGTGTGAGGTAAACTTTTGGAGTCTTTGTTAGTGACGACAACTTCAGGAAGTGACTGCACATGCCCAAGATGTGATCCAACATGTAACCACCTGTAAAACTGCCAAGTGTTAGTCTTTACTTTGTTTTTCATAAGGATTAGACACATTGGATATAATGTGTTAATTGACACACCGAGCCAATTGTTGAAAATTGGTTGATGTTGAGCTGTCAGTGAGCGTCTGTCGCCCTAGTTTTCATGGCGTGTCCTGCATTGTTTATATTTCTCGGCCCTTGTTGGTGGCTTGTCTGCCAATTGTCTGCTCGGTGCTTCGGTATGATGAATCAGCTCTGCTGCTGATTCATCATACCGAAGCACCGAGCTCTGACACATTCCTCACTCAGAACTGAGTGTGTGAGATCAAAACAAACTTTTTATTAATTAATTGATTTACTTTTTTTTTTTTTTTACTGGGGTCCCTACAAGTAAACATTACATCCTATATAAAACAAGTATATGATTTAAAATGCAAGGCAAAAATAAACAAAAAACAGCAAGAAAACAGGAAAACTAAACTATCAAAATTAATAACAGCACCACTAAAAACAGCATGTACATTCATTCTTTTGTTTTTTTTTAGACATTAAGCTCAGCAATGCAAACAGTTTGCAATAGTTTGTGTTATTGTGCTCTAGCATACAGTAAATTATATTTTATTGATATTTGTTCATTCAACATGGAAATAGCATCTGGTATCTTTGCTGTCGGCCTCCTGGTTTCCCTCTTTGAATGACGATTATCGGTGACCGCCGCCTGCTGGTATGGAGAGTTTTCCTCTCACACAGGCGCAGAACACATGTGCTGTTTGGCCGTTGATTGTAGCCATTGCTGTATGTCAGAGAGCCACTTTTTGGCAAAGACACAGGCGACGTGAGGCAACATAACAGTCAACCTTTGTCGCCACTAGTTCTTTTAAGTCAGTGTGGTGTGTCTGGCAGATTTTGGACAGAGCTAGGATAGCTCTTCCAGTCTTTATCAAGTCCCGAGGAAGAGCGCCAAGCTTTGAAGCAAATTTTACATAATGGCCAAAAGTGGAATTACACCATCATGTGACGCTATGGGTCCCAGAAAGACTTTTTTCCCATTGGGAAAGAGACATCTGTAAATCAGTGGATACATTTTTGTGAGCATCAAAGCCTCCATGAAACGACTCATTTGCCTATCAAGATTTGATCCCTTCAGTTTGATAGCATTTGGAGAGTCTAAAAGAGCAGCAAGATTAAATTACTTGATGTCCTTTCAAGCTAGCGGGACGCTGAACCGGGAGTCAGCTGCTCGGACACATTGCACATGCCCTATGGGCCCCATAATGTGGAAGATCTGGGTACTTTCAGACTGCGGAAATAGAGCGTTTTTCGCCTAATGCACCACTGAGCAGCTCTCATTGTAATAAATGGGGGCCCCGCCTCCATGCTGTACCCAGGTTTTCTTAACACATCCATGGTCTTTATGCTAAGCTAACCAGCTGCAGGTGGTAGCTTTATATATACTTTACAGCCATGAGAGTGGTACCAATCTCATCTGACTCAAAATAGTGAAGCATATATTCCAAAAATGTCCAGCTCTTCATTATAAAATGAGCCTGTGTGTAACTTCAGGAGGAAACTCTCAAAAGTTTAACTCTAAAGAGGCCTATGGAGATGAATCATCTCTCTCCTCATCACAATTCTCTCAGGATGAAAATGGCGAGGTCTTGAGCCCGTTCCTTGCAGTCGGGGCCACATCAATGTCAGCCTCTACCCAAGCAGGGCGGGAACGTTTGGGGGAATTGAACTCCGTGTCTTCGACCTCCTCCAACATGTCTCCTGTGCCCCAGTCGCCGGCCCAGGCCATGGCCTACAGGGGGAGGGAGGGCTCCTTCGAGTCCCGCTACCAGTCCCCTCTAGAGGACTTCAGGGTGCCCCAGGAGGCACTGTTGGATCACATGGACCCACAGAACAGACAGACGAGGTAAATGTGTGGTGTCTTGGATTTTTCTCATGACTTTGCGCTGAGTTTCGTAGCAGTAGAAGATTCCAGACATCCTCCTGTCTTTGTCTTTACCTCAGGATGTTGCGGAGGACCAGAGTGGGCGGAGAGAACCGTGTCTAAGTCCAAGCCAATCAGGACGCATTTCTGTTGCACCCCACCCTCCCACCCACCCTTCCGTACCCAGTCGCCTCTCCCCGTACTGATGATGTCACTGACTGCTGTGAACACTGTTTCCATGGAAACGCCCACCACCGCTTTGGCCTACATTTCAGGCAGCTCTCCCTCCCTCCATTCTCCTACCCCCCCCCCTCTCTCTTTCCCTCTGGCTCTCTCCCTCTCTCTCCTCTCCCTGCCGCCCAGCCTCCTCACCACTCGAGAAGGAGAGACTCGGACAGGAGAGGGAGGGCCGCTGAGAGGAAGCTGACTGCTGCGGACAGGAAGAAGGAACAGGACATTTACAGGAGAGCTAGGCTGAAAAAGTTCCAGCTCTGGACTGGCTGTTTGCGGAGCGGGTTGTCCTCTCTTGTGTTTTAGTTGTGCACAGCAGCTGCTTAGCTTGGAGGCTAAGAGGAGGGAAAGAGAGAGTTATAAAAGGTATCAGTTTGAAACTGTTTCCCGGTTAAGGTTCTTCGCTCTTCTCTATTAGGCGTATATGAATATATGTATTTATTCCTGCTGTGCTGTTGGCCGGAGAACAGCAGCAGCTGACCTGCTCTCAAAGAGCTCCTGTCTCTATGTTTTTAATTATTATAATTATTTAAACCTTTAAACATTCATAATGTGACTTTTCTTTTCTTTTTTGTTTTTTCTATGTATATGTGTAAAACACGAGGGCTCTCTACGGCTATTTTAATGTCTATCTCCTTCTTCTTTGTGGAGAAAATTATGCGCCTCCAGTCAAGCTCACACCCTAAACCTGGAGGATTTTTTATTTTGAAGGCATCAGGAAGAAGTCATAGCCTGTTTGTGTTAAAAGCAGCAAGAGAGTAGCCAGCATCGTATGTTAATGTCTGCGTACACAAACACACACATGCATACACACACAGGCTTTTTTCATTTCTAACTTACATTCCAGATAACTGCACATCATTCCATTATTCTGCACTGCAGGCGCCTTTACAAGCCAGTCTGACACATTCAAACCTCTGTCTCCCTCGATTGTCTTACTCCACATCCATCATGTCTGTGGAAAACCTAACACCACACTGTGCGATAACGCAGGACCAGGGATACTTGTTGACCAGATGAGGTTGCAGTCTTAAGAGGGAAGGATAATTGTGTTCATATTTGTCAACTTCTTCTCCTTCAGATTTTTGCTTGTATCATCTACCAACATGTTAATGGACCATTTTTAACAGCAGCACAGCCATCTTTTCAAACAAGGGATACTTCATAAGTCTGCAAGGTCACTGCTAAAAATGCTGCCGATTACTTTGCTGGATGATTTGATTAATTTTCAGAATTTGGTTTGAGGAACACAATTATGGACTTACATTTGAAAACATTTTGACATACAGGGAACACTGTAAATGTTTCTCTTTTGACAGTGTAATATACTGCAGAGGTGTGGACCTGAGTCCCATGATTTGGACTCGAGTCACATTAATTACAAAATTGATGACTTTTAACTTAAAAAAAATCAAAAAACTTGCAACTTAACTTGGTCTTTAACACCAATGACTTCACTTGGACTTGAGCCTTTTGACTCAGTTCATTTCCTGAATCAACTGGCGTTAATGCTGTTCATTTTCAGCACGACGACACTAAATTCCACTTTGTTTGGACCAGTCCGACAGCATCCAGTCACACAGCAGGAGAAAACCATGAAGAACGAGTGTTAAATTACTGAGTGCTAGTTGGAAAAAATTATACCAAAGATAATTTTCTTCTTGTACAAAAACTACGCTGTGGTCAACATGTAGTATGCAAAACCTGCAGGTCGAAAATTGCTGGAAGAGATGCAAAAAACTTGTTTTAACAAATGAATACAGATTTAGAGAAAAACAAAACAATTATTTTTGTTGATGAAGTACACATTACTCTGTTACAGTTACATTGCAGTTAGTGACAAGCGCATTGTGACTTGTTTAGGACTTGAAACTCAAAATTCAGGACTTGTGACTTGAGTGGACTTGTGATTTGCCATGCAAAGACTCAGTCCCACCTCTGCTACACTGTAATTACGGACATTGTAATACACTTACATGATTAACTTTGCAGCCTTGTGTTTCTGTGGTTTGTGATAGAGTATTTCTGAAGCGTGGTTGTATATTACTGACATTTCAAATCTTCATAGAATTTTTGGCCCCTTAATTCTGTGTTTCGAATATAACTGACACGGCTCTGTGACTACAGTGAGTATAAAAACTGTTTTTATTTGAGTGGGTTTTCAACAGATGTCTCCTAGAGGTGGTTTTAGGTCCAGAGCAAAGGTGTTTACAACCAGCTTGTTTTTATTTGTCAGCAATTGTACAATGGGAGTTCCCCGTGTTTGAGAGGAAATTGTTGATTAAGTGAGAAGGTTTGCATTGCCTCCAGTAAACATGCGGTTTACTCTTCGCTGGTTCATTCTGTTGCACCACAAAGACATGAGGGACCTTTTGTGTTTGTGCTGCAGTGGTGTTTTGGGGGAGTTTTGTCACAAGCTGCTTCCCAGAAACCTGCGAGGATTTTAAGTTACACTGCCATGATGAAATTGCCACTGCCCATGATGTTTTTTTTTGTGATGAAATGTGCACAATTGCAGACTTAGTGTAAACACCACGCGCCATCATTCCCAACTTCGGACTCTTGTTCTGGCTTCTGCTTATAAATGTTTGTCTGACTTGCTAATTGAGACTCTTTTTAAGGTAAATGTCACCTAAATGTGCAGGTTTCTCACTTCCTGCGTTTGTGGTTTGTTTGGGAGGAGCAGGCCGAGTCTAAGCTTCAGACTGTAGCTGTGTTTCTGTGGCTGATGGATGACAAAGGTCTGTGCTCTGGGCCTTCAGTGAGCCCAGACGGAGCTTGTGTTTAACCAGTGGTGTTATCCTTCCACGTTTGTATCAGAAACAGTGTTTTCTCTGCTCGTATGTGATGACTGTATGATGTAAACTCAGTATTCCCACTCAGTGTTTGACCACTGAGACACACCTAAGCCATATGGTATGATTTAAGGTAAAAGCAGGGACAGGAGTAAATACTTGAGGTCGCAACAAAAGCTTTTTTTAGCGTCTTGTGTTGGCGCCCCATTATTAATTCCGCCGCTCGCCCATATTACGCTTTTTTTTGCTCCCCTCCTGTAGTCGATGAATGGTCTTTTGTGGAGAGCTCCCTCCAATGCTGCATTGCTCTTATTGCTGACCTGTCTGCTTCTGTCTGTGCGCCTCCGTCTGCGTACACATCACATTAACGCCACATCCTTCACCTCCCCTGCTGGGCTTCAAGCACCCGCAAAGCCACGGTGCACCCACACAGTTGCTGTCACTTATTTTGACTGATCAGACCTCCTCTCAGCACTGTGCGAGCATGTGACTCTACTGTTCAGTTTGTAGTACCGGTTATAGCGGGACAACGCAAACTCCCAGCAACCTGTAAAGAGGTCTAGATGAACCAAAATAACCAAGAGCACCTATGTGGGTGTGCAGGGCCCATTAGTGTCTTTTTTTTCTTTTCTCCAGTCTTGTCTGTTTTGTTACCGACGGTCTCATTTACAATCGCCTTTCTGTAATGTGCCTAAACTATGGAGAGGAAAAGTATTCATTTTAATTTTGCCTTTCATATGAAACATATTCAAGCCTGAAAAGTAAATAAAATACTTACTACTTTATATGAATTTGTCCCATTTTTATTGCATTAAAATGTATTGTTTACAGTTAAATGTTCAGTGCGACAGAGAAACTGGGTTTCAAAAGTTTCAGGTTCTGCACCACAGGAAGAGTGTGCTGAAGTTTTGGTCTTAGATGTGTTAACAGCTGCCTGAGAGCATGCTGACTTAACTCTTGCAGCACTGAAAAAAATAATCAGCAGCCATTTTGATAACCGATTAAGTCGCTTTTCAAGCAAAATGCAGATGCTTCTATAGTCAAGCTTCTTGATTGTGAGGTTTTGCTGTTGTGTGCTGTTTTACGTGGTTGTGAACTGTTGGTTGGACAAAAACAAGCAGTTTTTCATCTCGGCCTTTGGGAAGGTATCGCTGTTTTCTGACATTTTGGGAGGGTGTTTTGTGCCATTATTAAAGAGAGGGCAGGAGATTAGAAGACACAGATGGGGATGATGTGCCACGAAGGTCCAGCAGCCACAACATGAGAATGACACTGTCAATATATCAAAAACCCCAGGCCACATACTTTGTTGATATTTTGTAGGCTAAATTATTAATCAAGAAAAATTACAAATTAATTAAAATAATAATTATTTGCACTATTGAACAAGTTTTTTTTTTCAGTCGGCTCCGCATGACCAAAGCATTATTTTGTTTATTATCAAAGTTAGGCAGAAGTGATATATCATGAGATAGACCCCAATCAAAGGCGTAGGTTTCGTTTCAACATGGGGGTTCTCCACCAGAAAATTTGGAGCTTCTAACACTTAATTTGCTTCTTTCTGGATTTTTCTGCATCAATTTATGATGTAAGTTGTGTCAAAATAAAAGCCCTCTGTCATGTTTTATTGAGGAGGGCATGCATGTTCTACATATTGAGGGGGTTGTGTCCCGAGTCCTTTCTGAAATCTACGTTTATGCCCCCATGAAGGGATGGCACGATATGATTTTATTGCAAATTTTGACAAAAACACTGTTGATAGTGGAGAATTTCCAAAATCCACACCTAAGCATAATTTGTATGGCACTGGCGAGCTCATCGCTTTGCACCGTATTGATATGGCAGTTACCGCTGATAGTGGGACAGCCTTGTTACCGAGGCATAGCTCCCACCCTCTGATTCCCCCTGGTTAACTCCGTCAGCTCTGTTATCGTTGTTTAGCGGTGTTTATGGAGTCAGCACTGTTAGCTGCTAGTCCTCCGGTTCAGCCACCTCCAGTCTCACTGATTTTCTATCATGTCATTTATTAATAACCTTTCAAGTAGCGTCACACCGTGACAAAACTGGTAATATTTCTTTTTATTTGCAAATCCGAAACAGTAGCCTACACAGAAAGTTGCACTGTAGCAACTAAGGTTTTAGACTAGTGAGGAATATATTTCTGGTAAAAAGTGGAATATATAGTATAGCCTAGACGAGACCTAGACTAGCAAGATGTCAGGAGTTTGGCAATATCTACAGTTGATAAAAGTAAATTCAGTGGCATTAAATTCTCTGTATGATTTTTTTTTAAGAAGGGTTTTACCTGAGCCATGCCAAACAACAGACAACTCAATCGCTCTCAATTTTGCACAGAGCTAGTGTTGTTGTGGAATTTCTGACTTAAAATCGGAATCGGAATTAACTTTTAGCCAAAATAATGCTGACCTTAAATCTTTACATCATCCCAATGTCTACACCAAAGACACTCGAGGCCTCAAATTTATTACATTCTGTTTATTCTGCAAATACCATCTGTAAAAATTATACATCAAGCCTAAGTATGGAACTCTGGTAAAAGTTCACAGTTCTTTTACAGTCAAATTTATTTCATAGGAAAGTTCCATAAAAACAAACGTAACGTACACGTCAGTGACGTAAAGAAGCACTTGATGCTACAACACGGACCAGATTCCATAGAGTCTATTATATTGTGTCGCTTTTTTGTTTGAACACTACAGGGTGCTTGCCCTCTTTGGATGACAGACGTTTCCCCCCCCCAAACTGGACAATTTAATGTCCTCTTTAACCAAATATGTACAAGAAGGAAATGAAAAGTGAGTACAAAGACATGGTCATATGAACATCAGTGCTGTGTTTCACATAAGACACTATGAACAGCCTAGCGAGCACATTTAAAGTAAGCTGCAAGCATGAAGTCAAAGTGTATGAGTGCAAGTTGGTGGGAAAAAAAATGAAGTATGAAGAATGGAAAAAGGATTTGTCATTTGATTCACGTTAAGGCCTTTAAGGCAAGCACCCTGTAGCAAAGAGCTGTGCAATTTTTCGTACCCAAAAACAAACTATGAACAGTCTCTCATCATCACTCCGTCCATCCTCGTCTGAAGGTTGATTTGGTCGATAACTGTCCAAAAAAAACCCAACCCCCACCCCGATCAGCTGAGGTCTTAATCTCTACCACATTTTTCCCCTTTTCTCCTCCTGTTCTTCCTCCAAATCTACCCTGTTTTTTTCTTCCTTTCTGCCATTACAGCAGGCAGGCGGAACAAACACGGCAGAAAAACGCTGTCAGCCCGGCCCCTCCCTCCACCACATCCACTCCTGCACTTCGACTGGAACTTCCTTCTGAGGGGAAAATGGCGGACGGGAGGATACTGGAGAAGGTCTGTGCAGCGGAGGGGTAGAAGGAGGGCAGGGGGTGGGTGGATGGATAGGAGGAGGGGGGGTTAGTGGCTTTACCGTCCATCTCACGAAGTGGGGGAGGTCATGCCTACCTCTAGGGGTGTGAGAGAGAGGGATGAGGGGTGAGGATGGTTTCAAGGTCTATTTCCATCCAGTGATCCTGTTACAATCGCATCTGCCGCCTTTTTCTCAGACACAAAGACCACCTGCGTTGGGAACTCCATCCTCAGACAAAAGGTCGCCTCAATCAGTTTCTGTAGTAATAAAAAAAGAAAAAAAAAAATGAAAAAAGCATCAATGCGACAACATGCTCCAGAGAACAAATAAGTATAAATTTTCTTCGTGATTATATTTGGTGTACCGGCGGCAGACACCACATACCTGCCACAGCATGCCTCATTACTCATAATTATGATCCTTGTGTGTTTCACCTGATAGACAATTACACGTGTTATGGTAATGACTCATCTCCATCTAACAACCAGTTTTCCCATCACAATCAAAAACCTAATTAAATTTCAACAAGGCGCACTATGGCCTAAATAGTTACAAGGGGTGATGCAATATACAGGTTTTGGCAAAAACCGTGAAATTAAAAAAAAAAATTGATATCATGTTAATAATACTCATATGATAATATCGTGCTAATAATCCAGTGACTCTTTCAGGAACGGTGAATCAGATTTAGCAGCATTTAGCAGTGATGACTGCAATCAGCTGAAACTTCTCCTGTGTGCTCACATTATTTATCTGATAACTTAAGATAAAGACGCTCAGGGTGTTTTAACCGAGAATTATATGCAAAAGTCTCTTCCTCTCGTAATCAAATTGCGTTGTTGATTGTAACCAGTAAAAACACCAAAGAAAGCAGTTTCTCGTCTTAAATCAGTGAAAATGCGAATAGCCCAATAACTCCTTTACACTGTCTGTTCAGGGCGGGAATATCACGCTGTTACCGTTATTGTGAACTCTTTGTCCACAATAATCGTGTAGTGAAAATCGTTGTTAACCTTTTTGCTTTTACTTCATCCTCATTTTTAAAAAAAGACAAGAGAAAGTGTATTGAAAGAAAATTAATCTGCACCTATTCTGATGATCACTTTTTTTTCAGTCACCATCAAATTTTTTTTTAATCAGTCAACGCTTCCAGTTTCTCAAATGTGATGATTTGTTACTTTTCTTTGTCATATAAAGTTAATATCCTGAGGATGAGGACAGCAGATATCACAGAGGGCTTGTAATTGCCATTTTTTATTTCATTTTTTTACATTAAAGATACAAACATTCTTAGGGGGACTTGCTGAATGTATCACACTAAAGACTACTCCACACATGCAGAGTACCTTTAGTAGGATTCACAGTCTTGTCAGCATCGGCCTCCTCCTCCGCTTCTGCTGCGACACCACACACCGACTGCTCCATTTTTTCCTCCGTCCCTCCTCCTGGCTGCGGCTCCAGGGGGGAGGATCCTGCTGATCGAGGCTCAGCTGCTGCATCTGGTGCAACTGGTCCTGCTCCTGTCGCACGAGCTGCAGCAGACTGTTCCGTCGCCTTCATAGAGAACCAGTGTCGCACCAAATCTGCTGTTAAACCACTGGCCTGAGCCAGTTCCTGTAACTGTGTATAAAGAATAAACTGTGTTAGGCTCAGCGTGGCTTTAAACGTAAATTTATGATAGCAAAATTAGAGAATGTGAAAAAACTGGAGTGCAAATCTTTGCTTGTTAGTCAAAAAGTCAGACTCCACTCTAAACTAATTTGTATTACTGTATATTAAGTTCAGCAAAACAAAGCTAACAAGACTGGTAAATTATTTGGCAAGACACTACAGATGAAACTTGCCCCCTTGAATATTTCCATTAATATAATAATGTTATATAATCAAATTATAAAACGTGGTTTAAATAAGTTAAGACACAATATATGAGAACAAACATCGTAATACAAAACTTCACAATATAGACAGGAATTAAACTGGAAAGTTTAGTGAATGTAAGTGCTACTGAGTTGGAGATTTTTGGCTCTGAGTCTGAGAAAAAAATAATAATTTCAAGAAAAAAAACTTTAAAGATATGAATAGTATTACATTTTCAAACCAAAAATGACACTAGGGTAAACAAAATTAACTAAACATATTACCATAAATCTAATGACTAATATTAGGAATAATTATTATTATTGTTATTATTACTGTATTACAAGTTGTCTGAAATCTTATGTTTAAATATGCGAATGGGGGATTATGTTATTAAACATTTTCCTTTTTCAACAGAGCAGAAATCTATAATTAAACACCTTAATCTGTATTTTTGGCATTTTCTATTCTCTAGTCTGAAAGAAGACATGTTATAGAAAAAAAAACTGCACAAAATCTGAACAGGAGAAAAATCCACCTATATTTTTACTTGCTTAAAATGAAGAAAACAAATCATTTATGAAAATCAATCATATAAAAAAAAATATGCAAACTGATTTACTGAGCTGAATAAAGAATCCTGCCGCTACGGTTGATCAACACTTAAATGCAATCAGGAAGTGAAAGTCAATGTCTTCTAAGTTCCCAAAATATCTTGTATGTGTGTAACTGAAGTGGTTTTGAAGCAGTTAACAATGTGCATTTCTCTGAGCCTAAAAAAAGCGCAGTGTCAATAAGAGACACTCGTTTCCCTGGATATGAGTTTATTTCCTCCTACAGAGCAATTAGCTGAAGTGACTCAAAAATATCCCGTCATAACTTTTATCACAGCAGCAAAGAATCATCATCTGCAAGTTTCAGCTGCTCAGAAACAATTAAACTGCTGTGAATAAATAATTTATTTGTCGATTTTTATCACCTTTGACTCCTCCAGGCTGCCGTGGGCGTCGTGGTGGGCCTGCAGGATCTGCGCGTTCCCCTTCCGGAGGTCCTCTTCCAGAGCCATGTTCTGGTAAGTCTCCAGCCACTTCAGCTGGCCGTTCTTCTGCACATAACGGCAGTCGCCAAACCAGCGCACGACCTCGGGTCTGGGCAGTCCCGTTGCTGAGATCATCTCATCATACTGAGTGGCGCTGGGCCACTGCGTACGGGCGTAGACTTGTTTGAGTGTTTGCAGCTGCTCAGCTGTCTTCTTACCTCGGACGGCTGTGGGTTTGGGGGAGTGGGATGTTTTGGGTGTTGGGGTGGAGGACTGGGATGGTTTTGGGGTGGAGGATGGAGTGGGGCCAGGGGAGGATGCAGGTGTGCTGCTGGATTGAAGCGGACTATGCGACCCTTCACCCTCTGCTTTGCCGTTGGCCTCTGTCACCTTCAGCATCTTCAGATTGATTTTAATAGGGTTGACTTTCAGTCCCCCTGACCCGTCCTCTTTCTGTCTCTCCTCCCCGTCAACCTCCATCTCCTCCACCTCCTCCTCTCTCATCGCCCGCTCCGCCTCCTCCTTCTTTTTCTCAGCTGCCATTCTCTTTCTCCTGTCAGCGAACCAGCCGTGGATCTCCCTCCTGGTCATCTTGGTTTCAGATCGCAGTCTGTCCACTTCCTCCATTGCTGGGTCAGGGTCCTGGACAAAACTGGCCTCTAGAGCCTTTAGCTGAATGAAAAAAAGAATAGGAACAGACAAGGTCAAAAATCTGGAGCACTGAGTGAAATGAATTAGATTAAATGATTGCATGATTGGTTGATCAACAATCAAATCTACGATCGAAACAAATAACGAGCAACCATTTTTAATTATTAATTTGGAGGTAAAAATGATTTTCACTTAAGCTCATCATATGAAGTAAATGTTGTTTGCACAACGTGATGGCTGCAGAATGATGACACTTTGCAGTTCTGCCACCACTTATGATCTGGAAAATGAAGGCTCGATTTACAGCACGAAGGAAGTGCGTCAACTAGAGCTGCACGATACGCAAATAGATAAATAATGATAATATTGAAATTATTTTGACAGACATGAGTTACCCTTTTTTTTTTGACCAGACATGTACGTTCCCTTAGGTGTTGACTGAATTATGATTTGTAGGTCGAGGCATCTCTGTAGCTCCACAATGCTTCATTAAAAATGGCATGTTGTGACAAATTTTACGTTTATAAAAAATTGACAGCATATTGCATGGCCATATTGCGATTTTGATATAATGTTTCCAATTAACCCCAGCGTCAATCATTGCATAATGAAGACAGGAAGAAGATAGCACTTTTGTTTTCCTCGGTAGCTATCCCTCGTTAAGAAAGATGATCACAGTGAACTTCTTTGCAGTTACAATCCACAGTGGCAGACATGGCAGACAGTGTAACAACCAAAGTGACTGTGGAAAATAAAATGCACTCTTGTGTTATTGGTAGTTGCTAGGTTCTGACAAAACAGAAAGCAATCTAGTTTTCTCTGCAACAATAATAATACCACTAATTACTGACAGTAGAGAAGCTGAAAGTTGTCCAGTCACAATTGGAGTCAATTATCAATCAAAAATGCCAAATAATCTCTGGTACCAGCTTATCAAGTGTGATGATTTGCTACTTTTTACCACAAAACATTAGAAGATGAAAATTTGATTGATTTTTTCACTATTCTCAGGATTTATATGACCAAACAGTTGACTGGTTGATGGAGTACACCACTTATTTAACGTCGCACTCCTATCTGGGTTCTCATTGTTGGATCATGATGCTAGTAGCAGCTGGAAAACATCTTATTAACTTGAGCAGCCTCCTCAGCATCTTCTAGCTTATAACACACCAGTCTCACCTGATGAGGTTCTCTCTCCTTGTAGCGGATAGCTGTGAAGTCGGGTGAAGGGGGTCTAGGGAGCCTGCGTGAAGGTGTGGTGGGAGACGTGGGAGTCTGTGATGTAGTCGGGCTCAGGGGTGCAGAGCTGTGCTGGGGCGTTTTCGCGCCGGAGTTGCTGCTACTTTCAGACAAGTCAACAGGGTGGGCACTGCCAGCGGCGCCGCTCCCTGGCGTACCTGAACCGCCCCCTGCGCCCGCTGTGCCAGACTTACTCTGTCCACCTGTGCTGGAGCGCGAACCTTTGAGGTTGCGATAGTGGTAACGCCGGTCACTGAACCACTTGCGGACTTCTCGTACCGTGAGCCCAGTCAGAGAAATGAGGCGGTCCACCTCCTCCTGGTCGGGAAACTGGCTGACCTGAAAACTGTCCTTCAGAGCGTTGAGCTGCTCCTGAGACTTCTTGCCCTTGTAAAAACTGGGGTCCAGGAAGGCGTTGACTGGTGTCCGGGAGCCAGACGTGCTGCTTGAAGGAGCTGCAGGAGAGGGGGAAGACGACTTTGAGGCAGGCGAAGACGCCTCCTCCATTTTGATGGTCGGAGAGTCGCTGGTGGGGGGCTCGACATCATCTGTGCTTGTGCTAGTTGTGTGATTTCTGTTGCTGCTACCATTGGTGTCTTTGCTTTTCTGTCCATCACTGCCTGCTTTGCCTGTTTTGCCTGATTTGCTGTCTGTGGAGTTTTTTCTTTCTGCAGTTACTTTGTCGTCACTCTGCACAATGTTGGTGTTGCTGGCTTTGCTGATATCAATGTTCTTAGCATTCACGTGGCTGGTGACATTACTATTGCTCTTGTTCTTGCAGTCTGCATTAGCGCTGCTGTGTTTACCGTTGAGACTGCTGACCTTGGCATTACTAAGATTACTGCTTCCCAGACTGAGGTTAATGACACTTGCTTGGCTGCTAGTAATAATACTGCTAGTGCCCGCTCTCCCACTCCTACTACTATTACTGCTGCTGCTGCTGCTCCCGCCACTGCTGCTGCTGCCCACCGTCCCCACCACCATGCTGATGCCTTTGTCTGCCACCAGCGCTGCAGCAGGTCGGGCTTGCATCATGGGGCGGGCTGCTGCCTGGGGCTTCGGTGTGACAGCCAGGGCCACAGGAGCACTGCTGACCTGGATGCCGTTTGCCATTACAGGCTGCGTGACGATTACTCCTCCTTGGCTGACAAGAGAGCCCTGCAGGATGTGAGGGATCCCAGTGGCCCCCAGTGAGGCGGGCAGGACTGTGATTGTGTGTTGGGCTGGGCTGTGGTGACTCTGGGTCTGGTTGTGTGAGCTGGAAGGCGCAGTCTGGATGATGGTGTTGAACATCTTCCTCCTGGCCTCCTCGATCTCCTCAGGAGACCAGCTGATACCTTGTTTGAGTCTCTGGGCTGTGAACCAGATCTTGATCTGCTCTTCAGGGAACTTTGTGACCACAGTCAGGTAGCAGAGCTCCGCCTTTGTGGGGTACGGGAACTTACTGAAGGAGGTCTTCAAGAAAGAGGAGGAGTCCATGGAGGCACTGTAGGTGGGGATGCTGCTCAAAGGAATCATCACCTGGGAGGGTAAATTGTGGAAAAAAGAGCGGGAGATTGTTATTTGATTTGATTGATGGGTTATTTCGGTTTTTTTTTAACCACAATCCTATTTTCCCATGTTTTTGTGTATATGTGACTCAAGGGAACAACTTTTTTTTAACTGGTCCACTATTGACTATAATGTAACTACTCACGTGCACTTTGTCAATTTACTTCAACTAAAACTGTTTGTTTTGACAGACTCAGACTATTTTTGTGAGTGTCTAACAACATTATCGAACAGAGATAGACCTTTTTATTGAAGACTAAGATCCTTTTTGTTAAACATGAAACAACCCAGACATCGCAATCCCAAAACCCACCTAACCCCATTTAAATAAACAGTCATTTTAGTGTGTATAAGGCCAGCAAATTTGAAAACTAAAACTAAAATGGCTTTTGTGAATTTCATTTTGTTTGTCAATTTTGTTTTACAATTATAAAATTGCTGTTAATTTAAATGTAGTCTGGTAGATCTAGCAATGGCGATTTCAGGACCGTTTCTAGTTAAATTAAAAGCATCTTACTTTTTAACAGAGGGTCTATCTCTAAATGTACCCTTTCCATAATGTCAGAGACTTATGATAATAATCTGAGCCTATTAGTGAAAAAGCAAGCACTTTTAGTGGACGTAAACTGACCTTTGACCATTTCCCGAGAGGTTACAGTGCAGCCTGTTTAGCTGCTGCCAGCTGCAGTGCTGTTGTTCCCATTAGTCTCTCAGACACAAAAACAAGGGGAAATAGGGTGCAGGTAAAAAAAAAAAAATAAAAAAAAAACATAAAAGAAGATACTGTTTAACTTCACTGGGACACAAAAATAAATCAAAAAAACGTACCTTGGGGAGATTTTTGGAGGTCGAGTATGAAGTGGAGGAAATATTTGAAGAGGCTGTGGTTGGTGCAGATTGATGAAGGCTTCTGTTTTGAACAACTGAGACCACCTACAGAAAACAGAAGGGAACTTCATAAAATCTGAAAAAACAACTAACCTGATTAAATCTAAACAGACTGCCACCTACCTGTGTGATGGGAGTCTTGAGCATCGGTAATGCTCCAGATCCGTTGACTATCTGGATTGCTGAGGGCAGAGTGACCTTGGTCGTTCCATTGTGGACAATTGTGGGAACATGAGTGACTGTAACAGCAGCAGGCTCTTTTCTCTCAGTCTCTCTGGATGCAGACACAGAGTGTGGGTCTGACGAAGGCTCATCGGAGACGGGGTGAGACACCACTATCCGTTTGGACTCCGATTTGCCCTTTAGCATCCTCATTATTGGGGTTTTGGTGATGGAGATCTCGCTATCCTTCCCTGTCTCTGCAGCAGACACCAGATTCTGCTCCACCACGACTCTCCTGTCCCTCTTCCTCAGCTGCAGAGTCGTGTTCAGCGTGCTGGGGTGAACCCTAGCGTTATGCAGTGCCAAACCCTCAAATTTGGGTGCCGAAACCCCACAACTCACGCAAAAGAAGCTGGGGTCCGCACGAAAGTCCTGGTGCCCGGAGTACACATGATCCAAGAACAAGTTAAGGTCATGGGTTTTAAAGTTACAAGGCTTACAGGTGTAAGTGCCAGCACTATCTTGGACAGTGTCCTCCGCCTCCGGTTTGGAAGACTCTCCTGGGTCAAACGGGCTATGTCGATCTCCTCCAGAAATCCTGGACTGTCTGAGAAGAACCGCAGAGTCCTCATCGACCTCCTCTGCTGGGCGTATGATCTTGCTGGGGATCATACAAGGAGTCGAAGACTTCCTCTTGCTGGCCATGATGTGACCACAGGGTGGGTGGGGGGGTCGTTCAAATGGCTGAGAGCAGAGTGTGAGAGAGAATATGGGTCGTCTCTGGTTGACTATAGACCAGGCACGGGGGAAGGAGGACAGCGGGACATGTCCATGGGTCCACTTGTAGTTCTCACTTCAGTTTTAAAGGAAAAACCTGAAATTGAAAGAGCGTAATAGTTTTAGTTCAAGTCATGATTTGATTTGTGGCATAAATTATTAAATTTCAAGTACAAACAAGGTAAGAGATGAGAGAGCGAGAAAAGACAGCCAGGAGAAGAAATAAGATTGGATATCTTACACTGCTTACTTGAAAAAATTGTGCACGTCTGGATGTTTCCAGATAAAATATCAACATCACAGGTCATAACAAGACCCTGTGAAAAGATTCATCTGAAGCCATCAAAATCAGGTGTTGCTAACAAATCTTTAATTAAAAAAAAAATCTTCTTCTCCACTTCCCTCTCCCATGAAACTTAAGGCTATCTCCTTTATGAGGGCATTCAAACAGTCTGCTTCTTCACTAAAGGCTTTTTGGGAGAGCTCCTGTCCTACCCCCTTCTTTCCCCTCCCCCACACGACTCTGTCTCACTTCCCCTCGTTCAGACACACCCCCACAGAGAGAGCACATTCTGTATTTCTTTTAAATCCAGAGCCTCCGTAGCTTCACTGAACACCTTTATAAAAGGTTGCCACAGAAAAACTCACTTGTAAATCTGTTACTTAAGACAGGGTCTACTTAATAATTGGGCAAGTGGCTGTTACCATATTTCCTTAGAAAAGAAAAAAAAAACATAAACATGGCGTTCTCGCCCAACACTAGCACAGACAGAAACATGCAGACCTGCATACGTATGTGAATCCTCATATTTCCCATCATCCCCTAGATCCCTTGTCTCCGTACAAAATGGCGAAGCTTCCTGTGGAGGAGATTTCCCCTCCCTCCCACTGAGAGGTAGTGATGCAGTATTGGAGGACAGCTCTAGGGCAATTACTCACCCAATCACTCTGCACCGACATGACACCTCACGCACCAAGCAGCAAATGCTCACAAAAGTTCAACAGCTCAAAGAAGTTCAACAGGAAAACCCTAAAAGCTGTTAAAGTCCAGCCCCTCCCTGTGCAAAGATACTTGACTTACAAATCCAAACCAAATGCAGCTTTTCTGGTAGGCCGCCCAAATCTAAAATAATCTTGCTCTTCCAATGCACAAACACAGTAGTCCCTTGCAAACTTCCCTGGGACTAGTTTTGACTAAGAACAACCGTGTTTTGCACAGAGCTGCTGCAGCACCATCTCTATCAGGTGAGCAGTACATCAGTACAAGTCATCACTCTATCAGCTAACCACTGATCAAATGGTGAAATGCTCCGTCTTCCGACCAACAAACATGCAAACAAACAGCCTTGTTTTGCAACATAAAGGTCATGGTACATTAGCTCAAAGCCCAATTAACCCTCACAGGACCGGGCTGTGACAGATGCCCTTTCACACACTGACTGGGTGAATGTACAGTGCTGTGCACAAGTCTTAGGCTGCCATAAACTTTATTTTAATAATAAGATAATAATAAAGTCTATTTAACACTTATCAAAACCAACATTACAAAGTGCTGGACACTTAAATTCACAAAACACACACAGGAATAAGCATGTATTTGCAAAGTTATTCTTATTTCTCTATAGTCTCTTTACTAAAATACAACCAGAACATACACAAAAGATGTATGTAGTATTAAAAATGCAAATATTTCAGAGAAAAAACCCAACTTCAACAGGCTAAAGTTGCAAGTATTTAGTGTGACCTCCCTTTCCACTTAGCATGTCTTGAACTCTCTTGGGCAGATAATGTGAGATTTACAGTACTAATCTTCTCTATTTACACTAGGTTGCATTCAAGACGTGTCCAAAACTCAATATTGATGTTTGAGCTACCTTTTGCTATGGTTGAACAATTCCAGTGTATTACACTACATATTGACTTGAGTCTGAAGAAGCCATTTTGTTCTGACTTTTTTGGACATTGTACATTGGACTCTCTGTACTCTTTATTTGTATCTTAATAAAGAGACTGAGAAATGAGTATATACTTTTATTAAAACTACAAATCTATGGTGGCCTAAAACGTTTGCACAGTTCTATATACAGCGTTCACTTTCCAGCAGTCAAAAGCCTGCAACCGCAGGTTCACTCAGTGTAAGACTTAAAGCATGTTCATGTGCATTTTGTCTCCAGTCGACACTGACTTTTCTGAATTTTAAAGAGATCAAAACTGTGAATAATCAACCAATAATAAACCTGTGATGGAAACTTTAATTGGACATCTAATTGGCTCTCTTTGAAGAGGGCTACCCTTCGCCATGGATCTGAGTGCGAGGGGTTAACAGGCAAATGAAGTTTGCTACTGTGGAGGGAACGTGATGCCCCTTGTTCCCCCCTGCACCCCCCAGAGAGAGTAACTGCCCTTAGCTTGGAGCTCTTGAGTGCACCCCTCCTAACTCCCCTGCCATTCAGTTCTGCATCAGGGGGCACCGCTCTGCCAAGGCAGGATGGTCACATGACCAACACAAAGGCTTATGGGTGGGCAGTCTCAGCCATCCATCACGTGGTTGTGCTGGGTGTGGGTGGGCAAGCGAGAGGAGAGGAGAGGGAGAGCGAACGGGAGAGGATGGTGGGGGATGGGCAGCCGGTTTGGGGTGAGGAGGCAAGGGGAAGGAGGGGTGTTAACTGTCGTGGAGGAAGCACTGAGGTGTTTCAGTGAGGAATTTTCCTCTCTGATACCCCCCTCACTCCAAACAGCTACCCCACCCTGCTAACCCCCGCTCCTCAACGCACCCTTCTTGCTCCAAACTACAATCACACAGTCCTTCCCTCCCTCCTCCCTCCCCCCCTCCTCGCTGCGCTGCAAAGCCTGGAATGTTCCAACCCGAGCTCTTCAGCCAGTGGACGTAACCCGAAGTTCAGCTTTGGTGTCTGCATGTGCACGCACATGCATTTAAGTGTCTTGTGCAAAATTAGCACTCAAAGTAAAACCAAGTGGTGAACACATAAGGTGTCACATTTGCACATATCGACTGCCAGTAAGACAATGGCGGCAAAGTTCACCTGAAAAATCAAAAAAGCCACAAGCACATCTGCAGACAAAAGTTGGGCCTCTGCACGGCGAGTCACCAGCAGAGGCCTCGCACAGGTGAGGGCCGAAACAATGCACAGTGCGTGCTGAGCTATTATCGGCGAGTCGGAATGGGCAGCTCATGTCTCAGCAATGCCAGATGAGTTGTGTTGACTTCATGGTGTGAGTGCATCAGCCGGTAACTTTGCTGCACATATGTTGGACTGACCGTGCTGCTGCTGATGTTGGGTTTGTGTCTGTTATATGTGTCAGCATTTGCATGTGTGGGTTTCCTGTGAAAGAAGGAAGGTGGGGTGGGGTGGGCGCATGTGTGCTCGCGCTTGTGAGTGTGTGTGTATGTGGCGTGCGGGGGTGGCTGCCTGCATGCTTGTTTACTGAGGTAGTGTGGCTGCCATTTTTCCTGTGTGTGCGAGTCAGAGATCTCCCAGTGACACACAAAAGACAATGTTTTTGTCCTCCTGGATTGTAACCTATATTATCTATGGCTCGGCACAGCGTGACCTCCTTTCATCCCCCGGCCTGACTCTTGTCTAGGCCGGGGCTATATCCTCTGAGTGCAGGCCAATAATAGCAGTCGCACATGCTAAAAATCCTGCAGCTTGGCCGTGTAGCGAAGCTGCATGCTAACTACACGACTCCTCACCTAGCTGAGAACACAGGTGAAATATCTGCACGAGTAAAAAACACTGGTGCACGAAACAGGCAGCCCTGCTCCATTTCTTGCTTCCACAACTCGTCTTTCTTCCCCCGTCTCTTCACCCTCACTCCCCCTCCCTCTCAAACCGTCTCTGCACCCTCTGCTTGCCTCCCTCCCACCATTCCGTCTTCTCCTCCCTCTCCAAGCAAGTTTGGCCCAGGGAGACAGGTCGGCAGCGCCACTGGTGTGTTACTGTCCCCATGGCAACCACCTTCTACCCCCTCTCCCTCTCTCTCTCTCTCCCACCAGCTCATTTCTCTGAAGCACATGCGTGTGGGTAAACACGCACACACATGGTTACTCACACACACATCTCCTATGCCATCCTGGCTCTAGCTGGGCTTGTTTGTTCCACACACCCCTGTGAGTGGTATTTGGAGAGTCCCTGCCCTGCTCCTATTTCAGTGCCTCCCTCACGCGGTGTTGATGTCTCCAAGCTAGGTGTGGTCGCCGTCGCCAAAGCACGCCATTGGCCGGGGCTGATGGCGTCTCTTCCTGTTAACTCAGTCCCTGTCCAGACATCTGCCTGGGCTACTGTCTTTGCTCTCTGTGGCTCTTGTGTTTGGCCTACAGCGGCCTGAAGCATGCAGGGCTCCTGTATTCACTGTAGGCAGCGCAGGCATGGATACATAAACAAGGCTGCAAATTTGGCAGATGCTGTCTCTTTCAGAGAAGACTGAAGAACCACTTCTATGCCCAAGTGTATTCAAGCTTATTAAGTCTGCACCAAACCCTTCACCATCTACGAGTCTCTGTTCCAAAACACAAACTCTTTGCTTTTCCCTCCGCTGTACCAAAACTGAAATCCTTCGCCGTGTTTTCTTCTGTCCCAAAACACGCATGTCTTGCCAGTTACTGAATTTACTCCCACCTTGACTCCAACTGACCTCCTCCTGTCAATCAACTGCAGGGTTTCACTCAATCGTGCATCTGCTGACAAGCTCCCCCACTCTCACTGCTGACATGTTTTGTGTGTCTGAACTTCTTTCCACTACCTCTCCGGTCTTTATACAGTGTACTGGCAGCAACGAGGAAACCTCAATGACCGTGTTCCTACAGTGTCATTCCATCTGCTCCAGAGTCCCACTTGGGCTGCTCTCAGGTCAGTGAGCGGATGGCTGCGTGGGTTGCAAACGGCTGCATTGCTGTGGCCACTGCCAGTGCATGCGTTAAAACTGGGTTGCTGAGAGGGGAGGGAGAGAAAAATGGCGGAGCACCATGCTCTGTGCTGTCCAACCTAAAATGGCTGACATCACAAGCTGTTAACCAGCCAAGCAGAGCAAGAGGCTGCTGCTGCTGACCCAAACCTGCTCGCTCTGGACGTGTGAGTGGATCGCACTGCTCTCCCCCCAAGATTGTGAAAAGGCTCTTGAGTTGTAGCTGTTTTATTTGCGGTCTGACTGGGTAGAGATCTGGAAGGAAATTGTCATTACATGGGTCAACAACACAGGGAGGAAACTCACTGATGAAAAGTCACTGCTGAAGGATTGACACGCACAAAGAATTGCTCGGTTTCAGTAGATGTTTAAAAGACAAGAAAAAGATGCAAGAGCAAAATATAATTTCAGTGAGTGGTTAATCTTTTCATAGAAAGCAGCTTAACCTCCAAACCTAAAACTGGGGGAAAGACAGGGAGGAGAAAGAGGGGTGGGAGGTGGGGATCGGTGGGGGGAAGTGAGACTACTCAGTGAGATGTGGGAGCTTGAGCATCACCACAGCAACACTACAAAATACAGCAAGATGGAGCATAATGGTCCGTGTAAGTTTTGGTCTTTGAATTTTCCTTTCAGAAAAATAAATTAAAAATAGATATATGTCATTTTTTCATTTTCGGGGTCATAAATGTGATATACAGAATAGAAATGCAAATTAATTTTCTTTATCTCCTGAATAGGTAATATACTAAATAGATAAGCCACTTTCTTTATCTCCTCTCAAAAATGTAAATAAAATACCAAGAAAACAAAGTCATTTTCTGAAACTCCTTGCTTCTCTTGCTAACTACACTGACATGATTTTGGCACCCAGGAAGGCATTTAACAGGTTTTTTTTTAAAATTCCCTTTAAAAAAAAAAATACAGTTTCTGGTTTCAAAAACAAACAAAACAACAACCCCACCAAGCAAACAAAGACGAAGAATGACTTGTTTTTTTGTCTTTGTTTTCTTGCTACTTCATTTTATTTTGTTGGAAGGAGAAAAAGAAAGTGACATATCTATTCAGTATATTCCATTTCTGACCCCCAAAACTGAAAAGATCTTTTTCATTTTTGAATTTTGAAATGGAACTCAAATAATAATATTTATTATTTTTCCCATTTCTGTTTCTGGAAGGAAAGTTAGGAGACAAAAATGTACACAGACCCATAATATTTTGTTGATATTATTTTGTTTTATTGTCTATGGGCCTCTCTATGAGCTGAGTCCTTGATAAAGTTTTGATTTGAATAATAATAATAATAATAATAACAATAATAATAATGATATTAAAGTTTTATACCGCAGTTAGGAACGTGTAATACTGACAAGTCCTTATAAAACTCCCACATAGACAAATTGACTGTTGTTTTCTAATTTTTTTTAATCACCAATAATAGTATAGACACTGGCCTATTCTAATAGGTGAACCACTGTGGGTGATAAATAGATAGGTGGATTAGGCTGCTTGTCTATGCTTGGGACTCACGTGGACATCAGACACAAACTAGCTGTCTGGGAAAGCTTTGCTCTAATCCCCGGAGTCACACTCTCATGACAACACTGACATGATAAATAGTCTACCAAGGCTACAGTTTCACACTCACTGACCGTTAGGCAACAGAGAATAAAGCATGGGTGCTTATAGTTTATGAAAAGTGTGTCAACCTTAAATCAAAGTGTGTCAACATTTTATTTGACGGAGCAAAAATACCCAAATACCATAAGCCCGTGAGTAAAATACAATAAATTTCTTGTGTCTTTTCAAAAAGCAACTCTGGAGAACATCATTAGTCATAACTGATGGGACTGAGAGTGATTTCTAACTTCTTCATTCATGGCTCAGACTGAAGAAATGGGGAAATTCTGACGAAAATCTTACACGTCCGATTTGAATATAAAACGACAACGTCTAAATGCCACTAATGTTAAAAAGTAATGTTTCCTAAAAATGTATGCGAATAGCGGTATTATGTGAAACAGCTCAAACACAAAGTGTCCGGGCTGTAACGTTAGTCCCTGAGCGCAGCAGCGTCAAACATTTCCGAAAATGATGCGTGTTCATCTTCCGCTCAAGTTAGGCGGAGTGAGCCCCAACTTAATGGGCTTGACTGCATTATAGGTTTAAAACATTGTATCCAATTCAGAGTGGCGGAAAAGGCAAGCCCCCAGCCCAAAAACCCTACTCTCTCTCCCCCCGTTGGCTGTCGCCATTTTAAGCAGGCGACATGCAGCTGGCCAGCACCGCTGAGCCGGAGCCCGCAAAGGTAAGGCTTCACAATAGCTCGCGCAAGTTTGGGAAAGGTGAAACACTTGTGTAATGTGTATCATAAAACCACACTCACCTCGCTTTGTCGGAGCTCAGTGTATGCAGCGCAGGATATAAAAAGTTTACAATGATATGGGCTCAGTGGAGGCAGAAATTTTGGGCTTCACTGATGGCAAGTTATAGGTGTAAGCCCCCTCTGTCCTGGTGATAAACGTGACACCGGAGACAGACCCGGTCTTCACGGCGGCCCCCTCTTTTTGCGCTTGTTTATTTCGAGTGGCTCTCAGCGTTAAAGCAGGCTGTGGAGGGGAGGAAAATACGACGGACGTACCGAGGGAAGAGACGGACACGTGACGCAGACGTCACTGACGGTGGAGTTGGCGTGAGAGCTCGAGCTCCGCCGTGCAGAGAGCAGAAGTGAGTCAGACATCCCGTCCTGACTTTGACCCACCAACACATGGGGGGTCGTGGTTACGTTTTAGAAAGGGACACGAGCTGTGCTGGCTGTCCCGGTTTAATGTGATGATACAGGAGCTCACACCTGTCCCTCTCCCAGGTGACCTCTCTTAAAGAGATAGCACAGGCGGCAGGGTGAAGTCAGGTAAATTGACAAATAAGGTTTTACATGTTGGCTTCTGTAAATATTAGCAGAAAGTTACCAAACATGTTATTGCATTGTTATTACCCGGTTCTCGACTGTGAACCACAATTTTAGTCTGCATAAGGTTCCAGAGTGCTTAAAACAGCATCACAGCATCAAAATTGAGCTTGTTTATCAAAAAAATGGGTCAGTGGAGGACACCACAACCCCGACAGAGGTCCTTGCTAAGACCCTGTGTCCTAAAATCATAGAAATATCCTAAAATCCTAGAAATGTCCTCAAATCCTATGAATGTCCTTAAATCCAAGAAACATCCTAAAATCAAAGAAACGTCCTAAAATGCTAGAAATGTCTCAGAATTCTAAAAATGGCCTATAATCCTAGAAAATATATACTGTATATCCTCGATCCACGGAGAAATGCACAAAGTCCTTATACAGAAACTGCACCATTTAACGAGCCCTCAGGATTTCTGTTAAGTTGTGATGTCATAGAGTATCCCACACTGTTGTCTTGTCAAAAACCCTGTGTGATTTTTCCATTAGATTTTGGATTATTGCAGAAAAAAACAACCGTTAATGATACTTGCACGTTTTGTTTAGTATGATAATCTCCACAAATTAACACAGCTTTTATGATTTTTGAAGCCTAAATACTGTTGCCAGAAGTAAAAAAAAAATAATAATAATAATAATGTTAGGCTATAAACAAACTATACCACAGTTGCATTACTTGCCGCCACCACTAGGAGGCTGTCAAGCTGTGTTTGGTGTGATGATGTTCTGTTGTCTTTTCTATTTACTTGCTAGCAACCACATTTTTTAAGACACATGAAAGCTTCAAAATTCACGAGTGGGATATCTACTGACATATTTTATGTTTTAGAACAAGACATGAAAGTCTCTTAAAGCTTGTGTTAACAACGTACCTTACTTCAGGCTTCTAACCAAACAGCAATTCCGAAAAAACCCCACTGCCTTTGACACCAGGGGGCGCTAAAATGCTGACCTCTTTCTGGGTTTTAGGAGTCATTCCTGCAGCGCCCTGTAAACTAAAGAAATAAATATGCTAGGAGCACATTTTCACACAAGTCCCCTCTAAAAGATAGGGCCATACGATTGTGTAATAATGCAGTATGCAGCTGATATTGTACTTAAGTGTTGCAAATTCCCTTACACATTTGCCCATGGTGTAAACAAAAACAAACACATTTTATTCATCTTTTTTATTTGCTCATACATGGCAGTAAAATATTTATCAGTTACCTGTCTTAAAGAGACAGTTTGTAGGATTTAGGGGCATCTATTGGCAGAAATGCAAATAATATTCATAGCTCAATTTTAGTTTGTTTGTAATCCCCTGAAAATAAGAATTGTAGTGTTTTTGTTAAAACGAGTCAGCTATGTTGATATTCTCTGCAGTGTCTCTATTGCAGAGTTGGCCATGTTGTTTTTACAGTAGCCTAGGACAGAAAAATGACACACTGCCCCCCCCCCCATTCATTTTTGCAGACATTGCATAGTAGCCCTACAACTGTAGGTTATGCCAGAGCATCTGCATTAAGGAAAAAGAAAAAGAAAAGAATCCAGCAGCAAAAAAGTAACACTAACCCTCCCAACATCCACCCTCCCCACTTACATACATGCCACAGACACACAATAAAAAAACAACAAATAACTGAAAAAGAAGGAAAATAAGAATAAAAAATACATTGAATAAATTTAAAAAACCTGTAGTTCTACACACTTGGCTCAGACAAGTTACAGTTTTGCAACCTTACCAATTTGTTATTGATTTTCCATTAGGTCTAGTTTATGATGCTCGCATGCAATTAGACTCAAATTAAAGATGATGACACATCTCCCACATCTTCCTGAATGAGTCATTCAGGAAGATGTTTAGTGGGTTAATTTTGAGAGTCAAAAGAGAAACTGAAATGCAGTTAACGTATCTTAGGGGGGAAATATGTTCAAAACTACACTGACTCCAGCATAACACACTTGATGTCATAACAAAATACATAATGTCCTAAAAGATATATTAAAATGTTATCAGAATCCATCTGAAGTGAGAGAGCACCGTGTTATGACTGAAGCTATGTTAGAGCCACAACGAAAACCGTTATTGACCAAATCACTCCATTTGCATCAATTTATCATGTAGCCATTGTGGTCATCTCTAATCAGTGTTAATCAGGGGAAGATGGAGCCTGAAGACTCTCACTAACTGAAGTGAAGCTCACCTTCATGAAGGAAGCCCTCTGCTGGACAGCAAAGAGAATAACAGAGAGTAAAGTCAGCAGGTATCCATCAGGCTCAGTAAAAACATGACCATATCATATAATATCATTGTTTTATCTGCTCGGTGATATTTTGTTTATATTAAAACTGAAGCTTGATAACTTCATTCCACTAAAAAAAAATATATCTATATACACTTTAATAAAACTGCATCTATTTGACTAAATCTGAATGTCAGAATATCAAATGTTTGTGGTCTCTCATTAAAAAAAAAACAAACAAACAAAATGCCCAGTATTTCACATCAAATAAAATAAGTAAATGAATAATTGGAGGTGCATAGATAAATGAAGCACTATGGAGCTACAAAAACACCCCGGCCTGCAAATCATACTCCAGCCGTAAGGAAACATCTTTATTTGGTACGGACCCTAGCAAAACAAACAACAAACATTTCTTTTTTTTCAGTGAAGATGAATTATTATTGCCCATAAATTACGACTCATATTGCAATATCTATAAAAATAATTGCATTGTGTACATCCTTTATTTGATGTTGTTGATCAAAACCACAAATGTAATTTTTTAAAAACTCTAGTCAATACATGTTTTAATGATACTAGTTGTAAAGTATTGTTTGTATTTGTATTTTTTTTTTTTTTACCAGTAACCACAAATATTTTTGAAGATCACAATTCATAATTAACCTGTAGAGTGACAGAAAAAGTTTTTAAGGGTAAATATGATGCTAGAGTACATAAAAAGTCTAATATATATATATATATATATATATATATATATATATATATATATATATATATATATATATATATATATATATATATATATATATATATATATATATATATATATATTAGCTTACATACTATTTTTATACATTGAATTGAATTGAATTGTAGCATAAGGCACAGTTTATATCTTAACACTTTACTCACTCAGCTCATTATCCATATTATGATTAAAATATTCACATATTAGTGTTAATTGTCTACTACTGTGTTTCTTACCTTTATATTTTTACATCCGTACATACTCAGTATATTTCCATACTTTATTTCAAATATTTAAATATTTACATACTGTGCTAACTGTTTACTCTTACTGTACTGTACTCTATTTTACATTTAATATACTTGTGCTGGAACTTATTTCTACTTGCTATAATCCTCTATGCTGACATCAGACTGACTGTAGCAAACTACAATATCCCCCCCGGGATCATTATATAGTATCTCTGATTCAGATTCTGAAAAACAGAGCTCATTCATCAAAAAATGTCCCAGACACAGATAAGCTCCCACTGTCCTCAAATACTAGAAATGCCCTTGATATTTAATGTATACATTATAAAATCTGCTTTGACATTGCTAAACTTGATCATAATTTACTGAAAGTGTTTACAGATTCTCCCCCAAAATATATCTGGCAAACAAGAACACAAACATACATGAGAGCACAAATAATTGAGGTTCGCCAAATAAAGTTGTAATAGTCTAAAAATCCTTTGCGTCTTTTTTCATTTGTAAGAGCAAGAGAGGAAAGCACTGAGTTGATCTCGATTAAGAGAATATAGAAAGAGGGGTGTAAACAATTGAAATTAAAAAAATAATAACATAGATCAAATATGTTTTTACTTGTATCATCATAATAACAAATTAAAAGTTTAAGGGTAAAATCGTGAGTGATGTTACACTTATTACAGACATTATAACTTAAATTTGACCAAAAACTAATTATTATTTTACACTGGAAAAAATAAATAATTGCGTTCACAATGCATTTACAGCTTCTGACCACTGGGGGTCGCTGTAGGTTTTCAACACTTTCTGGCACGAGCGGCGCAGAAACGTCGCACTCTCTCATTGGCTGACGGCGGCCGGGGTCAAACTACATTGCGCATGCCCAGATGGCCTTTTTACGGTTAGAGACAGAAATCTGTCAGATCAGCGGAGCGTGCATTCCCCTAATACCTGCTAATATTTCTTAATACTTTCTTCCCCTAGTCTGCGATAGACACTTAAATCTATCTTGAAGTGTCCTCACATTTGGATTCTAACTTTTCGACGCCTGTAGCCGAAGGAAACCGCAAAGAATGACGAGCAATTTAAAGCGGAAAGAAGAAAGTCATCTGGTGAATGGGGGTGTAAAACAGCCCACATGGAGCAAAGCCTTCAACAGTACTGCTGTTTGGGAAGAGAAGGTCAGTCACTTGCCCTTTTGAAATAAAACCCAGCTGTTATATTTCAGCGTGTATTTGCCCTAGGGTTCTTAATGCACCTTATTTGTCGTCGGGGTTTTAAACACACGGCTAACTGAAGCTAGCTGCCATGCTAAGGATTAATGTGATTTGACTGGGTTAACTGTCATATCGAAAGAGTGCCGTTTCCATTAGCTACGTCGGCGGTTTGGATATTGTCAATAAGTAAACAATGATGTCGACGACATGTAAATGATGCCGGGCTTCATGACTGCCTACTCATTTAAATGATCATTTAAATTCACGTTAATAAAATACCATTAAAATGTCCCATTATATTCTGTCACACTAGTTAGTACCTTTACGTAGTCAAGGTTTGCAACTTATGTTTTATAGTCTATTAATGCTTTTGATCAATCGATTAACTGTGAAGTATATACATTTGTAATTAGTTGTAGTTTTTAAAGAGTGAAAAATCATCACATTTGTGAGACTGAAACTAAAGGTTACTTGTGCAAACAAACAAACAAACAAACAAACAAAAAAACCCAACAGAAACAGTCAAGTATCAAAGTAGTTGGCTTTTAAGTGGCTTAGCGTTGCAACCTGTGATTAGTTTTATAGTCATTGATTGCTTCTGATTAACCCAATAACTGTTAAGTATGTAAAATATCTACATAAAGTAAGTAGTGATGAGTGAAATCCTCACATTTGAGAGACTTAAACCAGAGATTTGCTTGTGCAAACAAACAAAAAAACGAAACAGTTATCAAAATAGTTGGCTATTCAACTTATGGGTAGTTTTGTAGTCTATTATTGCTTTTGATGAGTTGATTAACTGTTAAGTATTTAAAATATATTAATTTTTAAAACTTCTCACAGTTGAGAGAGTGGTACCAGAGATTGGTTGTGCAAACAAACACCTCAAACAATTATTAGTTATTAAAGTAATTGTCAAAGGGTGCACCTCATAATTAGTTTAGTAGTCTATCATTGCATTTCAATATTTGATTAAAGATGTAAAATAATAATAATAATAATGAAAAATCCTCACATTTGATAGACTGGAACCAGATGTTGTTTGTACTGTCCAGTTGCATTTTTTTGTACTGTAGATAAACAAATGTTAATGATATTATAACCGTAGATTTTTATACCATGATGTGGTAAAAATGGTATGCCACTGCAACCCTAGTTAATTTTGTAAAATAAATAAATAAATAAATAAATAAAAAAAGTAATCCCTGCATTTGGGAGACAGGAATCAGATATTTTGTGTGCTACAAAAGAAATACAAAAAACAATTAATCGATTATCAAAATTGTTGGCTTTTATGTGGTTGCAGGTTGAAGCTGATGATTAGTTTAATAGTCTATTATTGTTTTGATTAATTGATTAACTATCAAGCATGTGAAATATTAAGAAGAAATGAGTAAAAAAGCCTCACGTTTGAGAAACTTGAACCAGAGATTGCTTGTGCTAGAAAAAAAAACAAGATAATTCAATGGATTTTAGTCTAGAGTTATATCAGTGATTAGTTTGGTAGTCTATTGTTGCTTTTGATAAATCAATTAACTGTTAAATATTTAAAATCATTTTTTCAAATGTGAGAAATCCTCACATTTGAAAGACAGGAACCAGAGACTGTTAATGGCAAGAAATAAAATACCGAAATAATCAATACTTTGCTTTCATAGTTAATGGATGCATTAATGATAGATTTAATAGTCTATTATTGCTTTTGATTAATTGGTTAACTATTATGTACGTGTCTAAATTAGTGAAAAAAGAGAAAATAGTGAAAAATCCTCAAATCTGAGAAACTGGAACCATAGTTTGCTTGTACAGGAAAAAAATACAGAAATGATTAATTGTCTTTTAAAATAGTTTTCAGTTAATTTTACTGTTGATTGGCTGATCAAATAATTGATTTTATATATATATAATAGTCACTCTCACAAGCTTGTTTTGTAAAAGTTTGTCTCTCGTTACCGTAACATGAACTTTAAAGCAACACATAACTGAAATCACCTTAAATGAAGCTCTAACCTACAGCAAAGAGGTCTGCGGACAGAAATAGACACAATACTGGTGATACTTCTCGCTGTTTTAGATAAAACATTAGATTATGCTTTCTTGTTTGAACAGTTTTTCTGTTGTTTTTTATTTCTGATAAAGGAACTAAAGCTGGACAAGCCTTGATTACCTGCATCATTAAAAAAAACATCAGACAAAGAGCATGAATGAAGTGAATTGTAATGCCTTATGCAATATGTCGTGTTCCTCTAAAGTCAGTATCTTCTTTAACTCAAGTTTTTGTATTTTCTTTTACAGGATGAGTTTTTAGATGTGATTTACTGGCTTCGACAAATTATTGCAGTAATCCTCGGTGTGATATGGGGTGTGGCACCGTTGAAAGGATTCCTGGGAATAGCCATGTAAGTATTTTTTTACAGGCTGCCTCAACCTTATATTTTTAAAGATAAAGACTTGAGTTAACATGTTGATGTGCTTGCCTTCTCAGATTCTGCATCATCAATGCTGGCGTCCTGTATGTATACTTCAGCAGCTTTCAGCAGATCGATGAGGAAGAGTACGGTGGCACGTGGGAACTCACCAAAGAAGGCTTCATGACATCTTTTGCTTTGTTTCTGGTAGGGATGTTAATACTTATTGAAAAATATAGACTTTTTGTAAAGCATGGTGACATTTGTTTATTATATATACATATATAGATATGAGAGAGACTGCTATAAACTTTTACTTTTAGTTAAACTTTTCTCGTTCAGTGTATATGCTTTGTGTAAGTTAGAGTTGTCATTTTAGAAACGGGATTTAATCTTCAGAATACAGATACACATTGCAGATTCAAGTTTCAAGTTTCTCTACATTTGTCGACTTAAAAAGTTAAAAAGGTTAAAGACTGGACATTTTTAGGATCTTGAATTTTATCACATTTAATTTCTTTTCATTAAAAAAAAAGTTTAATTTTGTGATGCATAACGGCTGGTGGTTCACTCTGCAACGTGCAGAGAAGTCACAATCACATCACAACTGACAATAGATGTGAGAATTAACACCTGTATAGACATGGTGTTATTTTGGGCTGCCTCAAACTAAAGATGACAACTGTGAGTGAAATGTGGTGAAATCTTTGCTTGTTTTCTTTGGTTGATTTCAAAAGACAGTCCAGTTTTATAAGCAATGAAATATTTCTTTTAATTCTCTGTCCTACATCAGATTGTGTTTGGTTTTTTCAGGATTTTGTTTTTTTTTTTTTTTTTAAGTTCAGCCTGTCATTAGTCCGTTTGTAATGAGTTCACTGTGCTGGCTGCTATGAAATGATGCAGTTTGCTGTTTCTGAACCATAAGATTTGATCATTGATGTCTAATGTGTCGTTTATTTTCTCCCTACCAGGTGGTGTGGATAATCTTTTACACAGCTCTACATTTTGACTGAGAGGAATCCACAGGACACTAAATACGAACATTTCTGTTGAAGTAAATTTTCAAAACGGAGGAACTCCATGGCTTGATGGGTGTCAACGCTCCTACACACAGTACGACTCCTCAGTGTGCAGCGCGTCATGGGAATCCTAGTTTGATTAACGAGATCCTGCAAGACCACCGTGATGTTCAAATAATATACATCTCTCTGATTTAAGGGGTTCCTGTTTAAGACACCCTCCATTACACTTCCCATACGTTTATATTTCCTTCCTCGCCTCAATGTCATCATCTCCAACAAAACACTATATAACGAATAGACCAGCTGAGATTGGTTGCACTTCTTTTTGCAACTGATCTAAATCAGAACAGGGATTCTTTAGTATTTGTTAGTTTCTACTGGGCCTTTCTTCTGTTGTAGAAGAGTGACATGAACACAGATTTTAGACTGACACTATGACAGAAAGTGTGTGTATTTATCCCAGTTTACTGCTCATTAGCCTGTCATTAAGTAAAAGGAAGTTGGTGATAAAAACCAAATGTCACATAGTAATTAGGGTTTAATCAGAATGTAAGGTGTTGCTTTTCAATTTAGGGACAAAGACATCATATTGGATGTATAAAAACACCAGTAAAAGATTGTTTATGTGGTTTCACTGTTAAATCATCACTCACTCCAAAGTCATTTATTTGCCTTGTTAAGAAAATAATCATGGCCTCAAAAATGATTGAAATTTAAAAAGTGGCATGGCAGTAAAGCACATTATAAGTTATCATTGCAGCTGTAGTACGCGACTGTTTTTAGTGGATCAGGGATAGGTCGGATCTTTGGAATGGGGATTATATGAGGTACTTATCCACAGTCGGTGTATTACATACAGTAGATGTCAGTCGGCACGCTCCCGGTTTGAAGATATACTGCTACTGTGTGTAATATGCTGACAATGAATACGTTTTCCATAAAACCCCAATTCAAAAAATCTGAACTGCCCCTTTAAGGATGCAGTCATCTGTTGTCATGAATTATTGAGAGGTGACTTTGAGCTTCCATGTTTTGTTTTTATTTGCTTACATAGCATTTCTAAATAAAATCTTGTCAATTGTTATTTCTTCTTAAGGGTCTCATGTCCAACAAATGTGAAAGCTCATGACCAACCAAAACTGAAATCTCTCCCATTTTATCATAAAAAAAACATGCTGGTTGGTAAGATACATATATCAGCTGATATCCAGTCCCGATGACACTATCCGCCAGTTGTATCAATGCACTGTTACTTCAGTCAGGAACTAATAATCATCATCTGTGTTATCCATCCAAGTGATTTCCTCAAAGCAAAGAGGGAGGAAACATGCATGCCGTTTTCAGATGCAAATGTTCACAGATTTAAGCTAAAACGAGTCTGTGCACTGCCATGACTTGCTGTTCGTATATCTAGATGTCATTTATTAATGGCATTAGTTAGAAGGGTAGGAATAATTGAAATCTATTATTTTATTCTCACATGTAGCTTCCAGATCAAAGTCTTACCTGTTGTTTTGAAATTAATTTAAACTTGTCTGTAAATTCTGTACAATGTCCCTTTTGTCAAATCCACCTTGTATTACACAGATTTATTTGTTCTTATGTTATATCTTGTTTGATGTAACATATTTCTCAGTATTTTATAGTGAACTTTTAAAAACAGTTCTTGCAAAGTTATTGTAACGATACTGTTATATTAGATACGCAGTGGGTGTGTGAAAGGATTGTATTTTCTGATCAAATCTTTTGGGAATCATTAAACATGGGCTTTGTTTGGCCTCCATTTTCAAAGAGATGGCATCAGTTTTTCATTGAAATGTTGAATTGAAGATATTTTAGTGTGTTAGTTTTTGTCAGATGATTAATTTAGTAATTATTGGACTGCATGCTGATGTTACTAAGAAGTAGATTTTCTGTTAAATGCATACTGCAACTCTTGTTAGCTGTTTTTGCTATCTCCATAAAATAAAAACATTTCAAAACAATAGACAGTTAGGTGGCATTAAAGAATTGGCAAAAATATAGTTAAGTGAAAATTTGAAGACACTATTTATGTTTTAAGCATTGGTGGGAAAAGTATTTAGATATTTTGCTCAAATAAAGTCGAAACACCACATAATAAAAACATTCCCTTACAAATTATAGTAATGCATTTGAAATTTTACTTAGAATTTGCAGTAAAATGTACTTAACCCTTTGAAACCTGATCAAATTGGATTATTTCTTTTAAAAACATGGGAAGAGAGCAATGAATAACTAAACAAGAAATTACCTGAAAATTTTAAAAAAAAAAAAAAAAAAAATTAGAGGAAAGTTACCTGAAAATTAGTGATTAAAGTAAAAAAAAAAACAAAAAACTTAAAAGCACAAAGCAGGAAATTACCTGAATAAGGTGCTTAAATAAAATAATGAATATAAATAATAGGAAATTTGTTTTTCTGTAACCTAATTTCAAATACACGATTATAATAATTATAAATATAGTTTTCGTGATATTTTTCCGTTATATATTCAATGAGTTGCTAATGATTCTCTCTCTCTCGTTTTAGGCTAATTTTGAGGCCATTATTAAATTGTCCTTTTATTGTTTATTTTTTTGCAATTTCGTGCCTTTGCTTTTTTCTGTCAAAACACTCTGTAAAAGGTGCTATATAAATAAAGTTATTATTATTAGTAGTAGTAGTAGCAGTAGCAGTAGTAATAGTAGTAGTAGTTGCGCATTGCCTTTTCCCCGTGTTTTTTTTTTTTTTTAAGAAATAAAACCAATTCACCGACGTTTCAGAGGTTCACGTGCTTGTAAAGACGTCTGAACACACCACAAGAAAACTGATGGCGATCCAGGTTTCAAAGGGTTAAAGTGTTCACTTAAATTTGCAGCTGCAGCTGTTTTCAGGCGCTCTGACATCATTCATAAAATCTCAGATCATGACGCAATCTACGCGGAAGAAAAAAAAATGTGACGTAAAGCCAAGATGGCGGCTCCCCTCTCCACGATGAAATTCTGGAAGCCGGGTAAGTACGAGAAAAATGAATAAATTAGGCATTTAATGCAATTTTTCGGGTTTAAATGTATTCTCGCACAGCTGCTTGTAAAGTCCAGTCAGTCTCGGGTTGGTTTTGTCTTCGTAACAGCAGCTGCGTGATCTCTGCGGGTTCAGCTCCGCGCGGTAACGTTAGCTCTGCGGAATCAAAGTGCCAAAATAAAACACACGGACAGAAAGTGCGACAATTGCGTGAAAACATGCGAGCTAAAACTGCGCTGGCATAGGGTTTTCACCGCCTACGCGTCATCGTTTTTAGTCGTTGCAGTGCACTAAACCCTCATCCTCCTAAATCCTCACCGTGCTTACATTTTAAATAAAACATCTTATCTCCACCTTCACCATCTGCTCTGCTCCAGGGGCTGAGGCTCCGGGGATCTCAGAGGAGCGGGAACTCAACTCAGAGACCACCGGCTCCCCCATCATCTTCAATCCGCACACAGCCCTCTCCATCGAGAAACAGCGACAGAAACTCCCCGTTTTCAAGGTGTCACCTCTCAGCATGCACGGATGTAACATTAGTGTTGGTCTTTACTGTGTCTGCCTGTGATTCAGTTTTTGTTAGCTGTGTCCCAGGGGCGTCTCTAGACTTTGACGGGGATCCCACATGTCATGAAGAACCTGAAAAGTCATTAAGTTTTACAGTCATGATTTCCAAGTCTGGGAAAATCATTGAATTTGTAAGAATCATATTTAGTGTTATTAAATTGTTACAGTAATCTTCCATGGATAAGGCTTCCAAGTAATGCAAGATAACTGCAAATTTTATTTTCTGTAGTGTATGGACATAATGCAGCTCAATGATGCGTTGATTTATGATGTGTTGTTTAGCATCACTTTTAGTTTATTCAGTTGAAGTTATGTTTGAATCCGATATGTTTAATTACCCAAGGCAAGTTTGGCAAGAAAGAAAAAGCCTTTGAAAAATCCTGGAAAAATTTAGAAATGTGTGAGAACCCTGACTTTAGGACATTGGGGACTCAGCTAGTTTGAGTTTAAATATTTTATGTCTTCATCTGCTGGCGGGCCATTTCGTTAAGAGTATGCATAGTACTTTACAAATGCTATCATTAAACATACATTGACTAGTACATTTATTTGTGTACCAGGATGAAATGAATGACAGATTAAAAAGATCCAGGACGTATTTTTGTATTCTTATTCTTTGAAAAATATATTTTAGTTATATTTAGGGCTATACGTGAAACAGTGGAGGCAGAAGTCTCAGACACTCAGGCCTAACAATGCCACTGTTGTGTCCTGTTCAGCACAGAAACAACATCTTATACTTGGTGGAGAGCTTCCAGACCGTCATCATAGTGGGTGAAACAGGATGTGGGAAGACGACGCAGATACCTCAGGTCAGAGCGGTTATATTTTATCCTCATTCTCAGGTTTATTCTTGTATTTTTGGTGTCTGCTAAAACATGTTTACATACTTTAATGTTTAGAAAACACTTTATTTTTCTCATACTGGCTGCTTGAATATATCTATATTCACCCTCTATCTGAAATGCTCCACTATAGTGCTTGTTTCTTTAAGCCCTGATCCTGAAAAAGCCCAGTCTGCTCTGATTGGTCGGTGTTTGCGGTTGTTCCACATCTACACTCTCCACATCTCTGCATCATCTTTGCAGCTGGGAGGGATTGACAATTATGCCACTGTAGCTACACGTTCTACCTCTATAGACTGAATCATAATGTTTATTCACAATAACTTCTGGTTAGAAAATACTCGCGTCATGTACATGAAATTTAACAGTGATGTAATTGTTCAGTTGTAATCAAGTGCCAGTTGTCTACCCGGAAGTGATTGTTGTTGTTAGGGCGATGTTAGAGTGATTCGGCCTATATAATGTATTTGTGACATCACAATGTCACAGAAATTGGTTCGTGTGAAGGCACAGTTTCTAAATGCGGACTATGTGCATTTCTCTGTAGATTGAGCATTTTGATACTTTCACAGTATTTCGATAGCACCTATTCTTGCTTTATTCTAGAAAATACACGGAAATGTGACTTTTTACAATATAAAACCTTTCAAAAAACACTTATGAGAAGAGCTAGAACTGCTGCACTAGTTATTTATCTACTCTGATCTACGCTGAAAAGGAAAAATACCCTCAAAGTCACATGAATCTAACAGCCAAAGGCACAGCATTGCTGCAGTGAACTGATACCCTTCATGTGGCTTCAGCTCCCACAGTGGTTTTACACGACCTTGTATTTTTTTTTTAACAACTAACAGCATAATGCACAGGGACAAACAAAACATAACAACCTACCCAAAAAAACATAAAAATGATAAATAACATGACCTTGTCTTAATGCTTAGTTGCCTCTTTTTTGCATTTTTTTTTGGACCGCATCAGCTAATTTATGCAAAGTCTGCTGTTCTGCAACATCACTGTCTCTTTGCATGCTCCTCTTTGTTTTTGATCTACCATCTCTTTTCATCTGACTCCTTTCAGTACCTGCTGGAGGCTGGCTGGGCGACGGAGGGGAAGGTGATTGGAGTGACACAGCCTCGACGTGTGGCTGCTATCTCTGTAAGACCTCTGCTGATGTCCTTAATGCAAGAAACCAAGTTCGCACTTAAAGACACGTGCCATGGATTTAAAAATTCTTTATTTTCCCTCTATTGCCTGCTGATAGGTAGCTAACCGTGTGGCAGAGGAGCGGGGGGCCCTGGTTGGACACGAGGTGGGCTACACCATCCGATTTGATGACTGCTCTGATCCCCACGCCACAAGGATCAAGGTATTCCCACAAGGATCAAGGATCCAGATGTTTGAAGTCTTCGTCACAAGCTGCCCTGTGTTGGGTTCCTTTTAGTTCTTAATTGTGCCTGTGTGCTTCAGTTCCTCACAGATGGCATGCTGGTGCGGGAGATGATGGCTGATCCTCTTTTGAAAAAGTACAGGTATGTGATTGTATACATTATTCAGCAGATATTTTGACGAACATTTTTCAAGAAAAAGCACAGGTATTAATTGTATTTAATCAGAACAAATTCAAACATACAACTTTATGTTACAAACTTTACTTTGCCTTAACTTTCCTTCACAAGGAAAAAAAGCTTTTTTGATAACTCCTTCAAAATCCTTGTTACTGTATATAATATATCATAATTCACTCTCTAAATTTTTTTTTATATTGCTGTTTCAACATCACAAATTTCTCTTTCAAACAACTTAATTTATGCAAGTTTCTCACCCAAAATTACATGGATTGGATTTCACTCGAAAATATCAAGATAATGCTGCAATTTACCTTCCCCCGATGACTGTTTTTACTGAATAAAGTTTAAATTTAATATAATGTAACTCAATGCAACCTCTGTGAGCTGTTCGTTTTGGCTGCTGGCTGCTAACAGCTAGCCTTAACTAGCTCTCCTGCTGACTTTAACGAAGATTTGTTTATCACAATGTAGAATTATCAGAGAACCAAAAGTGTGCGTTCCCTGGTGTGTCAACAGTGAGTTTACTGGGTCTTTTCCTCCCGCTTACATCACGGGGAACATTGCTGTCCATCCCAAACAAGTTTTCGTTTTTCCAAGGACAACGGGACGCTGTAGTCTGGAGCCCTGCTTTTTAGCTTGAACAAAATGAATTAATGCGACTCAATAGAAAAACACTGACCACTGCCATCAGTGTCATTTTATTTGTCTATATAGGCTGATTCCAATGCTCTGCCAATACATCTGTGCATCCCTGGTTTTAATCAAGTGTCCCTGTAGCTGTGACAGTTGAGCCAGCATGACCCTGAACTGAAGCAGCGAAGTGGAACTCAGCCATCATTGATTGTATTATTTACATACACGCCTTTTTCTGTTGTGACATATCACCATTTCCTCTGTAAGAAAGGCCAGTTTTTATTTGACATGTAAACATTTTTTATTTAAATTATTATTATTTTATTTTATTTTATCAAGACCAGGCTGGCTCCACTCTTTGTAACTCTGTTGTTTTTTATTGTGCTGTTATCCTCAGTGTGTTGGTGCTAGATGAAGCACATGAAAGAACCTTGTACACAGACATAGCCATTGGTCTGCTAAAGAAGGTAATTCTGTCACTATTTAACTTCAGTTTATACTTGACTAGCCATGAAAATAATCCTAGAAAGCTGTGACTTCTTTTCCATTTCAAGTCTTAACTTCTAGCTCTCTATTCCTTCACGCTCTCTTGATTCTTCTACAGATTCAGAAGAAGCGGCGAGACCTGAGGCTGATTGTGGCCTCTGCCACGCTGGATGCCAAGGTGACTGCGTCATTAAGATGAACAGATACGCCTGATTAGTGAGACGAGAGAAACAAAGACAGTCAGAGGAAAAAGTTGATGTCAGGTCAGATCACATTGTACTGACATCTGCGATACACTGATGAAAGAGAGACACAATCAGGCCACGACTGCGCTCAGCTTTAAACAAGTCAGCTGAAATGCCATATCAGACATCGACTGTACTTTCTGTTTAAAAAGACTTTTATCTACCATGCAAATTATTTAGTTATACTGCAGTAGTAAGTTGCACACTTTTAAAAAAAAAATGTCAGATTGAGGGCAGCAAAAGTACGTCATTGCAGTGTTGCAAAACATTGGTCGATTAAAAACAATATTCATTTTCTGTATTAACTGGAAAATGTCACTGATAGGGATCTAGAAATGCCTCAGAAATGTTTCTTTTACTAACTGATATATCGCCTTCATCTGAAGAAATTTCATGACTTCTTCAACCTGAATGAGACTGGTGATCCCAGCAAGGACACGTGTGGAATTTTGACAGTGGAGGGACGCACCTTTCCTGTGGACGTCTTCTACACTGTCAGGTACACGATCCAGTCTGAGGAAATGGTGTTTCATTTGCATCATTTGTTTTTTGACACTGAAGTGTCTTTTGTTTGTCCTCAGTCCTGTTCCAGACTATGTGAAGGCCACAGTGGAGACGGTGCTGAAGATCCATGAGACGGAGGATGACGGAGATGTCCTGGCTTTTCTAACTGGGCAGGTTAGTGGCTGCAGTACTGATTGCAAGAAAATAGCAGAGGGGAAAGAGAAAGTTTATGAGCTAAAGTCCAAGCCAGCAGGTTATCCTGGAAACAGGAGTTTAGAAGATGTGGGCACAGTTTGCATCAAGTTTCAGAGCCAGGTAGACAAGTTTGCAATTGCACATGACAATGAACTAGTCTTTGTTGTTATTTGATAACTGCTAATAAATCAAACAATTTGTATAGGGACAGTTTAAAAATTGACTTTCGGCAAAAACATGTTTAAACCAATTTCCCTGACTGGCCAAGTTAAATAAAACATTTATATTAAACCCTGCTTTTTTTTGATAACTTCCATCTGACAGAAGCGTGTAGATTGTCTATGATTATACCAGCATCTCATTTTTATATTATTATGTTGTAGCATGGTCAGTCTTTCTTCTTGTCTGTCATAGTTATGCTTTCTGTATTTTTTCTCTCAGGAAGAGGTGGAGAAAGTGGTGTCCCTTCTGCAGGACCAGGCAAGGTCTCTGTCAAGATATGGCATGAAGAAACACCTGAGAATTTTGCCTATGTACTCCGGTCTACCTTACGCTGAGCAGATGAAGGTCTTTGAGAGGGCGCCCTCCTCTGTCCGCAAGGTGCTGACTTTTGCATTTCCACTGTTTGGTATATGTTCCAAAAGCCGAGCAATCCCAAAAAGCATCCTAGTAACCAGACCGATTTAAAAATCTGGAAACAACAAACCCAAGAAATACTGGAGGACTTAAAATGTTTAAAGAAACAGTTCACTCTAAATAAGAAAATACATATTTTTCCTATAACCTGTAGTGCAATTTATCAATCTGTTTTGTTTTGGAACTGTTTTCCACTCACCATGCATTTGGTGACATAACAGCTAGTGAAACAGTGTAATTTAATTCACATTTGACTTATTGTTATTATTGTTGACTTGTTTCATGTTTTTCAGGTTGTGGTGGCCACTAACATAGCTGAGACCTCCATCACTATAAACGGAGTTGTATTTGTCATTGACTGTGCATTTGTGAAGCTGCGAGCGTATAACCCTCGCACGGCCATTGAATCGCTGGTGGTTACTCCCATCTCCAAGGCTTCAGCCAGCCAGAGGGCCGGGAGAGCTGGACGAAACCGACCTGGGAAATGCTTCAGACTATACACAGGTATGTGTGAGTTTGCAGGAATAGAAGAATGATGAGTGTTGCAGGATATCGTCTGTGAGAGCGATTGTTAACATTAGTGGCAAAGTGTTGTAGCTGTACCCCCCCACCCCCACCCACCCTCTCTGCCTGCTTCTCTGTCACTTTGTCTCCCCCTCCCTGTGTTTCTTATCGCCTCTGTTCCTTTCATCAGAGGAGGACTTTGAGAAACTGCCTGCCTCTACTGTGCCAGAGATGCAGCGCACCAATTTGGCCCCTGTCATCCTGCAGCTCAAAGCATTAGGCATTGACAACGTGCTGCGGTTCAACTTCCTTTCTGTGAGTGGCTTCCTTGCATCCACAGGGTGGCTGTGATGTGTTCACCCACTGTGAAAGGAATTGTACTTTACATTTTAATTAGCCAGAATGGCCTCTGGGGAAAAATGCATGGAAACCATAAAACTAATGCAGTCATTGTGTGTTTGTGCTTTCAAAGATGTAATGACAAGACTTCCAAATTACAGCAGAGTCTAATTTAAATCTGTCTTTCAGAGTTAATACTGTAATTGTTGTACTTGAAGAGGGGATAGTGTGGATCTTTTGAAGTGGGGTTACATGAAGTACTTATCCACAGTCAGTGTATTACCCACAGTAGATGTCAGTCAACACGCCCCCAATTAGAAGAAGCAGGCTGCAGTCTGGCATGGCAATTAAGCAATGTACTGCTGTGGAGGGGTTAGCAATAAAAACATATTTTAGCCATCTTAAGAAAACTAATGTCAGTTTAAGTGTATGTTATATTTAGAATACTTTTTGGTTATAGTAATAGTTATAGTTTACCTTGCCGTCAGACAGCAATTTCAGATGGAGAAGCCATTATATCACTCTCTTCAAAGCCTGAGAAAAACAATGATTTAACATCACTGTGCACATGAGCTGCTGGTCTACCACGGCCTCCAGAAGTTATTTTGTTGGTGTTATGGTGTTGTGTTTTCGAGGGCTACTTCAGATTCACTAAAGTCCCTCAGTTACACAAACAAATTGATCAAAGCAGCGGTAGACCAGCAGCTCATGTGTTCAGTGAGCTGAAATTACTGTTTTTGTCCACGGAGTCTGGTGGCATTGACAAGAGCATAGATGGGGACCTGAAGCTGTCAGTGGCTTAAGATTTTCTGCAGGTGGGACTTTTTTTCAGGTGGCCCAAAAATGTTTTGTTCCTATTGTTACTTTCTGTTATTACTGCAGATATTGTTGCTCAAGCCATGTCCACACAGCTGCTCCCCTACAGTAATTATTTACATCTTCTCCATGCATCTACACTTAATAATAATGACTTTATTTAGCACCTTAAAAAACACAGTTATAAATACTTTGACAAAAAAAAGCAAAGCCAAGGCAATAAACCCAGAGTAAATAAAATAAGTAAAGTTAGTCAGTAATGAACTATCCTTTTAACATGTATCTAATTTTCATTTTTTGTGTAACAATTGTGCAGCCTCCTCCAGCTCAGACCATGGTTCAGGCTCTGGAGCTCCTCTATGCACTGGGAGGTAAGAAACAGGGCTGTCAGCAGGGTGGGATTGCAAAAAGGGAAACTGTCCTTCAACTGCAAGACTAGTGTTCAAAATTCACTGTCGGCAAGCATCCACAGGCTAAGGTGTCCTTGCACATGATGCAGAATCTTAACCAGTTGCGTGTCTGTTGGCAGGTCTAGACCATTACGGACGTTTGACGGATCCCATGGGTGTGCGGATGGCAGAGTTTCCTCTCAGCCCTATGTTTGCCAAGATGCTCCTCGAGTCAGGAAACTTTGGCTGCTCCAAAGAGATTGTTACCATTGCGGCAATGATGCAGATTCAGAATATATTCGTCGTGCCGCCCAATCAGAAGAAAGCTGCCGTAAGTGAAAAACGGCGTTCAAAAGGAGCATGTTGTATATTTGGCAGAAATGCTTTGTCAGCACAACAATTATCCCATTTTTGCTATCTCACCCTGCAGGCGCGAGAGCACAGGAAATTTGCAGTTGCTGAGGGAGACCACCTCACCATGCTGAATGTGTATGAGGCATTCATTAAGGTATAACGTGTGAGAATATGTGTAACGGTGTATAACTCAGTCAGTGACAATGATCACAACACTTGGGGCTTGCAAACTCAGCAAAAGTCAGGGAAAAAAGTTGACTCCGGTGAAGACTGTGAAACCTTTTTGTCTTTCCTGCAGCACCAGAAGAGCTCCCAGTGGTGTCAGGAACACTTCCTCAATTACAAGGGTCTGCTGCGGGCTGTGACTGTACGAGAGCAGCTCCGGCGTCTCATGAACAAGTTTAAAGTGCCACGGACTTCAAGTGAAGGTTTGTGTGTGTCATGTTTATTTTATGCAACATCAGGAGTTGCAGCGGTCAAGGGAACTGAGTAAGATGTTTAGACGAGGAAGCTGCTGTTTTTAAAATCATCTAAATGCGTCCTTCTTTGAATGCACCATTTTCATCACTGTCATAACTTAAGTACAATAATATTTTGACACATTCATCACTTCTATCTTTCCTACAGGCGACCCTGATGTGATCTTGAAGTGTATTGTATATGGATTTTTCGCTAATGCAGCTCGCATTCATCACTCTGGTTCCTACCGGTGAGCGTGCTGTCTGCTGTTTATCACTCTTCTATTAAATGTCTGACTTTTCCCAGCAAAAGGACTATTCAGATTTTAGTCCTGTTTCAAATCACACAACTCTCTCTCAAATTCATTTGTTCTCTCAGGACTTTACGAGATGATCGTGAGCTTCACATCCACCCCAACTCCGTGCTGTTTGGAGAAAAACCTCCTAAATGGTAAGTGCATTTTCTCCTGCAGCAATATAGCTCCTGTAGTGTCTTGTAGGGCTGGATTTAAGGATCATATGTGCTACCGGTTAATCTATTTTATAAACATTAGAAAACAGTTAGAAAAGTCTGCTACAATATCCCGGAGCCTAAAATGACTTCATAGAATATCTTGTTTTGTCCAACCAACATTTCCAAACCTGAAAATATTAACTTTATTATAATGTAAGACCAATGAAAGCAGCAAATCCTCACATTTGAGTACCTTGAAATCTCATGTTTTGGCATTTTTGCTTGAAAAATGACTGAAGCAATTATCAAAACAGCTGTCCGTTTTCTGTCGCTTTAATATGAAATCAGTTGATTAGTGGTAGCAGCTCTAGTGTCTTGTAGAATGACCATGGTTTTGGTGTATGATGTGCAGAGAATCTGCATACATTTAGAGTAATATTTATACTTTTTTACCTAAAGAAATACTTCACCTCCCACTGACCATTTTTACATCAATTACTCACCCTGTGTCATGTTAAATTCATGAAGAAAACTTTGTGTCTCTCGTGTGTCTCCACGGTGAATGACGAATCCAAAAATAGAAAAAATTCTTGATGAATTAAAGAGTTACACATTTAACAATAGTAAAATTATATTAAAACATCTGTTTACAAAACTCATGCAGGATAATACAAGTCTCATTTATCCAGGTGTACGCTGAAGTCCTTCTCAAACAGCTCTTTCAGATGGGAAACTCAACTAAAACGCCAGGCTTCATCAACAAAAACAGTAGTTTTGCCTGGCTAAAATGGGGAGCTGCTGGTCTACTGCTGCCTTGATCAGTTGGTTTATTTATGTTACTGTGTGACTTTGGTGTTTTAAAGGGTAAGTTTTGATTCACTTAAGCCACACAATAACACAAACAGTATAACTGTTTGAGGCAGCAGTAGAAATACAGCTTCTGTGTTCAGCAAGATACAATCACTGTTTTTTGTCAATGTGGCCTCGTTTGAAGAGAGCATAGAGAAGTTTTACTTCCCGGTCTAAAAGGGCTGTCTGTTTGGGAAGTACTGAAGTACCATAGTCTTTTTTTCTGTTCATTGGAGGCAACATAACACAACATGAGCGACTGATAAACAAATGTTCATTTGAGGGGTGAGGAACTCCTATACGATGGAGATTTAGGGCCACATTGAGGATAAAAATTCTTTTGAGTCTTCAAGAATGAAGTCTAAAGTTTTATGAGGAAAAAGTCATGATTTTATGAGAATAAAGTCATAATATCACGAGAATGAAGTTGTAACTTGACAAGAAAAAAAGTCGTAATTTACAAGAATAAAGTTGTATTTTTACGAGAAAGGGGATATTATATTACGGAAATAATCATATTGCCAGCAAACTGTAAAACAGGCGAGAGCACAGGCGGTCTCCTTGGCAACCACTGTTCACAGTGTCATGCCGTGCCACACACAGTCAATAGGTAACCTGTTTACCTTTGCTCTCGCCTGTTTTCTCGTAATATTACGACTTTATCCTCGTAATATTACGACTTTTTTCTTGAAATTATGACATTATTCTCAATATCTATTTTTTTTTCTTTAACATGGCCCTTATCCTTCATCGTACCTTTATAAGTGTTTCCAAAACGATACTTAAAGTAATTTAACATTGTGTCCTTTTGCAGGGTTGTTTTCAACGAAGTGGTTCAGACAGCCAAATACTACATGCGCGATGTGACTGCTGTTGAGTCGTCCTGGTTGGTCGAGTTGGCCCCTCACTTTTACAAGCAGGCCAAGGTGGGTCAATGAAAGATATATATTCCAGCTTGTTATTTTTTTGTGAATGAGAAAAAGGTCACTGTGCCTGGAGCCTCTGCTATTTTATTGTTGTGATTTAACACTATGTTTCCTGTCTTTCAGCATGGTTCACTGGCCAGCAAGAGGTCCCGGGTCCTCTAAATCTCACCATCCTTTCATCATATTAAGACAGGAAGACTCCTTGAACCAAAAGGAGAAACACCCTCTCAAAATGGCACTGTGCCCCTCTCCATCTCATTGTATATAAAGATGTAATATATATTTATTGTCCATGTCCACCTGCACAACTCCTCCACACTATGTGGCCATGCTAGAGTAGGATTGACTGGATACTGTTTTACACGTGACTTCATTTGAAAGCATCCATCTTGCTTTTTTGGCAGTGACGAAGAGTAAATGGTGATGAATGTGGGATGAGACCAGGATGTTTCTGACTGGTTTTCATTCAAGTATGGTCACGTAGTTCATACTTGTACATAGTCAGAGCAGGCTCAGGTCCAGGGAACGTGTGCCACAGGCCCGTCCACACCTGGTTCTTGGCTTCATTATTTTTTTAATTGCTGTATTTTCCTGCTGCATGATAAATAATGGAAGACAATGGTATGTGAGGATGATTCTTTCTGAGAGACTTATGGCTCAGTTCTTTGGGTTAATTTGCTTTTCCCATAGCCTGGGTGCCTTTATGTTTTTAACTGGTTCACTTTATCTCCAAGTAATTTTTTATTTCGTAGCTTTCATACCTTCATACAGAATGTAGTGGTATATATTTTCAGGAATTTGCTGCAGAAGGAAACACATTTATCTCTTTCATCCAATAACGATACTGTGAAAAGACAGCTTTACTTTTTTGATCCTTGTTTTCCACTTGACACTAAACTACAATCTAGCGCCGACACAGTGGCCTTGTCACCACTCTGTGCCAAGTTTTTCTTTATCAGCCTGTTTCGCATTTCAGTTTCAGATGGAATGTGTAAATACACCCAAGCATTGTAAATGAAAAGCTGTGAATCAAAACTAAAAATGAAGTGCCATTTTGGTCCTGTGGTGACATAAAGTGCATTCAGACACGTGTCCAGAGCCTCAAAGAAACAGTAGCATTTATCCGATTTCAGCCATCTCTTTGGTGGTCATAATTGCCTTTCCTCTTACGGTTTGTCTCAGTTTTGAGCAAGACCTTATTGTACTTTTTGTCCCCTGTTACTATCAACATCATCAACCAGGCCAAATATTTGTGATTTCCATTCCATATTGACTGCATGTGTTCTCCCACGTTTGTTATTATTTGTACTTTTGTTTTTCTTCAGAGGTGTTTGGCCCTGAAAGTGTCAGTGAGCAGTATTTTAAAGGTTTGTCATTTGCTTTCAAACCAGTAAGGTCACCAAATTTTCACTTCTGCCTGCATGGTTTTTTGTAGATCTTGTTCTTGAGGTTACTACTGTAGGTAGATTCAGTAAAAACTGTTATCAAGCCGCAGAACAACACGCCATACTGTAGCTAGGTAAACCAACTCAAATTAGATGGATATACAAATGAAGTACCTCTGCATGTGAAATGGTACTCTGATGTAGACTATACTTAAGATCACTTCGTAGATTTATTGCAAATGAAAACATTTGCCTATTGACTTGTTTATCCTCGTTTGTGCTGATACTGAGTATGTATGCAGCCAAAGCAGTAATCTGTAGACCTGTGTAATTGCTCACCTCTGAGAAAAAAACTGTCACCTGCCATTTCTTCCTCACATCTTCAAATAAAGCCTTATTGTCATGCACTGTGCATTAGCTTTTGTTTTTTTTCCCCACTGAACTACTGTTGGTGAACTTTTTGTGCAGTGTAAAACATTTCCAGGAGGTGTCACTGTTGCACCACAAATTGTGCCTACTCCAAAAGCTTCAGAGGATCATCAGTGAGTGAGAGGGCACTTGCGAGCGTCTGTGTGTTATTCCCATGGATATATTATATTTAGTTTCCCTTGTGATAAGCATAATTTTAAAAAATAAAAAATAAAAATTTGGCTCATCTGCCATTATCCATTTAGAGATCCAGTATTGTGAACATATGCACTTAACTGCATGGATTTGTATCAGCAAAAATTTAAGAATATTTTTGACCAAATGTGACTAGGGTTTCTCTTCAACATTGGGGGGGACGCATAAACTGTGGGTTGGGGGTCCTGCCCCAGGAAATTTTGAGTATCATACAATTAGATTTCTGCATTCTCGTGAATTTTAATGTACTGATTTAAGGTGAAAATGGCTTTGATTTAGTAAAAACAAGTTCTCAGCTTCTTTGTACTTTTATTGGTAGTGACAAATACACATGTTCCATATATTGATGGGTACTTGCCCCCCTTAATTTACTTTTTTTTTCTTGTTGTCATGTTATTGTTGTACTCCTATTTTGTTATTTTAACCTCTTTGCTTTTGCACAGCACTTTGTAGCCTAGGTTTTGAAAGGTGCTGCTATATAAATAAAGTTTTACTTACTTACTGTAAGAACATCAGATGCAGGGTTAGCCTTTGCAAATTAAACAAAGCCAAATTATACAAATCATGTTGGTTGCAAGGTTGATGTGATTTGCAGCTCAAAAGCTCCAGGATTATTGTGTCTAGCTTTTGTTTTGGGTTTATGCAACACTTAAGCACATTTTTAACTGGCATGACAAGAGTCCTGCTGTATTACTTTAATCTTAGGCATAATGTTGATATACTTGTGCCAAAATTTAGTTGTAAGACTCCATTATTTCAGTTTTGTGCTCGAAAGATGCATATTTCTAAATAAATGTATTTAATAAAATGATCACAGTGCAAATCTGGGGCTAGGTGGTATTAGAAGAAGAAGACTGATAACAATTACTTTGGCAGTTTTGCCAATTATAAAATTTGCATGCACTTAAGCCCAGTTTAACACGTAAAAGGTGTGTGGCTCTTTTATTTTTACCCAATTTTCGGGTCTTAAATTTGAATGCCTTTGATTATTAAAATTATACTTATTATCACAAACTGAGCAGATGTTATGGTTCATGTCCACCAGAGGGCAGGTGAGGCTCTCAGCAGCAGCTCAGCGCAGACTGCTGCAGTTACACTTTCCAGCCATCAGTGGAAACAGCCAACACTTCGCTGCTAAACGCAAAAGTCTCGAGGAAGAAAAAAAACGCGCCTTTACCTGCGTGACGCATCTTCCTCAGCCTGTTGTGAAGGAGCTCACCTGCTAATGTCTCCAAGCGTCTGTCAGTTAGTACCTACCGGACGCGTGTGAAGTGTGTGCCTCCCCTCAGTTTATACGGACATAAATGTAAGTTTATGAAGTGTGTACGAACAGTGTATTTCACTGGCAGGTTTTGTTTGACGTGCACTTTAGTTCGCGAGCAGGCGCGTTTGCCGTATAGTGCGACAGCCAGCTAAAATGTATGGTTAGCTAAACCGGAAATCTGGCAGTTGTTTGTTTTAAGTAGTTTAGTTTGATAAACTCAATTGAAGACAGCCGCCGCTTATGTTTTGTTAAATATTTGTGTTAACGGAAGATAGCAGAGAAAACAATTAGGCAACTCTCCAAAACAAACGAATGAATGCGATTTAAGCCAGTGGGCCAGCCGCAGCTCAATTTGATCTCATGTAGGCCAGACCAGTGAAACCATTACATAATGCCTAAAAATAACTACGCCGTCAAATTTCCCTTTTCTTTTAGTTTGAAGAAGTACATTATGAAAACGTTCTTCCGTTTACAAAGCAGATCATGCACAGCCTAAATGTCTTAAGGAAAGCAGTTTCAGCAGTATGCTTCAGTTTTTCCACATTCAGTCAGTCTGCTACTCACTATTAATACATGCATTTTCCATACATGAGGTTAAATGTATGGCACTGGGTCAGCGTGCATTGTTAATAAATTGTTGATTCATTTACCTTCATGGTTCAAAACAAGAAGAAGGCTGCTGTTTTAAGACATATAATGAACATACATCCTTTAAGATAACCACCATTAAATGAGATATAATGACTGAAATGTCAGTGGAAAAATGACTTCCATCATGTTTATTTTCTCTGTAACCAATGGAGGGTTGCTTGCAAAAAAAATCTTTTCTCTATCAAGCTCTAGATCCAGAGTTAACTCTTGGTAAGTGTGTCAGAGTGGCCACCTTCAGGTATGATTCCACTTTGCCAACTGAATTTATGTTGGTCTGTTTAAAAATATTTTATTTGGCAGCTTGAGGTCTTGCCATAATTTATAGCACAAAGGTTATATAAGCGTGTGTTGCAATTTAAGGCTGTTTGTCTGTGCCAGCTGATTTTTTTGGGCTTCTGAAGAACTGTGTGACTCAAACTCAATATTTTAAAATGGGCTCCTTATCCATATGCTGTCCTTAATATTATTTAAGTTTAGCATTGCACTTCAGTTGCTGCTAAATGCATCTGCTTGTCAAAATTATGAAGAAATTGTCATAGTTGAATGAACTAGCAAAGGAAATAAAGATGGGGGCATGCCTACATGCCAAAACCGCTGTCCTTCTCATGTGCTGGATTATGCAGACACATCACATGCGTCTTGATATTTGCACATATCTCACAGAGAGGAAATTAGAAAATGCTACCATTATAAAAGACATCAGAAGCAATAAAATATAATCAATATGTTGTTGGCTTTAAGTTTATCTCAAGGTACCGTGTTGGCTAGGGTTAGGGTTATTTGATAGCTCCCAGCTATCGGTGTGTATAAATGGCACATAGTAAAACACTTTGGATAAAAGCGCTGTATAAATGCAGCCAACGTTTGAGATAAGTAGGCATTTCAGGAGATGTGTGTCTCTGCTCTGCAGTTACTCACTTTTACCCCTTGTCCTTACTGTCAGTGGTACGGCTCCTTCTTACCCCAGTGACCTACACATTTAACATGAACAGACCTCAAAAGGAAGATGTGGTGATGACTGCCCCCACAGAGATGACTGGAAGCATTCAGAAAAAAGAAGAAAATCACAGAGCTGTGTTTTCTGGCCAGCAGCATGAGCTGATACTTGTAAACATTGACAAATAACAAGTATGGCTGCACTAAGTAATCAGTTTGGAACTTCTCAGTTGTGTTTTCAAAGTGAATGCTCTCCAAAAGTCTATAAGTAGACATTTCAAATATATGTTTTTGATGTTAAGAGCACAACCGATTCTCTGACTTTGTGTTGTTGGTGGCGGGAAGATGCAGGGTTCTTCAGGGAAAGAAGACACAACCACACAGTATAGAAAAAGGAAAGTGCTACTTATCATCAGCGTAGTGAATTTTGGTGTTTCTGCAGGTGACATGAGGTGAATATGAACTGGTGTGTTACCTCAGACGTTGAGCATGATAAAGGACGAAAATGAAGTTATGGATTCTTAACAGTGACTGTGACCAGTTAGTTTGAATATTAATTACATTTAGAGAGTTAAATCACCACAATGATACATTTCTTATCCTCCGTTCTCAACAGAGTGCTTCAATCTGTAGTGGACAAATCGTAAAAAAAAAACTCTTCCTCTAGTTACTCAATTAAGTCAGTAACAGTTTTTAGTTAATAAGGTGCAGCCCACATATTAGTCAATTATGATAAAATATTCCACTAAACTAAATATCTTACAAAAAAAATGATCCTTCAAAGCACATCTTTTCTCCCAGGGTCTGACAGATTCCCAACTTGATACCAAACTTTGGATGTCAGTATTTGTTCAACGTGTTGACTAATAGACTAATTCTTTCTTTATTTTTTGAAAAAAATAATTACAACAAACAAAAAAACCCCCAATATATATTAATTTTGCTACAATACTGGTATTTCTAACGTTAATGCAATACCTTGAAAAATATTGATAATGGATACGATTTTTGACCCAGTGAGAAAAAACTGACATTTAGGACATAACATTTAAATTTTTTAGTAAAAGATAAATATAAAAAAGGCTAGGACATGACAATAATGACTTTACTTTTCTTGGTTAGTAGCAGATAACAGCAGAATGACTGCAGTAAACAATGAGAGCAAGAAAGCGTAGGTGGCACCAGTGCAGTCATACTGCAGAAAATTAGTACAATAACCACTTCAAATATAGAAATCAATAGGCTATGCATTAATAAATCATTATGTTTGACAACACCAATATTTAAATTAAATATAAATGTAAATGCACCCTAATCTTTATTAAAAGTTTACATTTTTTGGACGTAATGCAGCAAAAATGATAGATCGTTGCAGACAGAATGACCAAACTAAAACCTAGTTAATAAAGCGCTCAAAGTGCAAGTTACTTTCCGTGTTAATATTTTATGGCTGTGTGGGCCAGTGCAAGATAATGAATAAGCAGCACTTGATAAAACCTTTTTCTGAAGTAGAGCAGGTTGGCTCATCAAACAAATAAGGAACGCCTGTAAAACTGAGATATGAACAATCCACTCTCTCTTACCCTCTCTTCCTTATCACAACATTAAAGATTATCATTGCAAATGTAAGATTAACATAGCTAATGTTGGCAACCTAACTACATTTGGACCTACAATATGTGCAACTTATTTCAATGTGCTTGTGGAGCTTTTAAAAGCAGGGCTCTCAGTGTTTTTTCAGGAGGCACAGCAAGTACTTCATGATGTAACTGTTGTCTTTATTTAGATTTTGATATAAAATGTGTGACCAGATGTGATCGGGGATTTGCTCTGTCATCATCACATTGTTGCCAGAAGACAGGTGGTGCTTCTTTATCTTCCAGGCAGCTGGTGACTTGTTGTCTGCACAAAAGGTGCACCTTGTCGACTACGCTCCCCTCCCGCACTCAAACCCCACATCTAGAACAGACTAGATGTGATTGAATTATAAATGTGAATTGTAGTTAAGTAAAAAATACATTACTGACTCCAAAATATACTTGAGTAAAGAGAATAAGTACAGTTTCCTTTAAAAAAAAAAATGTATGCATTACTTGTACTGCGTCACTACCCACCCTTGAAAGAAGCACATCGTGCAGTGTCAAAGAGCTGAATAAGCAAGAGAGAGCAAGTGAAAAAAGAAAAATCAAAAGCATTTACTTTATCATTTATTTTATTTAGCATTATTTGTGAAGCTTAGTTGCGTTCTTTGTGAAATCCAGACCGTGTGTCTGCAATAGTGAGAAACAACAAAGACAGTTGTGCTGTAAAAATAGGGTTAATCATTTTTTATATCACCTTTTTATTGTTGTATGGGGTGCAATAGCACAGCATTACTAACACTGCAGATTTAAACACAGGGCTCCCACAGCCATGGAAAACCTGGAAAGTCATGGAAATTCACAATCACATTATTCAGACTGGAAAAGTGATAGAATTAGTCAAAATCATTGAAAGTTTTGGAAAAGTAATGTAAATTTTCTAGAGTGTAGAAAAAAATATATTTTAGTAATCTTCTGAGGATAACTTTCCACATAATGCTACATAACAGCAAATTAATTTTCTGTAGCTATTGACTTAATGTTGCTCTAGTATGCATCGACGTGCGATGTTTTATTAACCATCATGTACATTTTGTAATTTTTGGGTTTGTCTCTCCCTTCTTGTATGCCAGCTTGCTGAAATTGTATGTAAGAGTTTTAATCTGAAATGTTAGAAAAATGTGGGACAAGTGGGGCAAGCAAGAAAAAAAAATAGATTATGGCACCTTGAAAAATAATGGGAAAGTTTGGTAATTTTGTCTATGAAAATGTGTGGGAACCCCATACACAGTTAGTGCTAACAATTAAATCACCACCAAGCTGTTCGCAGCCGGAAACTTCAAATTCTATAGTTAGATCATGCTTGGTATTCAGTGATCAATTAATCCAAACTGAGTTACAAAAACTGCTGAATCTCAATTAACTTTTTATTAAGCATAGTATGGAACTGCTCATGGACCAGTCACATAGTTTGTGTATTCAGTGTCCCGAAATGGGATTTTTCTTATGTCTATGCGTCTTCTGTATTTTAGGTCCTCTGAATGGAACAGTTCTGTCTCTGTGTCATCTGACAGGAGGGACGCCTCTCCCCACCTGATGTCCTAAAGGAGGGCAAAAACAAGTAAGAGCAGAAAGGCATCATTTCTTTATGCGTTTTTCAGTTCCACTCAGTTGGCCATTAGTGTTGTGTAACCACATACATGCGAGATGACAGCCGGAGGTATTAGTGATTAATCGCGTGCATGTGACTTGGACAAGGCAGCAGATTGAACAGGTTGTGTGTGCGTGGTTGAATGTTCCTCACCATATTTCAGTGCTGTCAAAAAATCATTGACATGTTCCATCCAATTCAAAGAATGTTTAACTGTTTTAAAGGGTTTGATGGGAAAGCAACTCATGTGTGACTTGTAATTACCCCCTGTTCAAAGTTTGTACATGTTTTGAAAGAAAACAGTGTGGTTAATATTTCTCCCCTCAATGAACAACCAGTAATAAGTGTGTTTTTCAGTTTTTTTTTGAAGGAGTTCACAGTGTGTCTCAGACTTATGCTTCCTTCATCCCACATGATGTTAGTGTTGAATTGTGCCACACATACCTTGAGACCATACATATTTGGTATCCCTTTACACATATGGTTGTGATAGGCCAGGTTGCAAACCAATGAGCAGAAATGCTTTATGGCAATATTAACTTTCCATTTTTTGTGTTTTCCTTTGTATCATTCTGTGTGACCTGTCTAAATTCTGAGTTTTTAGTGGGTCTGTGAATGCAACACAGGCAGAACTCTTTATGTACTGAACTTGCTTTGCGTGCTAATAATTGTCTGGGTTTTAGGACTCATTCCTGCAGTGCTCTGTGCTCAGCAATGTCATTGATATAACATCATGAGATATTAAATACAGTTAAGCATAACTTTCCTGGCAATGTGACACTAATAAGCATTTTTTTAACAAACATACAATATCTTAACTTATACTTATTCTTTTACTCTAAAACTAATAAAATAAACTCAAAAAAATAAAATAATAAACTGTGTGTGTTAGTTTAGGAGGTGGGAGAGGGAAAATATTCAAAATCATGAATAATTAATTATTTTAAGTGATTTTGCAAATTATTTTTTGCCCAACATTGTTAATTAACATCATGTCCTGTGCGTGGTGTTTGGATGTGATTATTTCTCTGAACATTTTTTTTTATAGTATGAACGAGAGGCTCTTTTTCCAAGTAGCTGTATGCATGAAAAAAAAAATTCGAAGAGATTTCAAGCATGGGAGGAATTTTTACATTTGGTAGGGAGGATGCAATCAGTAGCATGGGACTCGCAGAGGCCTCCTCGGGTGACAAATTGAAAGTGTCTCGGTCTAGTTTATAGCCCTGATCAGGTCAAACGAAAAATATTGGAGGTCTGGGTGAGGAGACAGGCCCGCCTGGTGCAGATAAATGGACTGATCATTTCTTATTGAGAAACAATTCCTAAAAGGTAGTTTACTGTGTGACTGGGGAAGCGGCGAGCGGAGAGCAGAACACGCACCCACTGCTCCCTCCCTGACCCTTCCTCCACTGCCGGAATTAAATGGATAGAGAGAACGCGTGTTTCTGATGGCACTCCTCCGCCAGAGAGACACTCCATTTGTTATGAAGTAGGGGTTCTGATGAAGTGTAGGGAGCTCCTCTTTCTTTTTTCCCCCTTTTTTCATCCTTCCTTTCTCAGGCACTACAAGGCCGGCCTTCAGTCTGCTTCACATGAAATGGATGGAAGGAGCCGATTGAATTTTACACTCCCCTGGTCATGATTAATGTGTTTGGTGTGGGGCGTCTTGGCAGTGAATCTCGACTACCACTAGCTGGTGCTCAAGCTCTCCCGTCGCTGTATCCTCATAGCTTTGCAGAGGGGCAGGGGGGTGGCTGTTAAAGCAGGGCAGCTTTGCTCAAGAAACCAGTCCTTTCATAGCCCACAACCCCTTCAACTCCTCTCCCCTTGTGTTAATAGAAAATCTCTGCTCTTGCCCACTCGCTCGTTATTACTTCACGGTCAGTTTCTCAGTGTGCGCTGTACCCAGTGCTGCTTGGCAGGCTGTGCTGTAAATGTCAATTTATCACTTAACCCATTGTTAAAGGGTGAGAGGCCTAATAAAAGATGCCAAGTCATGTTATCGGATTCCTTAACAGACACTCATGGTGTCGGTTTAGTTATTCAGACTTCATGCGCAGACCTGAAATTACACCAGATTTCCAAGAGTCGATCACTTGTCTTTGAAAATGTTTTTTGATTAATCTCTCACAGGAGGTTAAAAATGTTAACAGCAAAGTATTAACAGGATTCATACGCAGTTTGGAATTTGATTTTTGTCTTCCTCAGGTTGGGATAAGCGTTGTATTGAAAAATCTTTCCAGACTCTTTTCCCTATTCTGTTTTCTAAAATATAAAATTGGGAATTTCTAACCCAATGGACATAATAAATAAAAGAGGCTGCACAGATGCTATGATTTTTTTTTATTCAGTGTGACAAAAATTGAGTAGTAAGGAAACCCAAACAAAAGAAAATGATGCAAAAATTATCATATTTTTTTGCCTGATGACTGAGATGTACATCTTGTGGAGTTACTTCAAATACTGCAGTAGTGGCAGAAGGTTCTATGGTTACTTCCGAAACACTTGAAAAGCAAGAAATTATTTAGTTTTGCATGAAGGCAAAACATATGTAAAAGGGTGGCTGGTGCTTGCCTGCATGCATAGAATTACTTAGTTTAACTTTTTTTCAGCTAATTTTAAGTTCTCATCTATAAAAGAGACAAAAAATATGAGGGGAACAAGAGTATAAAATCATCAATTATTCAATATGTTATGGAGAAATAATATAAGTAAAGGTAGCTGCAGGTAGTTTACTTCCTCTTTGGGCCAGGATGTTTGACAGGAAAACAATATCCAACTTTCTGTGTGTGGACTAAACAGCCAGGATAGGTAAATGCAAGTTTTCCGAGGGCTGGCTTTGAAATGGAGAATGTGAAGGAACCCTGTAATAGGCAGCACACAGAAGTAAAATAACTTCTGTTTCTGTAAGACATCAACTAGAAATAAACACAGTGATAAGATGATCCTGTGAATTAGAAAATGAAGTCACTATGTCCAGCGACAGCTGATCCAGACATCTTCAGAGTATCTGGTGATGAGGGAGCCATATTTAACGACATTAATGGCAGTAAGGCCGGGAGGAACAGACTGGATTTACAGAAGTGCCTCAGATGAGAGATCAATTAAGAGGTAACTGAGTGGATGAGCCAGACTAAGCAGGAACAGGAGCAGGTTTAATTTTGCATAAATAATGTACCGTCTAAGAAGAGAGAGGGAGATAGAGGCAGATACCACTTCGATCCCTTTTTTTTTTTTTTTGTAATTTGTTTTCTCCGATATTCACACACAGTTTATTTCTCTTTATCTCAGATGTCCACAACACATTTTTCCCATGTAATTTCAGCCATAATCCTGTCATCTATTTCCACATTAATTTTGCCATCTACTGTACACATATCAAATGTGTTTATACAGTTATAACCCAATAGATGCCCTGTAAGTGGATTGTATGTTGCCCTGCTGGAACTCCCCGTGCATCCTCCTCTGTGTAGTCCAAACCCTGCTTTGATCATCAGGACTTCAGCGGATGATGGATGGAGCTGTCTCCCTCCAGGTTGTCATAGCATCTGTTGCACGGGGCTCACTGTATTCTGCTCCATCGATGCTTGCATGCACACAGATAGGTCTCCACCACTGTTTGTGTGCGGGCCGTTTGGTGGGTAATGATGGAAAATGAGAAACACAAACCTACCCTTTCAGCACAAACCTCCCGGGGCCTGAATTTCTGTCTGTCTTACATGCTAAGATGAACTGGAATGGGATTTTTTTTTTTTGTATAATATTTCTCGATCTCTCATTAAAATAGGTAATCCAGGCTCCATTTTGCCTGACCTAAGCTGACTCTTAACAGAATGGGTGTCTGTGGTTGATATGGTTTAAAAGTGGCTGGCAGGTCCATCCTCTACATAAGTTGGTGGGGGTGAAGGTGTAGAGAGAGGAGATAACTGGAGATAAAAACAATGGGAGAGTGACGAAGGGAGGGATTGCTGAATGAGGGAGAAATCAATAGGAAATCAGTGTTTGGGGAGGGCCTGTCGTTTATCAGGTGACACGGTTAAACAGCGTTAAGGCACTAAAAGTGAGAAAAATATGGGCCATCCCCATGCTGGTATTGATCACAGCGGAATGGGGCAGCAGAAGGCCGAAGCCACTAATAAAATAAGACGTATCTGAGTGGGAATCAGCCAGGGATCGATGGGCACGGTGATCAAGGCCAAAAACATCTTCACTGGGATTTAAGCTCGTTCTGCTGTCCTGTGCCCCCCTTACACACCTCGATATAAGCAAGGGTTGGTGTGATAGAGGTGGTGGGGTCACTCAGAGGCCCTCTGGGCTGGACTTACCTGCACTGTAAAGATTTGTGTAAGACAGAGAGGGGTAAAAGCATGAATTGGATAAGAGAACTTGAGTGATGGAGTGAGACAGAGAAACTTTGCTTGATTTATATAAAATGTAAGTACTTTTTTTCCAATCTATACTGTAAGTTTTATCTGTCTGGCAAGGTGACAAAGTGTCTCGTTTACACTGGCATTTAGATCCTTTATTCATGACTTTGGAGAAGCTACACCTTCAGGTCTTTATCGCATCTGCCAGTTCTACCTGGATTTATAAGTTTCTCTGATTTTTTTTTTTTTTTCTTTAATGTAAAGATTCTCTCAATTTGTGTCAGATTGGATCAGAAGTTTTACTTAATGACATTTTTCTTATATTTTCAGTGGGGTTCAAGTAAAATTTTTTGGCTTGATGGGCCAAAGCTGTGTGTATTGGACAGTTGTGTTGAGATGTCTGCATCACAGTCGAAATCTATATGTGCTTTTAAGCAGTTTTCTCTCCAGTATCCTGTCTGTATGGGTTTGTGTCTGCGTTTTGGACGTTTTTTTTTGTTGGTAATTTTGTTTTGACGGCGTTAATATTCCAGAATTCAGGCCATATAGAACAACTACCAGTGAAGCTTCTTGCAGTTAACCCTGAGTGGGGCCTTTCCTGCCACCAGAGCAGGCAAATTCTAACATCTTTCATTATGAGCACAATTATCATTTTAAACACAAATAAAATAAACAGATTACTTCAGAAGAACACTTGACACAAATTATTGTATTGTGTAACTTTTTACATCTCAGACTGTCAAGTGCCAACAGCTGTCAAGCTGTCGGGGACACACTGTGCTCTCCCTCACCTGACTTGGAGGTTTTTGCTGCACACGGTGTCTCTCTCTTACCTGATGGTCAAGCTGTTGGGGATCAGGAGCTTGGGCTCGAGCTCACCTGACGGTGAAGTTAGGGGGCATATGGTGGTCTTTTTCTCATCTGATGCTGACATGACTGTGGTGTCAGCCTCATGTAATGTAGCATATTCTTCCTCTTGATCATTGTAATAATCAGGTAGACCTATTTCATTCTCATGGATCTTGTTGTTACTCTCTAAATCTTCCTGACTGGCTCTGACATGTATGTCAACGAAAACATTGGATCAGTAAAAAAATTTTAAAGATATTTGTTTAATTTTACACCAATGTTGGCACTGAAAATGTCGATGTTATCAAGATGTGCATCCTATGTAACTGTAATTTTTAAAAAAACAACACTTTTTTGTTATCAGTTTTCAAGCAAAGTTTCATCTACTAGATATCTACATGTGATATCGACAAGTCTCACAAGTACCTGCTTTACCATGTCACTGCTACATAAGGATGAGTTCTGGTAATAGCTTTTTTTAAGGCCTCTGATTGGCTAAACTCATCTTCGTCTTCATTGCGTGTTGGGCCACCATGGCTTTAGGATTCGGGTTATATCGCAGCCTGTTGGTTTGGCATGCTCTTGACAGCATTTCAGTTGTGCTATTTGTAAATTATGTCCTCTTACTTTAATTTGTCATGGCTGTGCTCCAGTCAACAATATCAAGAATGATCAAACAGGATGCACCTCATCTCAGTCTACAGTGTCAAGTTTATGGATTCATATGTGCCATGAAGTATTTGAAGTAGAAGTATTTTTTTCCTGTTTTAAATTTGTTGAATTTGGTTTAATTTAGGAAGCAACCTATCCTAATACTTGTGTTGAAAATGTTAATTTTTAAAACAAAACATGTTTTCAATCTGAAGCTTTGGGGTATTGTGTTAATGGAAAAATGGTGCGAATTAAATATGAAACAACAAAAATAAAGCCGTCTGAAGTTTTGGAAGTTTTTAGGTTTGCCTCATCAGCTGTTAATGGTGCTTTGCTGTCAATAACAATTAGAAAGCAGCGACATCTCTCACTTTCCTTGCCTCTTTATCTTCATCCGCCCCCATTTAAAAGCTGCTGTGTCGGTGTCATCATGCCAGAGGTTTTGTCTCAAAATGGGCCATAACAAAGAGAAAAAACAAGGAAATCAGTAGTTGTGGCTGATTAACATCTGGCAGTCGGCTTTTAACGAGTGCATCAAGGCATAGAAAAGGAGAGTTTTAGTATTATTCCAGCTTCTTACTCGTGTTTTAGCATCGGAGCAGTGGTGTAAATAAACAGGATATCTGTATACAGACCACTGTTTTCCAACTCAATTCCTCTCCCGTTTTCTCCTCATTTATTGCACACCAGATGGTGCAAGAGGAGGTCCCTGGAACAGATATGATAGCGGAGGTGCTAACAGAGAAGCTGAGGCCTGTGGTCTAAAGGGACATTCATTCCGGTAATTTGAAAAACTCCATTGTTTTTGTATGCATGTTCTTCTTCATAAACAGCTGTCAGCAGGGTAACTGTCCCCAAGTATGAATGAGGACATTGGATGTTCTTTGTTTTTGAATTCCCTCCGGATCGTCTCTGCTCTCTGTGCTGGCTGTATCTTTCAACATCACATACAAAAACATTCAAATGTGTTTTAACCACTGCCCAGCTGCTGTAGTTCTTGGAAAGATCTGGTCGCTGCTGGACTTCAATCTTTCATCATGTTGATGTGTGAGCAGTTATGCTGTTCACAGGATTTAAAGGACATTTCCTGTGTTGAGCAAAAAAGCCAAATGGCTACAGAGAGTGTGTAACTGGGGAGCACAGGGTGTGATGAAAAAAGTCAAACAGTTTTTATGCAGGACAGGGAAGTTAGATGGAGGACCTATAGGAGATGCTAGCGGAACAGGATTCCTGTAGAAGTCTTAAAAGGCTTTGAATTTATTAATCTCAAAATTAGGCCTTAATTTGTATTAGAATGTCTAAATCAATATTTCAGTAGTCTTAAAAATGCTGAGACATGGGAAGTAGGATTTGTTTTTCTGATGTTGCATTGTAAAATCTCAAAGTAATTGTTAAAAAGTTTTATTTATTTATTTATTTAAATTAACAAATGCCTCTTGCATTCACATAATGCAGGCCATGATAGTGGAACCAACAACAACACTTATATTTTGTTTAAGGCTAGTATGCTTAGAGTTGAGGATCCACTGTCTGCTTGTTAGCTGTCATTGTAACCTGAATGATATTGACCAAATTCTACAAAAAATGACAATTTAACCAAGATTTTATGGCATAGCTAAAACCAGTTCACAGAAATGCATATGAGGCTCCATGTATTTTATGCAGAAAGTTTTTCAAAGTGGGTATGATGGGAATCAAGGAAGTGAAATCCCACAATTAAGCCTTTTTTACACAGAGATCTTGCTATAGGGCCACTGTGAAGTTCCTTTTCTATGCTTCCTTTGCGTTTTTACACAAAACCAAACGACCACGGCATAGTGCTGCTCCATTTGAAATAGGATGCTGGCATTGCAGAATTAAAGGAGGCATGACTGGAGTGACATTTAACACAACAGCGTCGGCTTCTAGTGTGAGATATATCATACACGTGGGCAGTGCTTTATAAACACTAACAAAGGCATAATATACAGGATGGTGAGGTGGCATAACATCACACTCCGGCCTTGAATAGGCAGCGTTTAAGGTGTTGTAAAGTGAGAAATGCAAAACCGCTAAGAAAATCACCAAAAATATGCTTTTCACAGTTCTATTCTACCCTCATCTCCACCATGAGACAAAAATTTCATTTTATTTTACAATAACCATTTGGGCATTTGTCCCTAACCCTTAAAGTAAGTTGGTTAATGTTTTTTTTTTTTTTTTCATTTTTGGTTATTAGTCTTAAATTTCATCAAATGGCTTTAGAAAAATCTTAAGTCTTAAATCTGACTCACCTTGGGCTGTAGGAGCCCTGTGGCAGTACTAAACCGCCAATGACCAGAGTCAATGTCAGTACCGGACAAGTGCTTTTCTCTTTATCTCCACATTTTTCTGTGCCTCGTACTGCAGTATGTTTAACAAGTGCTACAAGTGAGAGGCGACTGAGGAGAGAGCAGAAGTGTGACAAATAGCAGCAGATCATGCAGAAAATGTGCAATGCTAAACATCAGTTACTGCACATGGGAGAAATGGTGTGTTTGTGCAGTGTTTGCTGTCCAAGGAGTTCTGGTGGGGAAGATAAAAAAAAAAAAAAAAAAGGGTCGCTCTCACAGCTGGGGACTTGGAATTGAATAGATGGCTTCCTTTTCACAGTTTAAAAAAATTATGTTGAGGAGGGCAGAAAATCTTGCTGGGGTTTTGAGTTTCTTTTGATGTGTCGTGATGGCGATTATGAAATCCAATAAAAACTAATTAGGAAATTAGGAGGCAGATCAATAAGGTTTGCTCTGGTGGAGCATGCTGTTTGCCTGTGTGTGTGTGTGTGTGTGTGTGTGTGTGTGTGTGTGTGTGTGTGTGTGTGTGTGTGTGTGTGTGTGTGTGTGTGTGTGTGTGTGTGTGTGTGGCGGTCAGTTTCTTGCCGACCCCCTTCTGTCCAGGGAGAGTGTTGCAGCTCTGACCCGGCCAAAGCAATTGTTACTGATACTCCTCTGTGGATTCAGTCTGCTCTAACCTCATACGGCTGTAATTTATATTTTGTTGACTGCCAGTTTCTTCGTCCATGTGTAATCTGATTCTATGGGTTCTCATTTTTGCTAATTTCATCCTTCTAATGTTACACCTAATGTACCCTGAAACCTCTTTATTGCTCTTTATTGCTCCAGCTTTGCTTTACTTACTTAATTTATTTATTTAGCGTTGGTTTGTCCACCACAAAAACAAGTGACGTAGTGGTGTTGCATTGACAGGAATGTGATGGAGAGTTGTATGAGGTTTCTGTCTCGCCCTTGTCTTGAAAGATGAATAGCCGTGTTCAGGTTCTGTATTGAAAACCATGCTATCTTGAATTTTACACTTTCAGCACTTCGACAAAAGTGAGCCAAAAAAAAGTTGGATATTCATGAAATTAATGCCTGTGTTTATAGCATTCCAAACTTAGCTACAAAGTGTATCACCTTTTCATTTCGAACAATAGTGTGAGAAAGAAGACCAGTCCAGGCATGAATACAACCAGGTTCCTACTGGGAATGGGGTTGAGGGTTATGGTGGTGTTGGAGTCGGGGGTTTAGTTTGGGTGAGAGGTGGGTTCAAGCTACAGGTCTGTAGGATAATAAATGAGTTGCCAGGCCAGGCCAGGCCAAGAGGATCGCAGGGTGTATTGGACAGTACCGACCCCTCCCCGCCTCTCTCTCCAACACCCCAGTCCTCTCCTTGGCCCTACGTGCCGCCCACCAGTCGGTATGGAAACGGGGCCTTATTTAGCGGCCGGACTCGTCCGTGTCCGCGGCTGGCTATTTGTCCTTGTCTAATTACGGCTGCTGGCTGCTGGCCGCGTGCACATGACTAATGGAGGGGCCGGGGACTGGGAGGGGCGAGGTTGGGTGCAGGGGGGAGGCAGCGGGGGAGGAGGAAGCAGTGGACGAGCAGACCGGCCGCTGGTGATTTGTGGACCAGGCACTCTGTCATTGCCCTGGACCCATTTGTCTTCAAGAGGAGTCGGGAAGAAGAGGGGTGGAGATGGAGGGGATGGTGGTGGTGGTGGCGGAGGGGGCTCCAGGGCAGAAAATGGTTTACAATGACTCCCATTTTCCAGCACTTTCATCCTTGGCCACAACAGCGTGCATGGTTTGCCAGCGATGGGATGGAATGGGCGGCTGATGTGATGTAGGATATGACAGAAACCTTGACAGCTCGCCGCTGTTATTTCTTTTTAGGGGGTTGGCTTGATGGCCACCCTCCCTCTCCCCTGAGAGCAAGCCTTATCTGTTTTCTCCCTGTCATGGGGTGAGAGCAGAGGCTCTGTAGATTCAATGCTCTGCTGTCTGGACTCTAACTTGGAGACCAATTATATCTCAGATGTCTCAGACTATGCACATACATCACCCACAGCTTAGACTTTGGCTGTTGTGTTTTCTTTTTTATATCATCATTCACCGGTGTGTAATTCATCCGGAGACCATCGTGATCATAGGCAGGCAGTAGATTCAGGTAGGGATGTCCCAATCACATTTTTCCATCCCTGATTCCAATTATCTAATATTGAGTATCTGCTGATACTGAGTCCCGATCAGATACTTTTGTTTTCCTACATTATATAGCTTCATACTTCAAAAAGGCTTATTTAAAGTTATTACAAAAATACCTGCATCCAAGTTGTTCCTTTATGTTTTTTGTATTTATTTATGAGCTTATAATTATTGTTATGTATTTATTTATTTTACAAAATAAAGTAGAAAATAAAAAAACATCCCTTTAATGTTTAATCTTGTTGGCTTCCTCACTGTCTCGAGGGAATGTCTCTGTCCCTTTAAGAGTCCAGTATTTGTTGCTGTGGCAGATTGTGTCTCAGTAACCTGAATGAGTTGTATTCTGTTGAGTGTTTATTTCCGTCATCGGCACATCTTTTGGGCGGATTTCCCTTCATTAATGAATAAACCATGTTGGCTTTTTGCTTGCGCACTTGCAGTGGCGAGTGGTGAGTGAGGTTGTAGTAAACACAGCGTGGCTGTCTGTCTCGGTGCAGGGCAGACAGATATCGCAAAAGGAAAAAAAACAAAACGCAAAATGTGAGACTCTTGCACTGAGCTGAAATAAAATGAATGCTCATAGCTTTGCTAAATAACGTAAACAGTCTCATACTGCATTTTCGTTTATGGTGTGTGGTGTTTCATGGCGGGCGGGCCTCAACCGCTGCTCTTGAGCTTAGTGAAGCAGAGGTGATGACGGCTGCGCTCCGCGTTGCTCTGCATGAAAGTAAAAACATCTGTGTGACAGCTGACATATAACAAAGGATTGGATGCTCTGTAAGCTAAATATTCACGATCCCGATCATACAAAAAATGCCTTGATCGCCCCTCGATCCGATGTTTGAGATCGTATTGGGACATCCAGGTTGTACTCAGAAAGTCCTGTTTGATAATCAATGAATAGATGTGTAGCAAATTACATTTTAGGTGCATTTTGTACCAACTTATAATTCTCTACTAGCCCTTTTTCAGCATTTCCCTCCTGTTATGTGCAGCTTTCTGAAGCCACCTGCATCCCTTTTCCACCTGGAGTCCTTATTAGACCCGAGCTCTGGTTTCTTCAGCCACACAGACAGGAAAAAGCAGCAGTAGGGCAGGAACTACTAACTCTGTATTGATTTTACACAGTTTTTATCTGCCCCCCTTTGCGCTTTCTCCAGGTCTTTTTAAGTAAATAAACACCAGATTTGTCATGTTTGTCCAGGGAGAGGAAGGGGTCGATCGAGGGGATAGGGGGTGGTAGAGGGAGGCCAGGCTCAGGCCTCGCACTGGGTCAGCCATGATTCATTCTGCCATCTCATGGATGGAGGGATTCGGGTAGGATTGTTGAAGGGTGCCTGTGGAGCCTCTCTCTGACCTCTATCGCTCCAGTCCCTCCCCTAACGCTCCTGGGCAGCCCCGGTCCTAAATCACCGGCTGTCAGCGTGTTGGCAGAACAATGGTGCAGGGTCTTCTGCTCCGTCTCAGGCTCCAGCCGACTGGACACGGTTTCCTCCATCGTTAGTGTGAGCTCGTAAGCTCGTACCCTCTCCGGTCCTTCCTGGCCCCTGAGCCCCACAGGGCCCAAAGGAGGTTTGGGGTTAGGCTTGGCCTGATGGTCTGATGAGTTGCTGGACCTGAGGACTGTTGGTATGGGGGCAGGGAGTGAGGAATGTTGCCTCATGGATATTACATTTTGTCTCTTTGCTTGTTATATACGCTGATCATTTATTCTGGCTATGAAGTGTGAATGAGGTTGTAACTGGCTGTTTGTACAACGAGTGAATGTTATAGATAACTTAAGGGATGGTGAAGAATCTCCACAAGGGTCACACTTACTAAAAGTTAGGGCTGAAAGAAGTAGATTCACCATGTTGTTTAACTGATTAGATGATTGACATAAAAGTTATTGTCAGCCGTTATGATTACACACATTTCGCACATCAGATTCAGCTGATATTCGCCTTGATGGCAGTTGCATATGTTTTTCTGTTTTGTCACATCAATTTTGTGCAGGCCAAAAAGCAGGGCTTGAGAATAGAATAGGTAAATTAGAAAACGTACTTTGCATTAACATGGCACCCTGGGATTTCTTTGTGACTAACAAACTCCCTATCAATGTGTCAGAGGACGCACTCTATTGTTTTACTGATAATGCTACATTGTGAACAACAAATCTATGTTAAAATTGTCAGGAGGAGAGCTGGTTTGCATTAGCTGTTTGCAGCCACTTGCTGCAACTAACAGCTAATGGAAGTTGTATTTAGTTACAGTATGATGCATTCAAGCGCTGTTCAGTAAAAAAAGTAAAAGGCAAAGGTAAATTTATAATGTTGGAGAAAGTTTTTGATATTTTTACAGCAATATAAAATAGACATTAGTGAGGGAACAATGATACATTATTTAGGTAGTAAAAGGGTTTTGGGATTTTCTTTTAGGATTTTTATAAAGGAAGGTTAATTTATTGTTTTTTTTCATAAATGTTTATGATTGAATTTGTGCTCATTCAAAGATGGTGGAATTAAGTTTTTTTTTTATATAATGAAGATTTTTTTCTGGTTTCCTGGCACAAACGGGTGAATAAGTAAAAAAAAATAAATAAATAAAAAAAAATAAGCAACACCAAAAAACCCTCTGTATCGGCTTAACTGTGACTTGAAACATCAGTATTGCTACTGGCCTAGAATTTCACAATCGATGCAGTCCTAAGTATTTGCTGCTATTTCACTAGTTTATATACGGAATTGGAAATTGAATATCTTTGAGATTTGGACTGTTTGGCAAAATGTAAAGATATCAATTTGGGTTTTGGGAAATTGTGATTCTTTTGGTCTAAAAGTTTAATCAATGAATTGTAGAAATAACAGGTAGAATAATCATCGATGAGAATATTTGTAGTTGCAGTCCTAAATTAACCATAATTCACTGGATGACTCTCTGAGTATTTGACCTCAATTGTTTTGTTTGACTTCCCGATTTGCCCTCCTCCTTTTACCGTTTAAAGTCAAGAGTCCGAGGTCAATCTATCAAATCTCCTAACTGAGGGTCGATCAATATGTCAGCAGCCCAGCACTCCCTTAGCAGTTATGATGATGTCCGTGGTCCTGTGCCTGCCTCGCCTGCTGTTACTGCCGCTACAGCGCGCTGAGCAGGGGATCGAACCCAGCCTGTCAGGGGGCCTGACGGAAAGCATGAATCACTATTACTGGAGCTGCTGTTTGCTCCCCGGTGCTCGGCAGACATGTGCAAACTCTGATGCACCATAAGTAGTGTACCGGCCTGTACTACACACACACACACACACACACACACACACACACACACAGAGCGAGGTTATTTATGAGAAAAAACGTCTTTGTATTCTGGAATGTAAAGGTGAATTAACCACACATAAAAACAGACACACACTTATCCACCCACACACAGACACACACCTAAATGTGCTCACTTTATCACCCAATTAAGTGTCAGTTGGTATTTGACCCATTAGCTCCTGGAACCTGATCCAGCCTGCCCACCACCTCTGGACTTGTTAGCCCGGTGTGAGCTCAGTTCAGTGGGCCTCGAAGGGCTCCGGTTACCCCCCTAATCTCATTGGAACGCTTTAGCCACGGCTAGCGGATGCCTGCATGTCCGACAAACAGCCCACACGCTAATAGCATCGTGCTTTGTGTTTATGGTTTGTGTATGTGTGTGTGTGTGTGTGTTCACGCACAAAACAATACTGGTATGGATCTGTTACTGAATAGTGAGCACAGGGCCAGGGAATATGATGTTGAAAAATGGTTTGTGTGTGTGTGCGCACAAGCAGTGTGTTTGTGTGTAGAAATAATATTCTAGTTTACAGGATGCAATTTCCCCTTAATATGCCCATCCTAATGTAATTTGGCGTCTATGGAGTGTCTGTGCGCTGGGCCGAGCTGGTGTGTGTTTCTGCTGACTGCTCCTGTTTTGTGTTTATATGGATGAGTGGCTCTCTGGAAGAGCATTATGCATCCTTTTCAGCATTTAAAGATTATGTGCACGGTGGCGGCAGAGGCATTAGACAAACAAGGAAATATGTCTTTGATTAAAATATATTTTATCTCTTTATTGATTAAAAGGCTCAGTTTGGTAATAGAATGTCTCTGCCCCTCCCCACTGGGCCTGTCTTTGCTTTTTGTTTTTTCAGCTTCACCTCTAAGGATAATAGAAAATGGATATTTAACTGCAAGTATCTACACTCGGGCTGAAATAAACAATCATTTCTATTATTGATTAATTTGCCCATTATTTTCTCAATTAACTGATCAATCGTTTTCACTAAAATGTCCGAAAATAGTGAAAAATGTCCAGTGTAATTTCCCAGAGCCAAAGGTGACTTCTTCAAAAGGTGTGTTTTATCTGAACAACAGTCCAACAATCCAAAGCTGCTCAGTTTGCTACATATTCAGTAAGCATGGGACCTGAAATTGTATGGCTTTTTTGCTTAAAAAAACCCCAGACTAAAATAATTTGACTATCAAAATAGCTACCAATTAATTTTCTATTAATCGACTAATCGATTAATCACCTAATCAGAGGCCCCACGATATGATATTGTCACAATACTTAAGTCACATGACAATACTATTGCAATATTATATATTTGTGATATGCTAAGGATTTTTGATAACCTATATTACAATATATTGCAATTTTCCCCTTTTTTAACTGCACATGATGTTCACAAAGAAAAACTTCAGAACAACATCTGTTTTTATCTTAAGATATATTTTTCAGTCTGTTCTTTAACTTCAGTCATTTTTAATTTAGCAAAATGCATTTAGTACACTGAAAAAGCCATTTATTTTATTATTTAAGTAGGCTACTAAAAGTAAAATTTGTATTTGTAATACCAATAATTTCTATACTATAAAAAGGAATTTGCGTCAGTGTATTAAATATTGCCAAGCAAAATATTGTAATACTATGCTGTATCCACATTTTTGCTCTCATCCCTACATGAGACTAGTAAATGTTTGACTTTTTTGCTTAAAAAAAGACTAAAACGAATATTGAAAGATTAAAATAGTTGCCAATTAATTTTTTGTTGATTGACTAATCAGTTAATCATTGCAGCTCAAATTTGAACTGTATAGCCAAACTCAAAATACTATAAAACCAGTGTGTAAAGGTAGCTGTAGTAGTCTGAATTTATTAATCATCAAATGCAATGACACTGCTCGGTTGTTGCGTTTGAGTTTTTATTCTTGAATTTAAATGACAGCAACTTAAACTGCATCCATACTGTTTCACACATTCATAACTAGGACAGCACTTTTTGGTTTTTCACTGTTGCAAGCATATTTATGCCTTTCTAGATTGTTTTGTAGATTGCGTCACAAAATTTTCTGTCTTTTCAAGTAAGAAAATGTGTTACACTAAGAATAACAGCAGTGTTAAGAATGAATTGTTGCTCACAGTGATTAACCCTGCAAATTACTGCTGAAATGATCACTTGATTGATCAATCAGTCGAATGACAGAAAATAATAACTTGTACTTTTGAGACTTAGAGTATCATTAATCATTTATCTTGTAATTGCTGGTACAGTAAATCTTTGTGGGTTACAGCTAGAAAAATGCTCTATTTTCTTGCTAATTTTTTTTCAGGCAAAGTCACCAGGTTTGCATAATTTTGCAGTCTAGTAATGAGTGATGGGTCTTTGTGCTTATTTTTGACATATTAATTATTTTTAAAAATAGTTTTGATGCATTTTATAGACTTTCATGCCATGTCATCTGACTTCTTGACTGCTACATGTCACATTCCACTACTTGCAGCACTAAGAACAATAATTTATTAACTATTTACAGATGCATTGAGTTGGTTTGCTTTTTCCACTAGCATGTGCATCTTGTAAGTGGAAAAAGTTGGCCCAGAATACTTTTTGAACCTTGACTACCCTGCAGGGTCACGTGTGACAGCGAGCCGACAGACATACTTACACAAACACGTCAAACGTCTCACCCACAATGGCTTGATATTCTCTGGTGGCCTCTAGACATCAGGGTCAAGCCCCGTCTGTACCTCATTAGTCAAGTCATGATACAAGCTGGGTGAGAGGCCAGATCATGTCCTTAAGTCAGAGCATGTTTGTCTGTGTCCCTGTGAACACCTTACTGTCAAGTTCTTATGCCTCTCCGCTGATGACAAAGAGCGACAGAGGAAGAAATGTGTTTCAGTGTGTGTGTGTGTGTGTGTGTGTGTGTGTGTGTGTGTGTGTGTGTGTGTCTTGTGTGCTTGATGGGGAGACACTGAGCTGAGGCTGAATGAGAACAGATGGAGATGTGCTCTTTAATTAACCCTGCAGAATCACAGGGCTGAAAACAGGCCTCGGTCCGTGAATAACATCCAGCACATCCATGGTGTGTGTAAGGTGCAATGTTAGTGTATATGACTTTTGTGTGTGTGTGTGTGTGTGTGTGTGTGTGTGGGTGTGTGTGTGTGTGTTAGTGTGGAGTCTTCTGTGGAGTAGCCGGAGCATCGACCCATTCCCCCATCCCCCTTCCCTAGAGCAGGGCGTTTTATTTCTCATTAGCGGGCAGCAAACTGCTGGGGGATGAAATTTGCTAACAGGAATTAAAAGTGCATTAACACATCTGAGAGATTCATTTCTGCTAATAGTTTTATTAGTGCTCTGACCTTTCAGTTCATTAGAGGACTGTGGGAAAAGGGAGGGGTGGATGAGAGGGTCTCAGGGCTCACTGTACTTGGGTAGACCTTTGAGAGTTGATGCATTCACAAAGCAGACGTTATGACGGCAACTGACTGCTTTTGTGAAGCTTTTTTGATTTGCTGGCTGTGATCGCCTATTCAAAGACTTATATACAGTCATCTACATCCTTCCTCAAAAAGTGTGCCCTCGCTCTTTTCTCATGAGATGCAAAACTGCGGACCACCTGATATTCCAGCAACTGCTTTAAGACGGTGCCTACTCAGTTTCAGTGGCCTGATGCTCACCTCCCTCCACTCAATTACCAGAATTTATAACACAATGTTTTTCAGGTCTGTTAGCGCTTGAGTGTATCACTTATCCAGCCGGTTAATTGTTTATGAACTGTGCCCTCCCTCTCTTTCAAATGAAGTGAGAGAACGGAGAAAAGAGCAGTGAGTGTGACAAGAATGGCATTTGTTGGAGAGGAATGGGTCAGAACAGTCAACAGTGTTTTAAATGTAAAGTCGACCAATCAAGTCCTGCAGTCGCTAACAGAGTCCCTCCTAGATGGCATAGATGGACAGTGAGATAGTGTTTGAATTTACCTCACCAAGCAGGGCAGCTAAACGGGAATTAATGTTGTTTTCTTTCTGTTTTATTGGAAAGCAAGTGAGACAAGTTACAGTGCAATTTGCTTTCCCCTGTTCCCTATAATTAGCACCTTACAGAAATGAAATAACATTGACGAGAAGGTCAATAATCCTGATCTATAGTGAAATTAATCCTGCTATCGACACAACAAGCAAACAATACAATTAAGAGCAGAGGGAGGAGAAGGAGGGGAAAAAAGAAAATAGAAGGAAAGCAGCAGGTCTGAGGAATAGGATGTGTTTTATCTCTTGGGTTCACTGTGCAGAAATCCTATGAAGGTTTCTAATTAATTCATCCATTGTTAATGAAGGCAAAGCGAGGAACCAGGGATTATACATGAGGAGAGGAAGCAACACAATTAGAGATACCAGCCCAATGATTGCTTTTTTAACTTGCTGTTGTTTCTAGCTTGTACTTAGTTGACTTGCTGGGGTACATTTATTGGCCATTTTGGAATAAGCTTAACCTCTTCTGTGTGCCACCAAACTGAAAGAAACTGAGAGAGGGGTTAAGTTAAAGTATAATGTTAAGTAAACCAGCACTCTTCAGCAAAGCAAAGGTGGAAAAATGTGAATATCATGAAAACTCATCCTCATACCTTGCGGTTTAAAACTATACTGTATGTTCTTACAGTAACATGATAAATCAACTTTTCTAAACTGCACATATTTGTAGTGACAGAAGTGCAAGTGGAGCTGCCTGTGAATCCTGTCAGCTCCTCATTTGGGGTCAGAAGGCTGTTGAAAGCTATCTGACTTTCCAATCTGTCCAAAATCCACATCCCTCTTCCAAATTAGTACCTATTGTATCTACAATGGGAGACATCAGGATGATACCCCAGGTATCTGAACCCCCCCACAGATTTATAATAATAACCAGATACTGGACGCTAAGATGGCACCTGTTCAGTCCATTGGAGTTGCTTGCTTGGCACATATGCTCTATAAAGTTTCCTCCTTCTTGGTTTATTTCCACAGTGTGCATCTTACTGAATATGAGCAGTAGTGTTTCTACCATTGATCTTGCCCATGTGTTTTCACTAAGCTCATAGACTTTACATTGTGATGATGTCACATAATTTTTTTCTCTGCTTTTTTCTTGGCAACAGTTTGACAGATGTCTCTTTTAAAATGGGTGTGTACAGGGAAATTAATTTTGGGGATTTGCATGGGTTTCTTTTGCTGCAATATTGCAATTGGCCACTGGAAAAAAAAAAACGGAAGTAAGGCTGAGCAACGTTCCTGGGGGCCAGTTGCAAAGAAAATGTAAAAATGAACTTCAGCTACATCCAACCATGCTGTAGAGAAATCTTATATTTGCCCAAATACATTAGAAAAGATTAAACTATTATTGCTATTGTACATAACAAGTATTGACACCTAATGCAGTTTTGCATCTCACCAGCAGAGCAAAAAAGCAGTAAGTAAAATGTATTTATATAACACCTTTCACAGACATAGGTCACAAAGTGCTTGAACAGGGCAATATACGACATACACGAAGTGGAGCATAGAAAATTAGGTGACAACCCAAGCCACATAGTTAAAAGTGCACAATTATTTTGCACATTTAAGTACAGTGCAAAGTCATATACCCTGTCATATAGGGTAACAGTAACAATACCAGCAATATATAGAATAGGCACTAAGGTGTAGATATACAGAAGGAACAGAAGGAAGTTTGAGATGAATGCAGTTAGATATATCTGTACTACTTTTTCATGCTCTATATAAGTACAGCAATGGCACTCATGAAGTGCAATGTACTGGATAATCAGTTGGAAGTATGATATATATACAAAGAGTCATTCTAATCACATGTATTATACGCGTTAAGCACAGGTCAGCGTTTGAACCTTGGACTGACGCGTTGGATACTTTATTGCAGTTGTTGCATCTTACTGAGAGACAGCTTAATTATCTGAAGTCTAGTTTTTAGCTTCTGTAGCAGCCTGGAGAGAACAGAGAACAGAAGAGAATATCCTGAGAACATGACATACATATTTAAACAACAACTCCCTGTTTCTGGTCCTGTAACAACCTGAGGAGCAAACCTGTGTCTCTGCAGCATTACTCAAACATCTACAAAAAACTGTAACAGGATGCTCTGTCCTGTCAACTCATAGCAGATAATCCAATGCCAGTGACAGAAGGGGGCATGATGCCATTTCCAGCTGAGTAGTTTTAACTGGCGTTTGGACTGGCCTGGGGATCCAGAGGGGAGCAGAGGCCAAGCGTGGTGGGCTGCCGGAAGGATGGTGCATCTGAGCGTCGGAGGGTGAAGAAGGATTGCCTTTCAAGAATTACGAGCCATTAAATCAGAGCCTGGAAATCTCAAGGTTCCCCAAGACTGCTGCACAAGGAATCTGGGCTGGAGAAATATTGTTTATGGTTTAAAAAGCCTGGCGATGGATTTATAAAAGAAACATTCATCATTGCAGGAAAACGGAACAAAACATTCCGGAAATAAATACTCACTCTATAGGTATACTTGTCACCCAGACAGCACAATAACAAGTGAATTGGGAGGGAGATCCTTCATTTGCTGGCAGCTGGCCCCCAAACGTGCTCTGTGTGTGTGTGTGTGTGTGTGTGTGTGTGTGTGTGTGTGTGTGTGTGTGTGTGTGTGTGTGTGTGTGTGTGTGTGTGTGTGTGTGTGTGTGTGTGTGTGTGTGTGTGTGTGTGTGTGTGTGTGTGTGTGTGTGTGTAGGTGCAGTAGTTTGTGAGAATGACTATGAAAATGTCTTATTGTATAATGAAGCATATCAGTTTTTTTTTTATCTAAATGTCCCTGTGTGTTTAATTTGGACGTGAAACAATATTATGAAAGTATAGTTTTTAAAAAAATGATGAATTATATCACAAATTCTTCGCTTGAATGGTTGGAGACATCCATTTTTCCATTATTACCCATCTGACGTGCCAATATAAGTGAGTCCTCCAGTAAACATAATTAATGGTATTGATTATCTCCGGCTGACCCATCCCTGGAACAGTAAAATATAGCTTTGGGGAAGTAGCATTTTACAGGAAGGTGATGGGTTTTTGGTCAGTGATGCGACCTTGAGACAGTGTGAAAAATCTATGCTGTGATCTCAGTGCTGTCTGGTACAAGAGGTGCACTGACCTGTGTAAATACACTGTTGTTATCCCCAGTAGTCCAGCAGGAATTTCATATTAGTTGATGCTTGTGTTGGTTCTCGTTGGTCTTAAGATCTTGTTGCATTGTACATCAAACAGTATTCTTATAATCCACTTTGCCCAATCCTCGTTATTGTGGAACCTCATTCCATTATCCATTCATTTGTGGATTATTTTCTTGATGTATTTTTCGTCTATGAATTGCCAGAAAATAGTCAACAAGACTAAAACTTTTGCATGCCAAGTCCGCAGTTTTTTATCTTAATAAAGAATTGTTAGGCACAGAAACCTTGCACACTGAATTGCAACCTTGCTTCTCTCCCAAGGAGGTACCTCCCCGGCTGTTCTCACTCTGCCCACATCTGGCATTTGGCACTGTGGCTACCTGAGGAGGCCGAGCTGTGTGTGTCTCCACACTGTTGGTCCTAACCCTCTATTACATCCTCTTTCTCATCATTATCATTCACCTGAATTTTATTATCTAACTTGTTGAAAGTGTGCGCTTGTTCCTCTCTCTTGTTCTGGATGTGGCATAGGTCCGCAAGTAAAGCTACATTTTCTTTATTGCTTCTTGGTGAAAACTCTCCAAAGGCTTTTGATGAATAAGAAAAACAAAAAAATTGACACAAAGTGAGGCTGTATTTGTTCTTAATTGCCCATCAGTGTCAGGTCAAAAATACGGACTGTGGATGTGCAAAGGCCTTAAGTGTTTACTACGTTGTGAGACTTATGTTAGACTGAGCAGTGGTTTGAGCTAAATGCTAATATGAGCAGGCTAATACGCCCACGATGACAATTCTTACATGCAGCTGTTTAGCAGTTGAAATATTTACCATGTTCACTGTGTAATTGCTATGAGATACTGGACGAGTTTTATATTTTGACCCGATAATGGTGCCAGATGAAAACAGAACCACCAGAGTCATTACAGTACATCATAATGAGGACAAGAATGTCAATAAGAAAAAAAAAGACAGTCCATGTAAGCGTTGTCGAGACATTTCATGCAAATCATTAAATGAAAAACTCATGGTGGCACTAAACATAAAGTCAGAGGGGTCATTAGGATTCATCCTTTGTTGAACACAAATTCTTGTATAAAATTCAGTGCTAAATCATTTAGGTGTTAAGACGTTTTGCACAACAAGTAAAAACTTTGACTTATTGGTTTTGCTAGAGGAATGCAGGGGATCACTAAAGGGAGGATTAATCCTCTTTTTTTTTTTTTTTGGCATTTTTGTCAAGTGGCAACATCCGTGGCTGAAAACATGAAGCCAACAAGTGCTAAAAACTGCAGTTCCTCAAATGGCCACTTGAGGGTGGCTTCAAAAGGTAGTCACTCCCCATAGACCCCCATCTTAAAATGCTTAACTTCACAGCAAAATGTAACATTTTTACAGCCTGGTACAAAAAACACTTTTGCTCTCTAGAGCTAATTTCCTTGTTCATGACAATTGTACAGGGATGGATTTTGTAATTATTCCATTTAAATTTTATAAAGGCTTAAAGTTATGTAGATTAAAGGTGTGTAAGGGTGAGTCCGCAAACCAATGGGTGACTTCATGGTGACTACACAGTCCTTGATTTTTGCTTAAAAAAAAACCTAAAGGACAAATAGATCAAAATTGTAGCAGATTAATTAAGTTAATCCCATGAATCGCTCCATTGATCAGTCGTTTCAGCTCTGTTACACTTTGAACTGCTTTAAATCACAGTCGTTAAACCCTGTCATACTATATGTGCTGGATATTTTCTGCTTGTTTTCACTAAATAAATGAAAAGGTCCTAAAGGATTGCGGGTGCACCTTGCGGCAAGATGAACATCTCCTGAAACTGCTTGCAAATTAAGTAAAAAGTGCTTGTTATTTTAAAACTTTAATGTTCCTCAAATGTAATATTTGCGATAACCTACATTAACAATCTTTGCATGTAATGGAAGATGGCCACTGCACCTCTGCTAATCATAGTATCTGTTTTCTCTGTGATCTGCTTGTTTTACACACAGTTTTCTTTTCCTCTGTAATGCGTTGGCATGTTCACAGACCCCCTGAGGAATAGCACGAGCTGCGGCCAGAACTCACGGAAGTATTGACTGATGAATCTATAAGATTATGCATATTGACTGATATTGATGAGTGAGGATTTGATCAATGCCACGCTCTTATACACACTTGTCCTCATGGAGATTTGTGACTGGGGAGAGAAAGTGTCTGTGGAATGAAAATGAGAGTCCAGGAACAAATAGAGCTAAAGAACAGATGACAATGATGGAGTGGTGTGACAGGAAAAAGAAGCGTGGGAGAATTCACTGTTTGAACTGCGCATGTAAGTGTGTGCTCTTAGGGCAGCATATGTGGGCGTAGATAAGTGTGAGGTGGCTCATGCAAACGCGAGGCAGTATGTAAGTATGTATGTGTCAATGTCCAGGAAGGCGAGGTGCTGACTGTCCGCAGGCAGATGTGTGTGTGTATATGTGAGCCCCACTGTGTCTGTGTGTGTTTTTGATGGATAGGCTGGCAGGGCAAGGCCGCGGATAAGAGTGCAAACAAACTGGGTAATAAATGAGAGCGACAGAGGAGCAGTGATGGGGCCCACTCCCAAGCTCCTGATGCATGCCGACCAGCACCGGCAGCCATTTGTATTAGAGAAATGAGGAAGCTGTCACTGGGATGAAGAGACAATGTTCATCCTAAAGAGGAGAAAGGTCTCTCTCACTTTCTTTTTCACTCACACCGTCCCTCCTCCCGGCTCTCTCAGCCTCAAACACACACACTAAAACACACTCGCACTGTGGATTTCAGCTCAGCAGGGGACTAATCAGGGCGAGGTAGGGTGCTAATGTAGACCATAATGAGTGGAGCTCTCAGTGACACATCACACACCACTAGCTCTGTTAGGGGAATGCACAGTGGAGGAGCTGCTGTTTGTACCACACACACACGCAGATACAAACACAGGTGTAACTCCTAGCCTGGGGTCACCTGGGGACAGTAACTTCACAATAAAACTGATGAGGAGGAAAGTAAGAGGAGGAGGAGGAGTTGAGAGATAAGTTTTGGTGAAGTTAGCGGATTTGGGGAACAACTAAGTACTATAACTTGTATACCGTAGAATTTTAAACAAAGATTTCATAAACAAATACCATACTTTTACTCAATCATAACTGCTGTAGCTACTTGCTTTTCGGATTAAATGTACAGTATACAGTGGGCTACTTTTTTTACCTAGATTGCCAATGCAAGGAATTGTTTAGCATGAGTAAATGCATTGCTTTTTTAGGGAAATGCTGCATAATATACCTTTAAATTTAACATCAAAAACATAAGATAAGATAATAAACCCATTATCCAATACTGCTTGTAAAAAAAGAAAGTCACTAATTTAACTCTTTATTAGAAAAGTATGTAGCTGCACAATGATCCTTATATATTTTTCGGTCACTATTGCTAAGCTTCATGCTTTAAAACCAATTTACTCTTAGTTAATTAAATGTCTAAATGCAGGACTTTTGTTTGTAGTAGAGCATTGTGGTATGGCTGCGAAAGTAAAGGATTCACTGGTGGGATGTGAAGAAGAGAAAGGGAAGGAGCGGAAGCAGGAAAACCAGTGTTGCAAGAGAGGACACTCCAGGACACACTCGGTTTGCGTCGACGCATTTGTGTTTCCTATTGGTTTGTTATTTGCGTTTGTGCTAAATCTGGGCGCGCAATCCTTCACCGCTGTGACGGCCAGTGTTCTCTGTGCCACCCAGACGCTATAAGCACAGCCTGGCAAGGCAATGGGGGCAGGCTGCATGTGTTGGCTTTATTTATTTATTTGTGTGTGTGCGTGTGTGTGTGTGTGTATCTGTGTGCATCACAGCACCGGTACAGCTGGGGGAAGAGGAATTCGGGCTTACACCTGTGCGGGGATAATTAATGTGGACGGAGTGGTCCCTAAATAAATCAGTGCCTCTCGCAGCCTCAACAGGACTTTTCTGTTTAGGGTCAAAATCTTCCCACTCTGTACTGGATTAATCATGCCTGCAAGCAGAGACGAGGTACAGGCGGCAGGGACACAAGCTGTATTTGTGTGTGTGTTTGTGAATTTGTTTGTGTGTTTGTCCGCACCTTCGTGTGCCCCCTCACTGAGAAGCTGCGAGGCTATTTTTTTCCTCTGCCTCTACACCTTCATCCTCAGCATTGTAATCTCTTAGAGGACAAACAAAACAACAGAAAGTCATAATTAGCCCCACCCTCTTTGCTACAGTGATGAATAGGTGAACCTTTTGTTTGCATTTGTCATGCTGCGGTGGCATTGTCACAGATGTGAGAACATGTGATGCAGAGGTGCGGGGGTCAATATATGCAGGGATGCATGTGGATGATGAGATGTTTCTGTGTGTGTTTTTGGGGCCTCTAGCAGTTTCCTATCCTTCTCATTTTTCTCTGTTCATGTATTTGCACTGCGGCCTCTATGGTCGAGTGGTCCCCAGTCTATAGAGTGCTTATCTCCACCTCTCGCTGCAATCTCTGACAGCTGGTCTGCTGTTCTAGTCCAGTGCAGATCTACGTTGTACACTGTCCACTCCTATCTCCCAGACTGATAGCCTCTGATTGATCTCATCACCTCCCTCATCTATTATTCATGCTACCTTTCATGTCCTGGTGGAGGAAGGGCAAAAAGTGGAAAGGAGACACTACCTGTTTGCTGGGACCTCCATTTGGCTTGTAGGCAGAGAAAAAGCCTACATACAATTAGGAAGTTTTTTTGTTTGTTTTTTTTTTCGCTTACAAACTCTTTCAGCCCCAAACATGTGTTCATAGATCTCCCCAACCCGATTGATCTGTATAATGGAATGAAATAGCTTTGGAATTGCCGCCCCATGGGGGTGCACAGAGATGGGCACAGGGACAGAGAGACATGTACTTACGGCTGTTTGGGGAGGAAATTAATGGTGCATTTTTTGTTTTTATAATGTGATTTAATGATGCAATTCGTCTAATAAAAAGAACATTTTTTAACATTTACACGTTCATTTACACATTCCCTCCTTCACAGAGGGAAACCCAGTGGGCCAATACAAACATCTCACTCCTCTCACCCACTCAGAGCGCTGCAGGCCTTTTTATTGCATTGTGATGGATGATTTCAGTTTGGCATTTTTCACCACTGCGCAACATCCAAATACACCCCCCTCCCCATTTGGGTGCATGAGGAGGCCATCCTATATTCACAAAGCCGACATCTAATGCATATTGAGTGTGTTTTGTAAAGGATCATTTGATTGTCTTGTAAATGAAGCTTTGCCTCTCAGCTGCTAATTTAGCCACATTCCATCTCATTAGAGAGGAGAAGGAGAACAAACGACAAAGGCATTCTCTGAGAAATGAACCCGCCTTTGACTTCAAACAGCCATCACTACTGCCCAAGTGCAAACAGTTTGAATAATCTCAGATTACAGGGAGGTATAGGAGTGCTAAAGTAATAGAACAAAGTTCGAGGGATGAAAACAAAATGCAGACGTCCCTGTCTCATTCTCTAGCCCTCTTTTACACTGATTGTTCAAATAGGAAATATTTCTCCATTATGCAGGCTTGTTCTGTAAAAAAGGTGCGATCATGGAATTGGGGTGACAGAGTTGTCTCGCATTGGAACAGGGTTCCCACGGTCATGGAAATCCGGGCAAAGTCATGTAATCTCCCAATCACTATTTCCAGAACTTTAAAATGTGTGGAATCAGTAAAAAAATATTGAAAGTTTTGGAAAAGTCATGGATTTTTTTTGTATGAAATGAAATTGTTACAGAAATCTTCCGGGGATAACCTTCCGAGTATTTTAGCATAATGGCAAATTTATTTCTAGCTGTCGATGTAATGTAGCTATATTATGCTTTGGTCTGTGACGTTTGTTTACCATCATGTGCATTTCTTCGTTTTCTACCTTCATTTTGTCTCTTCCTCCCTCTTTATTAGGTGCTGACTGATATTGGTTTTTCAGGGCCGATGCAGATACCAATTTTAAATAGTTAATGCGATAACCGATATTGGAAACAGATTTGCATTTACAATAAAAGTGAAAATCTTTCTGTCAGTATTTACAATGTTGAATATATTAAACTCCAGCACAGAACTTTAAGTGCTTTTAGCAATGTTTAGTCAAAACTGAAACGTCAACATCATATACAGCAAATTCCCAGCAACTTTTTTTACAAAGTCAAGTGAAAACTTAAATAAAAAATGAATAATTAACAAAAGCTCCCTGAGGTTTTAAGAAGTTAAAGTTCCTCCTATGCTGACACTTTCTTTTGCACTTTTTAAATAATTAATTTTATCCGCAATCATTAATATAAAACGCAGATACAGATAATGAGCAAAATGCTGATAATCTGTCGACCCCTGCTCTCTATGTGGTTGACCACCACAAATAAATGAATGTGTGGAAAACCTGGCATGAGACCGACCGCGAGAGATTTTAAAAGCAGATAGAAGCAGTTGCAGCTAACTCAAGAAGGAAGAACTGCGGCCGAAAATGTTTGCAAATTGGGAAACCTATGATATTCGAGAGCTCCTTACCCTGTGAGATCAGTCATCATACAGCAGTAGATGGTAAATAATTGTTTTTGCCATGTTATGCTTTTATTTTTTAAAATACAAAGCACTGCAGATGCATATGTTACATGTCACAGGAGAAGCCGATGCTTTGTGTTAAACATCACACCTGCCTCGCCTCTTGTTTCCTCGATGTCGGCACACAATCTATAATCACACTCTGGAGCCTGATGATGATGCTGCCGTTGTTGGGTTCTGTGTAAAATTGCAAAGGAGACATAATAAGGGACTTTGTAGTGGCCCTATAGTGCAATCTCTGTAAAAAGGCTTTTACCTGTATTCTTTTCCTCTCACCCCACATTTTTCCCACCTTCCCACTCTGTCCGTCTATCTCTTTAGAGGATGTGCAAGTGTATCTGGTTTCCTTAAGCGTTTAGCACCTTAGCCACAAAACCCGGACAGGAAGCCCACTCTATTTGCAATGTATCAATTGCTCTGAACAACACTCCCCTTACCTCCACCTCCCTTCAGTCTGCAGCTGGCTCAGCACACACTGCTCACATACCTTCACATGCAAGCACTCAATCAAATTTGCAAATGTGGAGAAGGATTTTTTTCCTGTAACGTTTAGTACCGTGAATATACTGTAACCAAGCATGCAGTCCTCATCAGCACTAACACCTCGGAATAAATTGCGCACGCACACACACACACACACACACACACACACACACACACACACACACACACACACACACACACACACACACACACACACACACACACACACACACACACACAAACACACACACACACTCTCAGAGAATCTGACCTTGGCTCCAGTTAGTCCTGGGGTTCATCCTCCGGCCAAGCTGGCAAGTCAAATGAGTCCAGCAGCCAAGACAGCAGCCCTGACCGCTGCAAGGCTGCTGTCATCTGTTACACAGAAAGACACAGAGGGACAAAAGCAGAGTGTAGAGAACAAGAGAAATACAGCTTAAGAATAAAACAATACAGAGACTTAATGGAGATAGGAAAGAGCAGGCTTTGTGTTTGTCTTTATTTGTTGTGAATATGTCTATACACCTGCACAATTTCTTGCATGTTAGCAGAAATGCATGCATCTGTGTCTGTGTGCAAGTGTGTATATGACTTTACGCACATGTATACATGCAAACATGTGTGTGTGTGTGAGAGAGAGAAAGAGAGAGAGAGAGAGAGAGAGAGAGAGCGGGAATAAGCGCCTGAGGTGATGCCTTTTGAAAGGCACTTTAGAAATTAAAGCAGTGCCACTGTTCTGTAATGGGGCTTAAATGATCCAGAAAACACAAGATATATTGAGCATTTAATGAAACACACAGCACACTCCTTAATTCTGCTCTCAGCTTCACCAAAGTGTCTGCCAAACCTGCTTTACACATGTACACAGGCACATATAGATTTTTCACGTGTTTCTATTTTGATATATATATTATATTGTATTAAATGCCATCATTATTTTTCTAAAAATCTTTTGAAAAATGCATCAAAAAGAGCATTTCTTTACAAACTTACAAATTTATAAACACACTTTGAAAATCAGCAACGTTTTGATTGAAATCAGGACCAAAGAAGATCCAACCAAAGAATAAAATTAGAAATCTGACCAAACAATATCCATCCACTTTTGGTACTTTTGGCAGTTTTTTGGACACATTATGGTTAAAAAATGTATCAATTTTGAGCTGAATTCTCTGTTCAGCAGTGGTCATGTAAGGTCAGTTAGGGTACACGACACATAGTTTATTTCAGAAATCTACCTGCCTCATATGTTTCGCTGTAGGGAGCAGAGAAGCAGTCACTCTTCCTCATTGTCTGTGAATGTCCTTTGTGGTTTGGCCATACATTAATAATGTAAAGGTAATGATCTCTAGACTAAAGGCCCTGTCCTGTCTTGTCTCCCCCCTCCTTCCCTCTTTCTCTCTCTGTGCCTCCCCCCGTCTGTCTGCAGATTGTGTCGTGCAGCAAAGAGGAAGATTGTTGGCCAAAGAGGGTGAGTCAAAGAAACAGGAATTCCTGGCTGTGCTGTAGAAACAACGCAGGCACCGTTATACCTCATTGATTACTCGAGGAAAAAAGGGGAAGGAAGCAAAGAATCATTCTGAGAAAACATCTCTTCTCTGCCTTTCCCCCTTTCCCTTTCCTTTGCTTCTGAAGTTTGGACTTGCAGAATGATGGATGAGGAACTTGCACTGTGGCCTCTGATGTCCTCTCCCTCTTCCTCTCTCCTTATCCTCCTCCTCTTCTTCCTCCAGACACACACACACACTCAGATGCACAGTGTTAGCGAGTGATGGATGGGGAGCTGGCAGTGTGGCAGTAATAGCAGACACCCAGAACTACACTGCCACTTATTCATTTGTCTCCATACTCACATCTTTATTTATACGTCTGTCCCCATACCAACATCTAAATATAGATATACATAATGGAAAAAGGAGATTTTCTTACAAATAAGTGTAAAACTCAAAAGTAAAGCAAAAAGTGTGAATGGGCCTTGTCAAGCACAATAAACACAAACACAAAAGTATTTGCATTGTTTAGCTCCTCAGAGCAGTGGTATCTAATTGTTGGTATCTAAAAGTTCACATTTTACTGGGTGATGATATTTTAAATCCAACCTGATTTATTTTAGATCAGGTTTGCATCCTGAGTTTGATGTGTTGCCTTAAACCCGGTGTTCAGATCTCACATCTCTGGCCTCAGAGTTCGGGTTATAGAGAATGTCAGACATACAGGCATGATGGACAGCATGCTGCTCACACAACATTACACATTATTAATCATGTTCACATTGTCTGAGGGGGGGGGGCAACAGCACAAAGATGAGACAGAGCAGAGGATGATGAGGAGGATGAAGAAAGAGGAGGAAGAGAGAGGGGGGCAAAAGAGGAGGGTTAGAAAGCCACAAATAACTACCATCAATCATCAAGCAGTCAACGTTTTCATAAGTTCCGATGGCCCGTTATTGGCAGCAGCCTGGGATCTGTGTGTTTGTGTATTGTGTATGTGTGTGTGCATGTGTGTTTGCTCTGTCTTGCCCAGCCCGGACTTCTCTCCCCTTTTTCTCGCTGTCTTCGCCTCTCCTTAAACTGACGGCACAAACAACAACAGTTGAGAAATCACCCTCGTCAGCAGGAAGCTGGCAGGTGTGTTAACTCCCCCAGTACCAAATTAGGATGTGCAAGATTGCAGAAAACGCCTCGGCTCTCGTATCTCCCTTTTTAATCACAAACATTTACACGAGCCTGGATGGAAACGCACATTAGGCTTGAGCCAAGGGTTTGTTTTGGATGCTGGGCAAGGCTTCGGATCACACTAAACCCTCCAAAACTTAACTGGGATCTTTGCCTTTTAGCCTGAGAGAAAAACCTCAGGTCAGCCTTCATCTGGGGTGCAATAACCTACTGGTTTATAGAAATGTTACTGCCCAAAAATAAGAAAATATGTTGAAGTGCATATTGACCCTTTAACACCTGGATCGACATCAGTTTTCTTGCGCTGCATTCAGACTATAATTTAAACCTCTGAAACCTGTAGAAATTGTTTTGATTTCTTTTAAAAAACATGGGGAAAAACATAATGAGCAACTTGGCAAGAAATGTCCTGCAAACTGCAAAAATAGTAAAAGGTGACTATTAATGGGTTATCTGATATTATTAAAAAAGTGTATGTGTGTATATATATGTATGTATGTATATATATATATATATATATATTCCCATTCCCATGTTTTTTCTTATTAAGAAATCAAGCAAATTTGCTCAGCTTTCAAATGGTTGAATCATCCAATTCTGACCGAGGGAAACATTTAAGTGATGACCTATGGGAAGTGAAATAATAATTTTGTTTTGCAGTTTCTCATAATTTTTTGCTTGGTTGGATCAAAAATGTTGGTTGTTGGAGAAAGTCTTCTCACTGTGCTCCATAGAAAAAAAACATGAAGTGATCCAGTTTTCTCTCTTGAAGAAAGTCATGTTCTTGTTATGTTTTTAATGTAAAAACATTAAACAACCTCACATTACTTAGGTGTGATCTGTAGCCTTTTGATGTGTGAGAGTGTGATTGTCATTGCCAAAAACATTTCTCTATATCGATCATTGTGGCTCTGTGGATTATGGAAAAACAACACTAGGGGGTGCTCTAGGTTTGTCCAGCCAACTGTTGAGGTGTCATGCAGCTCACAGCTCCAGGTGTGCGTGTGTTTATATGTATTTTTGTACATGTAGATTTAATAGTGTTATGCACTTTCTAGAGAAGCCAAGAGTCAGTCATCTTTTCTCCCATTATAATCACACTGCACCCTGCCACAAGACCTTTTTATCATTAACTCAGTGTGTCCGGTTAAGGCTCTCAAGGGTCAGAGGTCAAGTTTCTTAGTTACAAAGTATCGCATGATGGTAGAGTTAATAGATGAGGGTTTTTCAGGTGTTGGGTCCATCACTTCATATTTAGTTACTTAATGCCATCAAATACGAACAAACATGCTGAGTGGACATAAGTGAACGCACTAATTGGATGTTTGAGACATATCGTTTTAGTCTTGCTTAGGCAGTTTCAGAATTAGCAAGATGCACTAATTCTGTCTTTATTGATGCACTTTTTGCCCTCTCTGCTTTTGTCCCTTGTACACACACACACACACACACACACACGCACACGCACACTAACTCAGGTGGTTTGAGATGTATCTTCTCAGTTTCAACGCAGTAACAGCAGTGTGTAAAAAAATCCTGGTTGCAGACCTATTAACTCTCTGTGTCGGCTGTGTTGGTTTCATTACTAAGATTAGGTTACAGACAGTCATTCAATCATGCAGCCTTTAGCAGAAATGGACTGTGATTTAGCTGTCCTCATGCATTCATGTTGGAAATCCATTCGCGCATTCCTCCATTGTGGCACACCGTTTAGATGTTTCTTGTTGTGGAATTTTCCATCTTTGTGGCATCTGATGCTTTCGCTTTTATTCATGTTGACACAATACAAACCCTCTCATTGACCTCCAGCTCTATTGTTGTGGGATTCACTTGCCCACGGCTGAAAAGAAATATTATATTAGGATGACCGTAAATTAGATACATATTTTTCAAAGAAAGATCTACAAAAAGACAACATATTGAGATCGGCGTCTGTTGTGTTGTGAGGTCCTGGTGAACTGCAGTTGCATGTTTGTCTGTGTGTTTGTGGTCAGACTGTGTGGCTGGAAGAAACAGCACCCAGGGCACTGTGGGGGGACAAGGACAGTGGCATGGTATGGTGATGCATTTCCACTATGCCACCACTCACATATTTGTGTCACACTCAAGTTTGTGGTGCTTTGACAACAAAAAATGGCCACAAAATATTTAGCTTGTTTATTGCCATGGAATATTTGCCCTATAACTTAAACAATATATATAACAATTTCCTCAGTGTATTTTATACCACTATAAATCATGTCTTGTTTTCCACAATTTTAGTTTTGTGAGGAAACATCATCCCAGAACCAGAATTATAAAATAAGGAAAAACACTTCATTTTATGTGTTTTTATTTAGATTTTCCATTTATTTATTTGCTTTTCTACAAATCCTATACAATAGAAAAATAGAGAAAGGAGTTTTTATTTTATTTATTTATTTATTTTTGAAATACTTTATGATGGAAATATTTATACAATGCCCTGTATTTTTCACATTTCTCTTGTACTTGGACCTGCCTTTCATTGTCAACTGAGAAATCGTTTAATCATTGAACGAGTCATCCCCAGCCCTCCAGATGTGTAGCTGTGAGAGAGCGCAGGGAGAGACGGCGATGATGTTCAGGCTCCAGATGAGCGAGACAAGTAATCCTAAACATGGATGTGTAGTAGAAATGCATGCATCTGTTCATTGTCAACCTGTAGGGATGTTGACTGATGATGCATCTGACTCCTCTCCTCCTCCTCCTCCTCCTCCTCCTCCTCCTCCTCCTCCTCCTCCTCCTCCACCTCCACCTCCACAGTCACTTTCAGACTCCGACAAAACCCCCCCTCCACAGAACATGGGGGAAAATCACGGAAACACACAGCCAGATTATTCACCGCGCACCGTTATTGAATATGTGACTAACACACTGAGAATCGCTCTGGGAAATCAGATTAAAAAATGAATTATTTATAAGGACATGGAATGCCGGTCCGATAGGGTGGAGAGAGTGGAGGAATATACCTACAATATACCCCAAACAACATTACAAGTTTGATCATGACACTTCCCACTGTAGTTATTCATTTTTATAATGCTCACAAATGTTCCCCTTTATATTCTGATATTGAAATATGACTCATGGTAAAATTACATGGTAAAAGTGTTTTATTATTTTTGTTTAAATGATATTACCTACATTTTTCCTGTCCCCCCCCCCCCCCCCACACACAGTCTAAAAGACGGTTTGATATATTTTCATGGAAGCTATAAAGCCTGATATCAAATCAGTTAAACCACTTTTGTTGCTATTTCTGTGTAAACTCTCTCCGGTGCATGAGTCACACTTGAATGAAATTGAAATACAATATATGAAATGTCGATTAAAAACTATACAAGGCTTAAAAAGCATTAAAATCCCTTATTATAAATTGGTAAACATACAAGGTAGGAATTGCAAACAAGTATCAGTTCTTCTAATAGATTTTACATCATACAATAACTGTAATTCATTTTCTGAAGGAAATAAATGTATGAGCCAGGATTGGGAATTTATTCTGGAACAATTTAATGAAAATAAATTTAAAAAGATACAATAGGAAGGATGACAGTCTTGCTCTTTGCTCTCCATTACAGTAATAGGAAAGCAGTTAATAAAAAAACCCAAAACATTACGAGCAATATTTATTATCTCTCAGCATCAACACTGCACTGGCATTTACTGTGTGCCAGTTCTCAAATACCTAGGCCAGGAAGTGCATCGTCAGTCTTTGTGTGTGTGTGTAATTTTACATGCACACACACTGCGTCCTTCAAAATGCTTGTCCCGCTCTCTTTCTCTTAAATATTTTACCTTGATTTCTCTCATTTTTAATTGATGCAAAAAGTCTGGCCCTTTCAGGTTTTCCCTCTAAAATCTTATCTAAGTTTCTGCTGGATCTTTCTTCAAATTTAGTTAAGTGTCACTCACCTGTACCACCGTCCTCTGTTGAAGATGTAACGTGTGGAGTAACAACCTCACCCGCACCGCAACTTTGTCACCCTCTTCCTTTGCGTCTTTTCCTGACTGTTTTTTTGGGCTTTCTGCGCAGATGTAGATTCCCCTTTTACTGGTCGGTCTTTCTGTCTCTCTGTCGCTCTCTCTCTTTCTGTTCTTTGACAAGCAGCCAATGTGCTGACACGGGGAAGCGTTTAGGCGTGCGGAGATGTGCCAGAGTAGTCTCTGCCTAAGTGATCTTTTTTTATCTGATATTTGCTGTAACGCTACGGTCAAATGTTTTTCCATTCTTTTGCCTTTCTGTCTCTCTCTCTGTCATTTTTTAATCCCCCCTCTCCTTTTCACCCAATTGCATTAATTCACTTCAAATTCATACGTTTTAACACACACACACACACTCATGGCCTCCAGTGACAGATGTGGTGCTTGAGTCACGCCAGCTATCACAGATCACAGGTGAACGTGGTTGAAGGAGGTTATTGTACGCATGGGCCAAACCACACATTTGGCAGCCCCCAGGGGAGAGCCTGGGAGTTTCCACAATGAACACACAGAAGTGAGGTATAGAAATAATTCACATCTGGAACTAACCCTTTCCTCTTCTTTCTCACCAACTTCTTCACTGTTTCCCTTTTGCCTTTTTGCCCCTCTCAAAGGGCTATTTTAGGCGCTATCGTGTTAGCAGCTTTACTGTCTCTGAAACAGATATGTGTTTATATCTGTTGTGCACAGATATATGAGAAAATTGGTTTTATTTCTGTAAAAACACAAAAACAAATAAACAAAAAAACAACTAACAAACAGGAAAAACCAAAATGAGCAACGTGACAAGAAATGTCCAGCAAACTGCAAAAAATAAGTAAAGGTTACAAGGAAATGATAGGAAAATAAGCTGGGGGGGAATATTAGATATTAGCAAAAATCAGGGAAGAATGTCCAGAAAACTCTATTTATAATTGTCTATATTTAAAGCTATGTTACAAAAAAAAGATGTTTTTAGCATGTTCTTGATGTCATTCTCTTGTCTTTTTTGTTGGGTTTTTAATTTTCTTTTCTTTTTTTCATATTTTCCAGAAATTTTCTTGTAACATTTTACTAATGATGAATTTATGGGCCATTTCTTGTTAAGTTGCTTGTCGCCCTCTTCCTGAGTTTTTGAATGAAATGAAGCCAGGTAAAGGGTTAATTGTAGGGCTGTAATCAACCAAAGAAAATCTTGGCAAGCTAAAATTCTACTTGCTCTTCAATTGGTCAGTTGCGGAAATACATCTGCACGTTATCTCTTGATTAACTAAAACATCACATTGCACCAGTGAGTGTCCAACCAATGAGAATTAAGTCGGACAGGAGCATAACGACCAAACAATCGACCAACCGACCAGAAGTTTACAGCCCACTTTAATTTGAACTTTATTGATTCTTTTTCGTCAGGCCACAGTCTTGTGCATCACTGCTGTGTTTTCACTTTGAACTGGTGGACAAACCGGATGCACTTGGTTTTAAACAGGCTTGTGAGAGTGCTTTTGCCTTGTGGACTTTTTCCCCACAGGGGGCATCAGGCGCACGCTGCAGCCCCCTCAGATACAACGTCTGCCTCAGAGCTCACGGCTCATATTCAGCCGTGCTCCCCATAACCATAGGTGTGTGATGGGAGTGGGAGTAAAAGGGGAGAGATGGGAAGGATGAAGGAGTAGTCGCATCAGCAGAAAGTTGTTTTTCTGTGGCCTGGAGATTCTATTTAAAGTGGGTTGGGAGGGGGGTACTGAGGGGAAACGGGGAGGCAGACTTGGAGTGGTCCACAGCCTGGAGAGACGGAGGCAGGATGAAGGAGGGAGTATGGGTGGTGGTGGGAGGCTGAGATGCGCCGATTCTCTCAGTTTTTTGGTTCTGATTGAGGTTGGAATGTGTTTTTGTGTGCATCTGAAGAGGATCCATGAGGGTACCTTGCTGCGTGTGCGTGAATGTGTGCGAGTATGCCCATGCTTGTGTGTGTGTGGTGTGTGTGTGTGTGTGTGTGACTGAGGTATTAATCTTCTTTGTCAGTGGTGCCCAGATGCAGGGCCCTTCCAGCAGCACAAGCCCGGACTCAGCAGTCTGCATTGGGCTCTGGGAAGGAGGCATGGGGTGTTAGTGGGGGTTTTTTGGGGGGTGGATGCCGCTGGTTGTGCTATTGGAGCGGGGCGCTCTGATGGAGAGGGCAAGGGGGACAACACACAGCAGATTAGCTAATGATATTAGCCAGAGAAGACCCTCAGGTAAAACCCAGTGGTCGCAATTAGTGGAGTTTCTCCAAGGTTGCCCTGTGGCCCCTACACACACACACGCATACACATGCACACACATGCACCCACACATATACCCTCTTCTGCGTGTATATGACACACAAAAACACCATCAAACACCTGCATTCAGTACTGATGCAAATCTTGCTCCACATTAAATTCTAACCCCTATCCCCTCTCTCACCTACTGTGCTGCCTCCCCTATCTACCCTTTACCCCGCTCCTTCTTCTCCCCATTAACACCGCTCATGAGCTCCCCTTCGCTGTTTGCCCACTGTGAGAACAGACGAACTAACATGTTTGCTCTGCGGGAAACGTACACACACAATCACTCAATGAGAGTGAAACTGGTATTGCAAGAGAGCCGGCAGACTCTATTCAAGAGGATGCTGACACACACAAGTGCTCAAACACACACACACACACACACACACACACACACACACACACACACACACACACACACACACACACACACACACACAAACACACACAGAAGCTAAAACCTCAAAGCAGGGGGTAGCAGAGATTGACATAACAAGCTGATAAACCTCTTTCTCTGGTTAGGTTGCCAGGACAGCGCTGAGAGGAAAGGTGTTGGTATCTGTTGGTGATGAAAGATATTAATGTTTTAACAAAACAGAGTTGATTTCAAGCACATTTAGTTATGATGATGCTGGGAAGAGCTCATACTGGTGTTAAGGCTTGTAATCAATCACAAATCCATCTGAAAAGCAACTGACTTGACTCTAAATAATTCAATTGGAAGTTGCTCATTTTGAAACCACTATTGAAAATAAAAATACCACAAAACTTAAAATACTTAATACTTAAAATAAAAGCGTCCCTTTTACTTTTAGTCCTTTCGAACCGAAATACACAGTGGGAAATGACGAAATTAGATTTAGGACCTTGCTGCTCAACAGTTGTTCCCTTCAACAAATGGACAGAAATGGACACTGTCGAGAAGACCCAGGGTCTGTAGTGATCGGTTCATTGCGGTTCATGCCAACATCGTTAGTTAACAGTCTACGGAGTGAAAGAAGAGCGTTTGCATTTGTGTGTGCTGTGTGTCTGTCTTGTCATTTTCATTCTCTAAAAACTTACTGATAATGAATTTAGCGCTGCGGCCCCTGGACTTGTAGATGGTGTCCAATTATTTCGTTTGACTGCTGCAGACATGATCTCTACAGGGAAGTGGTTAACTTAAATTTCTGAAGTTTGTACCTCATTGAAGGGAGTAACCTGCCATTGAGCAGCAAGGCCCTGAAACTACTTTCACTATTTCTGACAGTGTGTATTATTCTTCACATTGTTACCTTGTTTAGATCCTCCAAAATGTAATCATTCAGTTTGTTTTTCTGTATCCATGAGCACAAAAGTGTAGGCCAATTCATTCTTTGTTGAAATGTTAAACAAGGGAGCCGAAAAAAGGTGGTGACTCCCCATCTCGGAAACGGTCATAAAGTCTTTAAGGTGTCTATTCCTTGTTTTATTCATATTCCTTTAGTCTGCAATGATCCACCATTTAAAGTATCCAAACTTCTGAATTAATAAAAAAGGAATCCAAGTTGTGTATATTGTTTAAAGAGAGGTGTTGTGTCGCTGTGCCGAGTGCCGTAAAGCAAGTGAAGTAACTTGCTGTCTCTCTCTCTTTACGATGCGCTGTCTCTCATGATAAGATCAGATGAATTATTCATAATCGATATGTTATTAAACAGCCATATTTGTATACAAGTGATATTCATACTGTTTAAATAAATAATTTGATAACACTTCCCATCTTTGCTGAGCAAGAGTTTTGTGTGAAAGGAATTAAAAGCCTGTCACATACAGACATCTGTCCACATAAACAAAGGTTGAGTTCAGTGATTGAAGCACATAAGAGTCTGGGATATTATTGAAATTTTATGGTATTTTGTCATAAAAACATTTTGTCTGGATGCATGCAGCACAGTGTTAATGTATAATGTGCTGAAACAAGTATCAAGTTAACTGATTTCTCAGTTAATTCTTTTTTCTTCTATTCTGATACATAAGAGAACAGATACTTAAATCAACAAAGAAACGAAGACAGAATCAACAATATTTTTTTACGCTGTATGTTTTCTGTGAAAGCCACAAAGAGTGTAAATACCTGCTCACATACCAGCAGCACTTTTGAGTTTTCTGAACATTTGCTTTACGACTGCACGTCGTTTTTCTTTCCATCCGAGCAGATCCTCTCTGGCAGTTTATGGTCTCTGAAATAAATCTTCCACAAAGTTGACAAACAATACTGTTATTGAGCAGTGTGAAGTGTTACTTTATCTCCCTCTACACCTCCTCCGTGAAGTTGTGATCACCACTTAGAATTACGTACACAACCTGGCTTTGCTGCGACAAGGTGACGAATTGCAATAGCTTTCAAAAACATCTTTTTTGCTCCGACTCTTTGCTGTTTTTCTGCCTTCAACGAAGTCTCCCTTTGTTGTCCTCTGCCTGTAATTATTTCACTGTGTATCATTTGTCCTTCTGTCTTTTCACAAACTGCCCTACGATGACAGGGTAAAATTATTTCACTAGAATAATAAAGAAGGTTAAATGACCAATCTTTACAGTGTATGGGTGTATGAGACAGAGAGAGAGAGAGAGAGACACTCTGAATAGTCTCCCTTGGCTTGTCAGCGCCGTCTGGTCTTTTATATGGCCTTCCTTATTATAATGCTACTTATCTTATCCAAAAGGCCATCAGGCCGGGCGATTAATTTAGGTACTGTATCCCTGGAAAAGATGGCTTCCCTCCTCTTGCTGCTGTCCCTCCCTCACTCCCTCCATCTGCAGGAGATTAAACCCAGACCGGCTCTACTTTTCTCTCTCCTTCTGTCCATCATAGTGAAAAATTACCTTTTAGTCTTCTTCCTTAATCGCACTGGCCGCAGAGCAATCAGACAGGAAATAATGGCTTGGCGTCTGGCTGTGCAGGCTCTCCACTACAATGCCTCGAGACTGGATTGAGGTGAAAATGGGGAAACCTCCCATTAATGATTCCTTGTAAGTGTCATCTTTCTAGAAATACAGATAGTGTAAAACTATCAGGGTGTCAAATCTTTGTGGAAATACATTTATAAATGTTAGGCTGCTTCACAAGACGCCCTCTCAAGTCAATTTTCTCTTGCTTTTGCACTCTGGTTCCTCGTCCTGCCTTCCTCATTCGTCATTTATTCTCTTTTCTGTGAGCTTTTGTGGAAAGTTTATCACAGTTAAAAAAAACAAGATTGAATTCCAAGAGTGACTCTGAAAGCAAAACTAAGAGCAGCATTTATTTTTCAGTGTGTTTTGATCATGGTGAAAATGTATCAAACTACACACAAACTTCTCCTCTCTTGACTACCTTGCCTCCTCTCTCCCTCCTCGCAAACCACTGCTCTTTTCTTCCCCATCGCTCAATCTCCTCTACTTTTTCCACTCCTCGCTCTGTTCTCTTGCAGTTTGATTCGGTGTGAATTAATTGCTCCTCATATGGGAGACGGCACACGATTAGTCTCAATCCTGATAATGGTGTGTGGCTCGGCCACGGGGAATACACTGCCAATTTGCTCACAGCGCATCTGCCAAATGATTGGTGTTTACACGCCACATCCCCAGAGGAGTGTTTGTCACAACGCCACTTCTTACATCTCAATTACACACTGGATCCAAAGGCAGACGTCACCAAAGACGCACACAAACACACATGTAAAGGCATTGATAGAAACTGTAACGTATGACTTGCTAGACAGAGCAGATTGTGCATTTTGAAGTACTAACTGAGGATTTATATTTTTTTAAGCCTTCTTATTTTGATCACATACCCCCCACCTTTCCCAAACAGTTTACCCCTGCACCCCACCTGCCTTCTCCCCTCAACCGCTCCCACCTTCCTTCATCTCTCCTTCCTAACACAGTGCGCCTTCTCCGCCGTCCCATTAATCACCCCTCTCTAATTAACAGGCCCACTGTTCCCAATCTTCCCACTGCTCCCACTCCACACCTGGCCCAGCCCTGCAGCCCAGCAGGCATGCAGCGCACGCCAACACACACACATTCATATATGCACACAGCACAAACTGGAGCCCAGCTGGCAACACTGACCACGATCGAATCGCGCTTGGAGGAGCAAAATTAGAATAATACGAGCAGTGTAGCATTTTAAAAAGTTTTGTTTTTAGCATTGTGTTGAAATGAGTGGGACGATGAATTGGGCAACAATGTGAAGAGTTGGCAGGACTGCTTCCCTGTCATGCATTCATTCATCACCTCATCAACCCTATCTTCCTTGTAATAACTCATGCATTCAACTCTTTCCTCACCCACTGCTTCCTCCCCCCCTTCACAGTTTTCGTTTTCTCAACCCAACCTCACCCATCCCTCTCTTTGACTCACTTCCCGTCTCCTCCTCCTTTCCCACCTTCTCCCTGTCCTCCCCCTGTTAGCCAGGGTGGCCCGGCAATGCAGTAATGCCATCTGCCAGCGCAGCATGCTCACAGCCTCATGTCCACACACACTCGCCCACAGACACACACAAACACACGCACAGCTTGGCAAGGACATCTTCCAGCGCAGGATATACCGATATCCACACTTCCGCCACCAGATCACCATAGTCCCATGCATACTGTAACACACACACACACACACACACACACACACACACACACACACACACACACACACACACACACACTCTCACACGGCCCTGTTGAGTCACACGCTTCATCTGTCTCCCAACAGGGGGAGCCGGGGAGCATCTGCCGGAGCCGAGACAGGAGTCGCAAATGGGCCGCTCTTACAGTAAGAGAACGAATCATTACAGCAGTCACATACTGCCTAATCATAGACAAACAGAGGAAAGACGACCACATGGGTGTGTGTTCCTCACTGACTACAAATGAAGTAGAATAAGGGAAAGCAAACCAGCAATTACATGCAAATGCACATTTTTGAGGTAACGATCTTTGCTTTTTTTGCAGCCTGTTGAAACATTGCAATACCATTTCAAAAGTTTGCACTGCAATTACTACTAGGACTAAGATATATTGATTCTGAAACATGAGAGCAAAACTATGTAGTTATATTTTAGAGTATGTAATACACAGTGTTGGAGGAAGTATTTAGATCCTTTACTTAAGTACAAGTATTAATGCAAAAAAACTCCATTACTAGTAAAAGTCCTGCATGAAAATATGTTACTTCAATAAAAGAATACCTTTTAAAGGTCCAGTGTATAGTATTTAGGTCGATATATTCACAGAAATTGAATACAATAGAAGTATGTTTTCTTTAGTATATAATCACCTGAAAATAAGAAAAGTTGTGTTTTTGTTACCTTAGAATGAGACTTTTACTGTACATATGCATAGGAAGTGGGTCTGCAGAGATCACCATATTCGCCGCCACGTTTCTACAGTAGCCCAGAATGGACAAACCAAACACTGGCCCTTGACAGAGCCATTCACATTTTTGTATCATTCACTGTAGTTAGCAGCCCCTCTATAACGGGAGCATCAGAAAAACACTGGCTTTTTTTTCTTTAAATATGAAACTGCCTAATTCTGTGTTTTTCCCGATTTACATCACCTGGTCCACTTGTTTTGGAGAGAAGACCTCTGTGGATAATCCGACCTCCAGTACAAACCGCCTCAATGTCTGGATCTTAAATGATCAGAAATAAGGCAAGCTTTCATTAAGTTATCAGCAAAAAGCACACATTAGCAGGTGCTAGGCCAGTGACTCATCTTTGACATGCATTAAGGTGTCAGAGAAAAAAACAGTTTTAATATCATGCTCTGTTTGTTTTGGAGGTGCGACCTCAGTAGATTTTTTGGCTCCCCTTAAAAACTTCCTTAACATGAACTTTACACCCTTAACACTGAAGGAAATCTAACCAGGAGAAGTTTCAGCTGGTTGTTATCTGCAGTCCTAACCCCTGGATGCCGCTAAATCCCCCTAAATCTTGCACACTGTTCCTTCAAAGTAAAAGTACTCATAGAGAAAAAAAAAATTAGTTTAAATTATCAAAATAGCTAAAAAGGAAAAGCAGTGATCTCTTATATTGGAGAGGTTGGAGCCACGAAATGTGTTTGTTCATGAAAAATGGCTTAAAAGATTACCAAAATAGTTGCCAATTGACTAATTGTTTCAGCTGCACTTCATTCACATTTTCGTATGGTTTGTGTGTTAATTTGTAAAGCAACTATTGAGTCAAGTTATTAAATAGTTGTAGCAGACTAAAAGTACAATGTTTCCTTCTGAAGTGTAGTGGAGAAGTACAAAATGGCATGAGAATGAAAGATTCAAGGAAGTAAAAGAACCTCAGATTTGTACTTAAGTAGAGTACTTGAGTAAATGTGATTAGTGACATTCCACCACTGTTGGTAAAGTTTGGATGGATGTGGACAATTTTTGAGCAGTAAGTGGAACAGCTAGTGCACTGTGCATTAAACAACAGAAAAAGGGGATTTAGTGTGTACATCTGTGTTTTTTCGCATGTTTTTTTTTTTTTATTTATTTTTTGATAAATACATATATGTATACATATAGCGTGTGCTCACAATTAAAAACAGGGAAGATACATCATGTCACAGCATATGGCAGTAAAAAGTACGGGGCAAGACATGGAGGAAAGTAATGTAACATGTTCCCCCATTGGTTATTTATATAATTCATTAATTTATTTAAATCCTCTCGCTCCTGTTGACATTGAACAAGACAGAAACAAAATTGATGGGAATTGCAGCAATTAGCAAATGAGCTCTAGGATGTGTTGCTGTACGAGCTGCGTTTGGTGCTGCATCGGGGTGCTGGGGGTGGCAGTGTGAGTGTGTGTGTTTGGGGGTGAGGGGGGTATGGTGTGTGTGTGAATGTGGTGCGCTGCCAGGTGCGAGTGGGGGTCTGTGGCAGTATATTTATTAGCGGCTGTCAGGGAGGTGACACTTTGATGAATGGTGCAGAGTAATCAGGGCTGGGCTGTGACAGGCTGCACTCACAGCCTTCTACCTGCCAAACAGCCCAATCACACACACTCTCTCTCTCACACACACACACACACACACACACACACACACACACACACACACTCACACACTCACACACACACACTCACTCACATGCATGCACGCACGCACGCATATACATAAATGTGTGTGTTTATATACACACACAAGTGCTTTTGTATATGCACATGTACAAACACAACCTCCTGTAAATATCCCCTCGCTACCAGATGAACTACGTCATCAAACTCCCCTCATCTTCTCCTCTTTTAACCTCTCTTCATCTCCTCAAGTCCTTTTTATATGAGTTGCTCACGTCTGACTCCTCTGCCATGGCACTGTGATTTTCATAACCTTTAATGACATAAAAATGATGGATTTTTTTCCAGAGATGAATGGAAAGGATAAAGTGGGTCGAGATAGTTTGAGAAGAAGAGACAAAGAGATGTAGAGATTTTGAGGTGAAAATATGCCGAGCCTTGTTGTTTTTTAATTGCTGGTGAGAGAAAAGGTAGCCTTAATTAGTCCTCGTCTCTTTCCTGTTGTTCTGCAGGGTCATAATTCTGTGACTTTTGACTAATTAGTCAACTGCTGCAGACTAACTCATACTTTCCCCATAGGATCAGAATTACGCTCGCTTTTGTGAGCAGGACAATTTAGGCAGCTTGGTAAGTAATTGCACAAGTTTTCCATTTTTGTGTAACAGTGGCTCGAATCTATCTTATTTTCTTTCACCCATTCAGTTCTATCTGCATTTCCATGTAGACAATGTCAATTTAGAAATGTCCAAACAACCGAAAAATCAAGCAACTGTTACGCGCTGTCCTTGGAAAGAAAACCACAGCAAATATTGTATTACAACTCAAACACAAAATGGAAATCATTACTTCTCGGCGAGCTTCTAATGCCTCCAAACCAGCAAGTAATGGGAGGTTGTAATCAAATAATTTCACTGAGGTTTGGGTTTCCAAACAGTTTTCCACTGATTCTATCGACAGACCACAGTCTGGCCCTTTAGACAGGAGACAGAAAGAGGGGGGCAGAACAGAAGAGAAGAGAGGGAAACTTGGGGGGGAAAGAAAACGATTGCAGGAGAAACGTGGACAACAGAGAGGAGAGGATGTGATAGAGGAACAGAGGAGCTGAGAGGAGTGGTGGGGTTTGTGTGGGTAGTAGTTTTATTTTTTTCACAGGGGAGCCATGGCCAAGGCGGTGGGACCTGCTCACACTCACTTACTTTATGATAGCCTGTCTGGGTGCTTTCTGTAAAACCTCAGAGAAAGCATGAGCCTGCCTTGATAGTGCCATCCCTCCCCTCCATCTTCCAAGCATTCCTCTTTTCCCTCTCACTGCAAAAAAGTCTTCCATCCCAAGCCGTTTTTAAGTCCTAAAATCGCATTTTGCCAGTGCCAATGGGGTGACATAATAACTCTAGTTTCCAATACAAGTCCACTTTTCTAAAATCAAGCGTAATTTTCTTAATAGTGCAATGGTCTGACTTATCTGTCTGGTTTTAGGATATTTACACTAATGTATAAAGAAAATGTATCTCAAAACGTGGGAAATTGAACAGAGTATAAGCGCCATCATTGCAACCCATTAACAGATTTAAGAAAATTCCCCAAATGACACTAAATGATATGTTTGGACCGTCATTTTCAGCTGTGGTTTCAGGCTTACTGCTGCCCAGTTTGCCCAGCTGAATAAATGTCCAGCTAAAGTGAGAGAGGCACCCAAATATTGCTGAAAGAAGAGATCTAAGGATACATTTAAAGAATCAAAATGTGTTTTTCTTCAGTTTATGTCCCCTAAAATGTCTGACCTTGACTATTTTGACTTGTATCTGTGCAGCGTATGTCACTAGAGAGGTGGTTTCACATTCCTCAGGGGGCAATAGCGGGGACATTTAAAATAAGCATTGATATGTTAGACATACATATGATAATATTGTGTCAATAATCCAGCGCCTCCTAAATAATTTACATTTCTTTACGTGCTAGCTCTGTCTCCATCACCAAATGCAGTCTGATTGCCTTTTCACTAATCTTAGGTATAATTTAATAATAATTTTTGTATGACTTTTTTACTCTTATAGTTAGAGACTCTCTCTCCACCTCCCTACTGATATAAGTGTAATCATAGCTATCACACTGTGTCACCCACTGCCAGTTACAAGGTAACAAACTACCAACAAAATACACACATACTCTGGCTGAATCTCTGGTGTTTCCTCGAACTCTAACATTAGCTGTCTTGATGTGCGCTGCTCTTTCATTGGTCAGTAAAGATATTTAAGGCTACAACTTCACTGAATGAACACACAAATAAACTTATGAAAGAAATGAAATGAACATCCTAATTAATGGCTGAATGAATGAATGAACTGGTAGAAGGATTTGCTCTTTCTCTCCCTCCTCATTCTCAGAGGAGGATTCGCTGCCAGGTTGAGTGAACATTGACGGAGTAACACTTATTCTCTGCGTCACACCAATGGAAATCAATTGGGCAGTAATTGCAGTATTTGACCCCTCTCCAGTCTCCACCACATCCCATCTCCTCTCTGTCCATACATCCTCCACATTCGGACCATAAAGATGAGCCCGGAGACACTCGATTCATTTTATACACCGGGCACCCCCACCCCCTCCGAAACTTAACAAGACTATAGTGGTATATTTCATCAGTCCTGATAAAAATCCAAGAGGCAGACCAAAGACAAACAGGAAAAGGAGGAGAGGAGAGTGTGGACAAAGTTAACAAAAGCAGGAAAAGGGGACGGAGAATTAAGACAGAGAGAAGTTTACAGAAGGTCCTTATTGTAGCTACCATCTGTGTGTGTGTGTGTGTGTGTGTGTGTGTGTCTTTTTATGTGTTTGGGTTGGAGATGGCTGGTCAGATGGGTAATGAGTGACCCTTCCTCCGTGGCATGGTTTTGCCGTCACACCAGTATTAATCTTCCTACATCACCCCCTCTCTGTACCGACAGTCGGCCTCTTGGGGCCATACACACACACACACACACACACACACATAGAAGCATTGATGCATGAGCAAGGTGGCAATGATAAATGGAGATGTTCTTAAGATCTGTTTAATAAGTGTTAGGCAAGGCCTCTGTGAGAGCTGTGGGGAAGAAGAAGAAGAAATATACATATATCTGCAAGTGGAGCCCAACTCACTGGGGCCTGAATTACAGCCCATTTGACCACATTTACACTCCTCCCCAAGAGAAGAGTTCACAGAAAAACCAGAGAGGGGGCTGCAGTGTTGGGATGTGGTAGAGGGTGAGGACAATGTGCTTTTTTAAATTTGCAAACATACATTTTTAATCTCAGCAGTGTGCCAAAGTGTATACATGACTTTGGTGCATGATGCTTTTGGTGTGGTTCCACCTGTTGACTCTGTACGTGTGTGCATGATGGAGCTGGGAGGGGTTGAAGGTGTCAGAGGTGTGAATATTAGGAGTCAACCTGACAGTCTGTCAAGATCATCCAGACAGAGGTGGCATCTCAAACAACCTGCAAATAACCAGTGTACATATGGCATTAACACATTCATGTAATCCAGTGCAACTACATGCACTCCGGTAATTCGATTCTGGTGAGATTGATGCAGTACTCTGACTATGCAGATGTCATGTGAACGTCTTTATCTTCCACAAATTGATATTGCAAGTGGAGACACACTGAAAGACCCGGATTAGTCATCTGTTTGATGAACTGCTCTGTTTTGCTACGACACTTCAGAAACAAAAGTGACAGAGTTGAAAAGATGCAAAGAGATGTTTGAGTGACGGGAGACAAAATGGGGAAGTGACAACTGATTTTGTGTTACATCAAGCTTTTCACAGGGTTCACACACTCATGGGAAACCTGGAAAAGTCATGGAATTTCACAATCCCATTTTACAGGCTTGAAAAAGTCATAGCATTTGTAAAAATCATTCAAAATGTTGGAAAAGTCATGGAATTCTGTTTAGTAACCTTCTGTGGATAACCTTTTAAGTAACGACAAATTTATATTATGTACCTGTCGACATAACACAGCCTTAATATGCATCCATCGTGATGTTTTGTTTACATTTTTCACGTACATTTATTCACATGCATGCACGTGCACACACATAAATTGACTTGACACACACACATGCGCGCACACACACACTCACACATATAGACTTAGAGATATTAAACACAGCTGTCTGATCAAGATTTTCCTTAATCACTATAGTGACAGAATATACTCGCATTATACTTATAAAAAATAAAGTACAAGATACTTGTTTCATGTGAGTTTTGTCTCAACCCTAAATGATGAGATGTCAAAATCGAAAATGACAGCAGCATGTCTCTTAACATTTCCAAAACATCGACTACTTCTGTACAAACACATCAAACATATTTTGTGATAATGAGCATCACATAAACGACATGCAGACTAGCACACAATCATCAGGCAAGTGCCACACAATTAAAATTTTAGCTTTCATTCAGGTATTCTTTGGTGCTTTTTTGTAAACTCTTTCACACACACACACACACACATGTACATACAAGCTCACCTTCTAGACATTATCCACATCAACCAAAAACGTATTAAGTATTTGGGAACTCTCATCTGTTTCAACAACTGCAATCCGGCTGCGGTGTGCATGTGAAAGTACTGGTTGTAGAGAACTGTGGGGGCTCCTCTTTGTCATGTACCCTCTGTAATCTCTTCGTCTGCCCAGCAGTTTGTATTTGCATGTCTTTATCTTCTCATCCATTTGAGTCCTCTCCTTCTTCATACTGTCAGCTAAGGCCTCACCTCTCAGACACCCCTCTCTTTTTATTTTCTCTCTCTGTTTCTCTCTCTGTTAAGAGCCTGGTCATGGAAGCTTGGTCTCTGTGTTGTCTGACAGCTGCTGCTGCGTGCCTTTTTTCTCTCTGCCTCCCTCTCTCCCCCCTCTCCTCTCCTCTTTTTTAAACACGCGTCCTCATTTCTAAACTATCTATCATGCTGGCAGGGCCAGTGGGGCCTTTAAACTGTGGGATTGGCACTTTCTCAGCTGCTGAGCTGGAAAAGGCGGTTGCTTGCAGACGGAGACACAAGCGGTGGGCCAGCCTGCTGCAGGCAGGAGGAACAGGAGGTAGCCTGTCTGAACGCAGGTGGACTGACGATGCTCCTCCACCCTCTGAGTGCATTGGTGTGTGTGTTTCTCGTAAAGTGTGCAAGGCTTTTGTGATAGAGCTCCTGTGGCGATCCTAAGCACTCCTTCTAAAAGGTTGTTGAGATTTTGCAATTGTTGGTTGAGAGCAAGAAAAGTTTAGCAGAGTGAAGAGTCGTTTTAAGAAATTAATTAGAAAGAAAGTCGATGGTTTTGGAAATGGGACTGTGAAACAGAGTGTGTGGATTCCAGGCGGGTCGTCTGCAACGAGTTGACAAACTCCGTCTCACTTGGGAGTGAGAGGTGTCTGAAAAGATGGGAACTGCTGACAACATCTGTGTGCGTGTGCAAGTGTATGTGTGCATGTTCATCAAGACGCCACGTTTGACAAACATGAAGAAATAACAATGCGGTGCTGTCAGCGGGTCTTGTCCCTGGCAGGGGGTTGGAAGCGAGCACGAGGTGTGATTTTCTCAGATGAGCAGAGAACCCGCGATGACGCCTCATATCGATTTGCACACGCTTAAACATGACACATGCATGCCTGCACACACACAGACACACACACTCGCACATGCACTCACCAGAGCCCTGGTTTTGGAGCCGTGCATTTACCGGTGATGGCAATATCCCCACTAGGGCAAAAAAGTGTCAACAAAAACAAAAAAAAAAGTGTTCTTACACACACCCACATACATCCTTATGTTAAAGGCCCATGTGTCAGTATTAGCTTATCAAATGAAGTCTGTTTCTCACCCACACATCTTTTCTCTCGCCTCTCTCAATATGCTTTTCCTCTCGAGACCCCATGCCACCCGAAAGCAACCCGTTCCACCACATAACACTCCCAAAGCTCCCTGCGTTCTGGCACCAGAGCGGTCACACCGTCACCTCATCATCACAAGCAGAGGTGTGAGAGGATGCAGCAATATGTCCAGGAAGAACACATACACACACATCCATCCTTTCTCAGTCTCACTCTCACAGTCAACAGTTGGCAGTCTGTGCCACTTGGCCGTCCCTGCAGTGTCCCACAATGAGGTTATTTGACAATAAAAATAAGTGACACAGCAGCGGCTCTGTGCTTGGCAAATGGGGACTTAACAACAAGGTGATGATAAAAAAAAAACTGTTTAATGTACCAACTATGGAAGAAAAAAAAGTAAATGTGATAGGTTAACTAAATTATTTTTGTCACTTTTGGTTTGCTTGGACATTTAACTAGTTAGTATAATGAGTGAAATGACTTTTTAAGATGAAGGTGAAGAGCATTTTCCGTTCAGAGCAGAGATGTGTACTCAAAATATGGAATCATATATAAGACATTTTTGCTACATAACAGTTTCAGAAAGCAAACATTTTATATATTTGCCTTCATCCTTATGTGCCTTTTGGGATGTTGAGTTAAAGGCTGGGCAGACTCGCTGCTGACCTTTTCTGGTCCGTCAGTAGAGGGCGGTCTATCCTCAGTGGTCCAACTACTGTGTGTTTGTGTGCGTGTGTGTTTAGTTAATCTCCCAGCGCAGTGGTTGTTTTCTTGTGCTCTAATTACACAATGAAGGCACACAGGCTACCTCTTTCTTTGTCTATCTCTCACTTTTCTATTTCTTTCTCTGCACTTCACTCTTTCTATCAGTTGCATATTTAAAAGACTGGAGTGATGAGTGGGACTAGGTGATCGCTCTGGCATGATTGTGGCCTCTTCCAGTACTGGAAATTTACCCAATAAACAATACATGGTAGAGCTAAAATTACCTTGTAATTGCAGCTGTAATTAAAAAACTGTTGGAAAGTCCAAGTCGATGGATAGTTGAAAACAAGAGTCCTTGTTCTCTGATCCTTTGTAGTTTGCTTGTAAAGAGAAATCTACTGTAGTTTTCAATTTAGAGCGTGAGCTTTATGGCTGAATTTGTTACCTGTGTGCAAAGCATATGGATGGATGCAAGGTGTTTTGTGTGTGTGCGTCCATGTTTTGTCAGAAGACATAAGATTGCGCTTGCAGTTTTCTGTAAATTACTCTTTTTACACAAGTTTTGCTCCTTGCTGTAGCCGTGCTACATTCAAACAGTGTGAAGATAAAGAAATGTAAATGCATTTTTTAAAATGTAGACAGTTAAGCTCTCCCTTTTGTTCAATCTAGCTTCATTAAGCAGCACTTATTGTGTCCGCTGTGATAATTATTATAGAGGAGGTAGTTGATGCATTTTAAAGGCATTGATAAAAAGTGCTGACCAGAAATCAGTTTACAGAAAATTTCATCTTTACAGTTCATTTTACATGTTCTGCATGTTGTCTGAATTTCAGTTTTACCTTGGAGAGATTACCACCATCCCAGAACATGTGTACACATTTGATGTCTTTGAAGTCTTTTACAGTTTCATCTTTGTATAGTTTCCCCTGAAAATGCCTTATACAAGACATGCCACACCAGAACTGAAAAGGCATTTATCTTCAACATGACTCAACAATTATTCCATAAAGTAAAAGGCAAAATTGTCCAAGACCCTATTCTCATCTGGGTACCTCATGTGAAACGTTTGTTTTTTGTCAGGTGTATTTGCATGGGATAAGCAAAGTCTGTATTTTACTTGAATTGACTGACGTTATTCCCTGGATTTGATACGCACACTCATTTTTAAGTCCACACTACACAGCAGTACAAGTGGTGATGCATAGTGTTAACCTCCTTTTTTCTTTTAATGGATGATGAATGAATTGAACAGATCAACAAATCCTGTCACACACTGTCACATGTTAGCCATCTCATCATCTTTTGAGATTTTGATCTTCTGATGCATTTGGGCTTGCTTCTTTTGTGAATACGTCTCTTTAAAAAGGATTTGATAAAATGTGTTCAGGGAAAGTGGCAGAAAAGAGGCGTGGAGAGAACAGGACACCTAACTATGACCCTAAATCAGAGATGCCGATTAGCACAGGATGGATATTTTCAAATTGTAAATGGAAAAATATGGCAATTTGTATTGGAATTTTTACCTGATAAATCACAAACATGCCAGATTTGCACAAATTACGATCACAGAAAATCTCAGCAATTATTACAAAATAAAAAAACGTCCCCTGGTAATACCAGTCCTGTGTGAATCAGGCCTAAGAAACTGTATATTTATCTCTGGGAGTTATAATCTTAAATTGTTTCCATCCTAAACCTGTAACAAATATAATGATACTCAGAGTGAAAGTTATATTGATTGTTTTCATCTTTTACTGATGTCTTATTTCCAAGTGTTCACCTACCTACGTCTTATTATGAATGTCATTTTCTAACATTGTTGTGTATTTAGCTGTGCAACATTTAGTTTGATGATAAAAAGAAAGGTTGTGTTTGTGGGTGTGTGTGTGCCTCACAGCGTATATATATTATATATTATTATATATTTATAGTTACTAAGTTTCCAGAGCTCCAAGTAGTACTTGTTTTGTTTGACCAATTTGTGTGCATTCTTTTAGAATAGCACAGTTCAGGGAACTGTGCGTGACATTGCGTGAGTCACCCTTTCCCATAGTTCACTGGAGTTCACTCATCGTGACTTTGAATCATGCAATTATATATGCAAAGCAGGTTTTTCTGCAGACTCTGTCAGACATCTGTCATAATTCTCATACTTTGATAATACAACCCTTATTATGATCACGCCACACCTCTATTATGCCTTTATTTCAGTGTATTAACTAACCCTCATGGGTCCCCAGACACTGGTGTTTATATTAAATATGGTAAACTGATATATCTTCCTAAGATGCAGGCCTTCTGGTATAGAGTAGGTGAACACCCTTGTATCTATATATAGTCATATTTTGAGAATGCCATTTTCTTTTAACAACAAAGCCTGAAATGCTGTGAAATATATTTTATTCATCTGGTACTGTGCTCATGTTATATTGTGAAACATTTGAACCAACAGCACAAGGAGACTTTGCTTGTATCTATGTCTCTGCCACTGCGTTGTTAATTGGTTGTTAACTTTCTTATTTCTGGAGGCATAATGGCTGCATATAATCTGCTCTCTGTGTTAGAGCAGACTCTAATGTGTGTGTGTGTGTGTGTGTGTGTGTGTGTGTGTGTGTGTGTGTGTGTGTGTGTGTGTGTGTGTGTGTGTGTGTGTGTGTGTGTGTGTGTGTGTGTGTGTGTGTGTGTACAGGTGTGCATAAGTGTAGGTACAAGCTCAGGACGAGGGAGACGTGAGATAAGAGTCTGTTAGAAGCATGTTCGCATTGCCTTCAATTAGAGTGGTCCAGGAGAGACTAGGGGAACAATTGGATATAGATTGGCACTCCACTGGACAAGAGAGCCGGCACAAGATGGACAGTGTGTGAGGGAGGGAAAGTGAGGTTAATGACAGTCTGCTCACAGGCAGGTAATCTCTCGCCTTCTCTCTGTCTCGCTTCCCCTCTTTCTTTGGGTATAATCAGTTTCCTCTCTCTTCTCCCAGTAGCCATGATAATTATTAGAACAATTAGCTTTCTTCTCTCTCTGCCACAGTAAAGTGTCCCACCGCTGACTGGCCTTCACCATAACACATATAATGGATTGTGTCTATGTGTGTGTGCATACAGTATATAGAACATCCAGAAAGGCCAATTTGAGTAATAGACCCATGTCTTTGAACCTTCAGTGCCGTGTTGGGGAAACTCAATTTGTCAGTCCAAGAAATCTGGCACATAACACCCCATAAAATGGGTAGTTGCCATTTTTTACTTACATTTGCTACATAGCACACAAACAAGATATAACATGAGCTTTAGAGATTCTGGTAGATGAGGTTTGCTATCACTAGCAGGGATGTAATGAGAGCCAAAACTTTGACGCAAAGTCGAAAACTCTGAAAACATGAACTAATTTTTCTCCAGTACTTGGAGCGTTCTTTTTCCTGGCCTGATAAAACACATCTGACTCAGTGTGGAAAGTTTCTGTGCATAACAGATTAAAAAATGCATGCAAAAAATATGGACTTGGTGTGCAATGGCCTGTAGTCTTGTTTCACAAAGAGCTTTAAGTGAAGGTGAAGTGTGTAAAATTTACTGGGATTTAGTGGTGAGGATGCAGTTTGCAACCAGCTGAAACTTTTCCAGGTTAGATTTCCTTCAGTGTTCATTGTTCAGGAGGTTTTTACTGAATTATCTGTAGGAGTCATTTGCTCTCCAAAACAAACAGACCACGTGATTAGAACTTGTAAAAACCCCAGAATGGAGCAGTTTCACGTTACAGATCAATGTTTCTTCAGTGCTGTTTTGCATGTCGAAAACAGGCGGCTCGACCACCACGTTAGTGTGTGATTATGTTTTTTCGCTGATAACTTAAGATTCACATATGCAGAGTCACCTGTATGAATAATGTCTCTTTACCTCTGTCTTCTGTTTCTCTCTGTTTTTTTCAACCAACAAATAATTTCCACCATTCATGAGGCAAAAACTTAAAAATAAATTAATGAATTGAATGGGTATAGTCATATGCCAAACTGAATTAACAAAGTTCTTTGGACATTGAAATTATATGAAATAATTTGACATGATAGATGAATAAAGTACATGAACACACTTTCCCTCACCAACCAATTAAAGTCAATTTAAAGGTCATGAGGAAAACTGGCTCCTCAACTAAGTGGTGTCTGAAAAGAGTTCAATCCAGCATGGTTAGTTAAACAGAGCATTGGAAATACGCAGAAATCTGTGTGTTTGTGGTCATTTGTGTGTGTGCACATGCGTGTCCACCGCTGAAGTGTGTAACCAGGCCTGTTAGGTTGAAGCCCAGTGCCGTCAATCACACGGGGTGGTGGTGGTGAGGGGTGGGGGGTGGTATGCAGATACTACTAGCTGTCAACAGACCACAGGAAAATGGATGCCTGAGAAAGCCATAACTATGATAAATTTACTCCTTCAATTCTCCCAGTAGCCCCCTCCTCACTCTGTCTCTCTCTCTCTCGCTAACACATTCTGATAGACATGCATGCAGTTCACACACAATGCCCCCCTTCTCTCTTCAAACCCCCATACACTATCTCTCTGAGGCCCCCTCTCTTCCACTAGCAGCCTGTGAGCGTGTGACTAATGTATGCGGTAAAGCTGCTCGCTACCATGCCGCTCACCAGCCCACCAACCCCGATCGGCCCATCCATCTCTGCGTCCGCGCCGGAGACCGCATTCAAATAAATTTGTCACTGTACGTTTATGAAATATTGATAGCGGGTTAGCAGGAGATGGGGAGTGAAAGGGTTGGTTCGGGACAGATCAAAAGGTTTGGCCGGTGAAGAAAGGAAGAGCCAAGTGTGAAAAGGAGGGGTGTAATTTTTGAGCGGAGGCCAGGTGAGGCTTAAATAAAGACATGAAGTCCCAGGACTGCTGGGAGACATAGGAGGGAGATCAGTTATAGCAGCGCGGTTCACATACATCACAATTTCAGACAGCCAGGAAACAAGAAGATGCAAGCCAAACCATGGGTCAGTGGAAAAGTGAAGCATATACTTAAAACTGGAAGAATCTCAACAGTTTAGATCCTGTTGTCATCCAAATGACAAAAACATATTTTCCACTTCCCCTTAGTGATATAAAGACATACAGATACTTTGTTTTCATTTTCCCAGGGTTTGAGATTTGTCTCTATCTTGACCTGAATACAGTGAAGGTGGACAGAATTTAATTTGCGTTACTCAAAAACAAGGCTGCAACTAATTATCATTTCTGTCCATTCAGAAATATATATATATATATATATATATATAAAAACTCACTCCACATTGACAATAAATGCACGTAACTTAAGTCTTGTTGAAAGAACCATCTGGCAGGGCGTTTTTTTTTTTTTTTTTTTTTTTAAGAATTTAACTAAAAGGAGCAACTAAATTGGGATGTTTGTGGAACTGTAACATTGCGTTGGCTAAGGATCAGTATGGGGATTTTTGTATGTATTTAAATGTTATTTAGACATTGAGACATAAAGTCTCATTCCCCAGAGAGACCTGATCAAACTTAATGAACATATGGGGCCACCTACAGGTAAATATTTAGTGGACACAGAGTATTTTTTTGTGGCAGCAGGCCATCAGGCCATAGTTAATTGAGTGCTCCAGGAATCACATTTATCTGTCTGCTGACATGGAAGTTAGCGTCACCCTGGTTCCCTTGTGGAGTAAAAAGGTAACATCAGGCTATAAATGAACTGAAACATTTGTCACACGACTTAAGGTCGCCACCGTAGTTGAGCTGTAAAGTCACGTTTGGCGTGATGACGTTCTGTTCAAGCATGTAGCCACCTGTTAACAATCAACTTTTTTTTAAGATACATAAAAACTTCAGAATTCACAAGAAATGTATTTGCAGATATATTTTAGGACAAAATTTGAAAGTCTCTCAAGCTTGTGTTAACTGTAAACGCACCTTATTTCAGGCACCAACCAAAAACAACCAAAAACACATTGACATTGAGACGAAGCAACCAAGAGCACCAGATTTTAGGATTCATGCCTGGGGCACTCTATGTCCAAACCTCCAATGTACTGAATTGGAGACAGAAACCTCAGAGGATGTAATCTCAAAACTTGTAAATAAACCCCACCACATTTTCTGCATGGCTAGATATCACTAGAGGTAAACATGTTTGTAACCAGTATCTATACGAACCTCCAGTATCAATGAGAATGGACTGTACCATCTGAGCCACGCAAACCTTGACTATGTCCCAGTTAAAAGTGCAATAACTTAAGTGGTCAGGGCCGAGACATTTTATTCGACAGAGGCAGCGAACTTGAGAGAACAAGCTGAATGTGACTCATACTAGCACAGAACAACCAGTCATGTCCATTTGGTGTGTAGTTTTGTGTGTTGTGGGTGTTTGTGTGGTACATACCAGAACACAAAGGTCACAAACATCTAATATGGGCAGAGGAATGATAGGAATTCTTGGACAGTGAACCAGTGCACTTTCGTGACTGCAATCTTTGCGCAACATCTTCTCAGATATATAACTTACCCACAAAGCAGCAGAGTACAACCTGTATCAAACCTAAAATATTGCCTCCAATAATCTGTGTGTCAGGCTCAGAGACAGTGTACTGCATGCAGAGTTATTGACTATTGTGATTATGTGTGATTATTGTGTAGTGCCAGCATGATAAGCTGTTCATTGTCTGGTTTGGTCATGATGAAAATAGGAGAATGAGGTGGCTGTAAACAATATTGACTCATCTTGAGAGATGCATTCCTTCTTTCTCCGGCCTCTCTGGTAAACACATGATCCTTGTTTTCTCTTCCTCCCCTCCACCAAAACCTACAGTATCTATCGCACCAACCCCCCTCCCCGCCCGCCTTGCTGTTTTCCATCCATCTGTCTTTCCCTCTGTCCCTGGGCCTATCAACAAGATGAGTCACAGGCTTGTCCGTGTCAGGGGCTAAATGTTTAGTTCTCTGCTTTTAGCCATCCAAGCACAAATACACAGCGCAAAGAGATCCAAACTGGCCAAACATGATGATGCTGGAACTTTCCACCCTCATCGTGAGCAGTCGCATGCTGTATTTGGTCAGAGATAAACACAGTGTCAACAACACAGTGGAGACATTTTGTGCTTATTGTGGATGTGATGATCTTCAAGGCCACACGAAAAGATAAGAGCATTGGAGTGACGTTCAGCAGGAAGAAGGGATGGAGTCTGTTGACCACGTGCTTGACAGTTTCAAAGATTAGTTTGACTATGTGATTCATAATAAAGCAGCAGCTTTTGATGATTAGGATACTTTTGGAATTGCTTTATTGTTCAAACAAACTTCTACCTAAAGACATACAAATATTTAATTCAAAATACTTCAAGTGGTTAAAATCAGTATTTATACGCAGTAATAGCAATGTATCACATGACAGTCTGACAGTGTGAAAGTGGTCTCAGTGATGAACCTACAGAGATGTATTTCTCAAATCTGAAGTCTCATTCTAGTTCAGGGAGCTTTACTGTATTGGGAGATGAGGTAGACTACTATGGCCTTATTTAAAATATGTACAGCAATTTATTTGGAGGGACAAATATTTTTTTGATTCTTTTTGCATTGTGTGATTCTTTGTGCATTGTGTTGCACTACACATATTCCCTAAGTGACCCCATAGCTTGCTGATTTGCTAAAGCTATGATGTTGTGTGTTTTGGTAATGAAGTGTACTTACACAAGCAATGGGTCTTGCTTGTTCTTTCACTTCCTGGCTGATTAGAAAAAAAACAAACAAAGTCAGGAGTTGCTGGATGAAACACATTAGGTAAGATGATGTTACATTTGTGTACGGAACATAGCTAAATTATCCAGCTAACTAACTGGTGTTGGTGATATATATTGTGCAAAACAAGAGATGTAGCTCTCCGAGCAGTTTTACGCAAAACTAAATAGTAAAGCAACAAACCTACGAGAAACTGCAACTTTTCTTTACTTTCAAAGTTGTCACTTTATTCATGAACATGTGTGTAATTCATGGCACAATTCAAAGGGGGTTAAAAAATGACTTGTCTTTAGCTGTCTCTATATAGTGAGTTTCAGGTAATTGTTTTTAACAACTTTACTGGTTTGGTTTACTCTCATTACTCTCATAATGCCGTTATCAGGTGTAGCAGGCAGCTGTTTACAGAGAAAACCTCTAAAAGCTCATTGTACACAACTTGCTCAGTACCAAACAGCAGACATATGAATTGACATTCTGACAACAATGAGCTGGTGAACTCAGTGAAGTATTTTAGAAGATAAAAAGCCAGAGACTAAAACAGAACTTAAAGGAGAGTGAATTCTGGACTTTTACACTAACCAGTTGGCTAAACACAACACAATGAAAATTTTGCTCCATAACTGCTGGATGTGTAAATAAACAACTGTCTGCTACCAACTTCATCATATCAACTTAAAACATGCTCATATGTCAGCTTTTTGTTCATAACTTTTTTGCTGCTCCTAAGTGGACATAAGATCAGCTGATGCAGGTTTAAGATGAATAATAAGGCACATTTATTTCAAAATCAGTAATAACATATCAGTACACCCCATTAGTACTCATTTTAAGAGATACTTGAAAAGCAGAGTGAATGTGAGTTTTATCGCTAAATTAGGTCACGATGTTGACGAGACATGTCGTCATCCTGTGAAGAAATTCTGACTCGTGAGTGAAGCTGAGTGGAAAGACTTACAGGAGAAATGGTTCAGTTTGACTTCTTGTGTGCATTCATCATCATCTGTTTCTTCAGATGGTTGCGTCGTTGTGCTTTTGATCCATCTCCAGCCCCCACACGCACACACACACACACACACACACACACACACACACACACACACACACACACACACACACACACACACACACACACACACACACACAGACAGAGACTGAGTGGATCATAGAACTTAAAGCAAAGTATTCAACCAGACATAATAATTATCTAAAGTTTGCTTCCCTATTTATTTATTTTTTATTTTCTTTAGTTACATATTTATCTATTTGGTGTGTCTTCCTGTTTGTGCCTTGCTCTTATAAAGTGATGTCATTCTGGGCGTGCACGCTGTTGAATTGATTGGTGTCAAAGGGTGACAGATTAGGGTAACTGACTGGCTTAGATATTCTCTGTGCATATTTCATCTGTATGTGAGCTTATGTTTTTTCTGGATGGGCTGTGCATGTTTTTTGTTTTTTAACTGTGGATACTACTGTGTTTTTGGAAAAGGCTTGACCTCTGAGCTTCAGATATGTGTGTTTGTGGTTCTCCTGAGAGACAGATGTAGCGATACTGTGGATACTCGTAGGTTACCGCTCTGTATTACCTAGACAAGGCCTCTCTGTCACAACCTAGGTCTCAGTCTTTCTTTCCACTCCTTTATTTATCCCTTCTTCCCCTTCTTATTTATCCATCTCTCCCTCCTCCCTCAGCTGATGCTCACGCAGACATCCCATAGCACTCCCTAAATCACTCTTTGACAGAAAGAGGGAAAGAAAAGGGAGATAGAGAGAGAGATAAAGGGTAGAGAGATAGATAGGGGAAAAAGAGAGGGATGAGGGTTTGAGCATACATGGAATGAACCTATCAATCCAGGGTGCCTATTATCCTGTGTGAAATGCCTCTCGCTAGCAGACGCCTAGTTAGTGTGCCTGTTCAAAATTAATAAAACGCCAGCCGAGTCTGGGCTGAGACTGCGACAGGCCTGGTTATTGATTAAGTCATGTCACAGGAATGGAAGGCTCTGCCATTAAAAGTACAAATTATGCAGCACGTTTAGCCATGCCTCTTATTCATGTAGGAGACAGGCAAGAGTCACTGGAAGAATGGAAGCCTGCTCCATTTTCTTACACTGTCCAACGTGCCTCTCTCTCTCTATTGTGTGGGCCTTTTGTTGTATTTAGGATCCTAATAATGTGAGCTTGTGTGAAAGGAGAAGGTTAGACTGCTAGTGTCTGAAAATGGCCTGAGACAAGACAGTCAGAACAAGACAAAGAAGAGGGAGACAAAGAGCGATCGCTTTGCTGTGTGCAGCAGGACAAAGAAAACTCACAGAGTAGTGCAGAAAACACAGCGAGCGCGACTTAGAGTTGAACAGACAACGCACAGAGCCTGGAAGTACTTTTCAGGAGTCAGAGCTTCCCAGTGAAAAGAAGCCATTTAATCATGTAACAAATTAAATGATATTATTTTGACACGCAGCCAGATGGCACGGCTCCTCTCGTCTTCAGTGCGAAGAGTGATGGAGAGAGGGGGTTGAAACAGAGAGAGGGTTGATGGAGATGGAGGCGCTCGGAGAGAGGTAAAATTAATTTGTCAGGAGTATGTATGTTGTAAGCTTCCTGTGCTGGGTGCTTGGAGTCAGCGCTGTGATGTGCGAGGAGAGTAACAAGACAGGAGCAACGCGTGAGGCTTCAATCAGCAGGCCTGTTTCTCTGCCTCACATGTAGCTCTGTGGAGGGAAACACAGGTTGATTTCCCCTTTAAAGTGTTTGTGTGTAGAGGAGGCTGAGGGTTTGAGTGCGGGGGGCAAAGAGAGATAGATAGGAGGGAAATGAGAAGATAGGTGGGAGGTGTCAATAATTTATAGCAAGTGCCTTATGTCAGAGAGGGCAAAAAGAGCTCTACCCTGGGATCCTCAGGCCAATGCGATGCTTGGAGCTCAGGCTCTCGTTAACACAAAAATGCACACTTTATACACACACACACACTGACACACACGCACACACACACACACACACACACACACACACACACACACAGACATAGACAACCAAAGGCATATGTAAATGAGCATTTGCACACACACATTCACAGATACTCACCCATGTGTGCAGCTGCAGAGACACAGTCACAAACACGCGCACCACAAAAAAACAGCCTCACTTCAGTCAACTGGCAGGTCATTAATTTCTTGATGCACAGCCAGAGCACTGGAGATGAAGATGGAGAGAAAAAAAAACAGCGCGATGTGTAACTGTTTGTGTCCTGATCCAACCAAGAAGCACCCACCAAGCCCCTTAAGAAACCTATGTTTATGCATTTTAAAGTCTTTTTGTTGTTGTGGTTGTTATTGTTGTTGTTTCCAAATGAAACGCGGAAACCGTTGCGGCGACCTTTCAGATCTCAAATGGAGGAGGAAGAGAGATCTCTGAGTGGCGTGTTCTTTGTTGTATGATTTATTTCTGATCAAAAGTCAGAACTGAGGCCGCTTTCTCTGTGACTCTCAGGTGGACAAATGGCGTCATTTTTCTGTCAGAGAGGTTAGTCATCTGAACTGTGTCACAAGTGTATCTCTAGGCACCTGAAACTGTTGTTAAGTGGAGGCATGTCACAATACCAGAAATTTAGTTGATGCCAATACCAGTGAAATTCCACAATTCTCAATACCCTATTTCACACTACAATGAAAAAGAAACCCAAAACCAATAAAATAAATCCCAACAATAAATCCCTTGTAATTCAACATACACTCCTCTATAGACAAATCTTTAAAAAAGCAATAATTAGTGATGTCCCAATTAAGTTTTTATGCCCCCGTAATTCTGAATATCTGCTGATGCCGAGTCCCCATCCAATACTTCTATTTTCCTAGATAATACAACTGCACAGTGCACACTTCAAATACATCAGTTTTTAAAATAAATCCAATGTATATGCAAAACTTTATTTAATTTTTTTTTTTTACGTAATGACAAAGCATAAAATAACAAAGCTCGGGTGAAGTTCTCTCTCCCTTTAAAAGAGTATTCTCCAATATTTGTTGGTTCGATGCAGCCTTTGTTACCTTATTGAACTTTATTTCTAGAGTGTTTATTTTCGTTGTCTGTACATCTCTCGTGTGAATTACATTAATAAATGACCCTCCCCTTAATAGCTTTTTGCTAGAAGGGCTTTTTATTGCAATTGCAGTGATGTTGTGAGTGTGACAGGCCGTTGTCTGTCTCTCCTCTTGCGGGGAAACTTTATGTGCAAGAGAAGAAAGCAAAACGCAAGACACTCAGCTAAAATGAGTGCTCATTACTTTGGTAAAAAACATAAGTAAACACTGCATTTTGTTGTCAATTATGTCAGAGAGACAGAGGGTTGTAGAGTTAACCACAGCTGCACTCCACATCAGTGTGCATAAAACCTTTGCAGTAAAAACACCTGTGTGACAGCTGACATAAAACAAAGGGTCGTATGATCAGCCTTTAATGAAAAGTACTAGACTGTGTGGGTTCTTGAGATTTTTTAGGAAACATTTATTTAATTTAGCCTACACTATATTTACATATAGTTCAGTGCTTGTACATGTAAGATGTGATGGTTGGTGTTTTGATAGGCTATTTGCCCCGCCTCTCCTGCACTGTGGTTGGATGGCTGGTTGAAACGTGACAGTGATAAGCACAGGGTTTTACACAAACTTGAACGTATTACAGCTCTAGGCGACCAGAAAAAGAACACCAAATGTGGAGAGCCGTTTGTTGCATAATGTCAACATGCGGTGTTCCCATTTGTAAAGAAGTTAAAAAAAAAAAAACGCTGGCCTCAGGAAAAAACATTTCTTTTCGACAAGTCGAGTCAGAGCTAATGCTGCAGCTGCACATGTCATCGTCTTTCATGTCATGTTCTTCTGCACTGGTAGGTGTTCTTCTGTGTATTTTATGACAGACCTCACTTGTAGGTGCATGTGTTACCCCATTATGATCGGGAGAATGTCAGCCTTGGTACCTTCGCTAACTGAAGAAAAACGAGTACCGTCATCTTTTTAGATTTTTTGTTTCAGCTTGGTGCCATCGTATGGGTTCTTGTGACATGCCTAGTTACGGAATCCCAAATCACTGCTAGGCCAAAAGAGTCAGTGGCAACATGATACTCCCTAATTCTTCTTAGCTCCTTGTGAGTATAGGTCCAATGAGGGAGAGGAGGAGGCAGGGCGCAGGGATAACAGAGGAATGTGAGTCCAATTAATCTGTTAATTAGGGCTATTATAGAACAGATGCTGGGGAATAAAAGGAAAATCTCCTTTGCCTGTCTGTCTCTTTGTTTATTCCTACTTTCCCCTTTCCCTCTTCTAAAGTACCTTTTGGCAATCAGTGCCTGTTTTCCCTTTTCCTCTTGGCTAAAGAGCCAGCCGTGGCTAATGGCACAGTGTACGGCAGGCAGACTGCCCCCTTGGCACTGCCCGCTGGAGGAGCAGAGGGCTTTAAGATGGCACAGAGCAGTAAAAATTGTTAGCTGAATAAAGAGGCACTGCAGGGAGGGATAGACCGGCTTTATGGCCCTCTGCGCACACCCGGGTGCTTAACTTATTGTGGCATAAGTGGCAAACTATGAAATGTCTTGTGATTCCTAGAATCTGTCCATTATTGTATATATGATGTTTTCTTCATGTGTGCCAGCCTTTGTGTGCATGTATGTACACTAAATTTCTCCTTGTGACTTTGGGCTGAATGGTCTAACAGCCCCCCAGACGTAGGAGGAGGAGGAGTGTTGGAACGAGGTAGCGACAGAGCGACAGAGGGGTAGAGAGGAGGGAGAGGAGGTGGGGGTGTGGGTGTGAGAGCTGAATCAGCGGGAAGCTTCGCTAATCGCCGCGGCTCATCTGTTAATGGAGTTAATGAAGAATGGGAGCAAACCAAATGCGCTGAGATGAGAGAAGTTCCACCACACTGCATAGGCCGCTGCTCTCTGTGTGTCTCTCCTCCACACCGCCACATAGACACAAACACACTCATGCGCAAACCCTAGCTTTCTTTTCATTCACCTTTACCCTTGCTATCCCACTCTGTTTGCCACATTTTCAGCATCTATTGACACAAAACACTTTCTTTTTGCACACCCTCGCACCTATATGCACATTCTGCTACTTTCGCACTCGCCCTTCCACACAGTCACCCTCACATATGTACACACACATACTTTCCTCGCCTATCCTTTTTCCATATGTTTCTTTATTTCGCCTCATAAAGTGTGCAGGCCCCGTCTTTAGCCCCTCCGCCCTCCCCTGGGGAGGAGATACACTGTGACAACACTGTGAATGCGCGGGAGGTGAAGAGATATTCAGCGACGCCATGCAGACCTCTCACCCAGCTGATATGGCTGATGGGCTGACAGGTCCCTGTGGAGACACACACACAGCCACTGCTCACTTGTTACAGGCTCAGTAGCACTTATAAGCAATTTATCAAACACTTGTTATTGACACAGCAGTTATCCCTCAATCAAGATACAATTTTGGAGCTCACTCCCATCAATCAAACATTCATTGAATGATTCAGATATTACCAGAGAGCCCTCAGGTCTGTTTGTTTACAATGTGCTCTAAGGAAAGTTGTTTAACGGCTAATCTGACTGAGAAAACACTGTGGAGGAGTAATTTTGGCAAATAATTTTCTCTTATATGTATTGAATTTTTTTTCCCCAAAGATTGCTGTTGCTTGAGGGAATATTTGTATTAACACATTTTACCTGAGCTTGTTGGTGCCTTTATATCCAGATGTATTAATTATAGCATATTTTGCTAACATACACACAGTGAAATCAGTCAAGTATACATTTAAAGAGTTTTTTATCTGTTGGACAAAATACTGTATGAAATGGCTGCATTGTTTTCTACATTACCGCAAACATAACTATGTTATTTCTGTGCTGTGGTTTGGAACATATGCTGACTTATACAGAGATATTAATAAATTTGTGTTAAGTTTATAGGGTCCAGTAATCTTAGCTGGACATTTAAAAAAAAAAAATAAGAAAATTGGTATCCAGAAGCAGCAAGTGAGACTGCTACTCTACGGATCTACATCACGCATTTGAAAGTTAACACATGCTGACAGCATGTGTAGATCTATTTATTTATTTCAACAGGCAAATAAAGTGTTCAGTTATTTTGTTTTTTGCGCATGAAAAAAATACAAACATGGTTAGCTTAATGAGCTTGTAGTGAAAGATTTTTACAGTATTGCGCACACACACGCATGTGCGCACACACACACCCACACACACCCACACACACACACACACACACACACACACACACACACACAGAGTCTGCTGGTTAATCAACTGTGTAAAGTACCATATCTATCTTTCAATTTCCCCCCATTAGGGCAGACGCTGGCTTGATTAGGCCCTTAATCTCCTGAGATTGAGACATTAAAGCATGGGAGTGATGTATTCGCACATGCTCACATAGCGTCCCACCTAGCCAGAGAAAAATCATCTGCCACGATAGTGCCATGTTTGTTGCAAAACAGCCAGAACACACTCGCTACCTTTTCTAAAGTAGTTCATATCCTCTCTATTCTGAAATAAACCAGATCTTATAGTGCAGATGTGTTTCCCACAATTCCTGCTTACATAAGGGTCATTAAGTAGAAGCTGGTTGGATTGCTAGGCAGCAGAGGAAGCGAGGGATGGGCCTTCCTGTAATCTCTATGCACTCTCACATACACACATGGGTGAAATTGGGTGTGTTGGTGGTGGAAATTCATCCCTGTTATCCACTGAACCAGTTTAGACCCTCCTCCTCTCCTGTCTGTTTTTATTGCCTGAACTTGGCAAATATGTCAGCTTCTAAAACTGCCTTCTGCTTTTCACATTTAGAGGAATTGCAAAATGAAAAAGAGTTTAAATTAAGAAGATGTCAGAGTGTGTGCATTTTTGTGGTTTTAGAAAAAAAGAGCCTCATCTTTGTGGAGCAGCAAAGTTTGGACAGGAGGAGCACGGAGCAGGAGGGGCAGGTGTATCGAACAGAAGAGCAAAGATGTCTTGAGTTCTGGGCCATTTCCTCCAAGGACAATAACCCCCATCTTGTTTAACAACTCACCCGGCAGGGACTATTACACTGATTTTAATTGGCTCCCACTTTAATTGCCCAGGTGGAAGGAGGGGGTCTCTTTCCGTCTCCTTATGCTCTTAAAGTTAGCCCTGCCAAAATGAGTTTAAGGCAAAGCTGTGTGTGGGGAGAGAGTGTTCAAAAAACTATTAACATTATCCTGATGACACAAACTTGAATCTATTTCCATTTTCTTTTGTGTTGTATTCCTTCCTTTGCTAGAATATGAGTAAAAGTATCTGTGGACTTAGATCGTTGTCTCAGGTGGAGTTGGGAAGCAGCAGGGGAAGCTGAGCAGTCCTGTTTGATGTAAAACCACTTATTTCGGTCTGAGACAATTACCCTCCTGCTATTAGTACATGGCTACGCCAATGGCCTACACACTGTCCCGAACAGCTGGTGGAGACAGAGAAATTGAGATGGAGATGGGACAGTGAGTTGGTTAATGACAGGGAAAGTGAGAGTTTGGGGTTGTTTGGGGGGTGAAACAGGAGGAAGAGAGTAAAAAAAACAGCACACTGACAGGTATGTCCTCTGTAAAATGAGGGACACAGTGGAAGAAAGGGTGAAAAAAAAGAAAAAATGGAGAGAAGGGGAGTGAGGTGCTCAGTTAAGTGTGGCCGTGATGCTCAGCCCCACTCTCATGCTGCCCTGCTCCTGCTTTTGCTAAATGAACAGCGATTGTACCAATTAATAGTATTGAGTGTTATTCATTACAGCTGCCAAGGAGCAACCTCCTGCCTTCATTAGGCCTTGTCTAGCCTCACATTTCTCTCTCTCTCTCCACACCTCTTTCTTTCTTGCTTAAGGGTTTTGGTTTTAAAGACCTTTTGGGTTTATAGCAGAAAATGACTTTTTCTTGATATGATCCTTAGGGATGCACAATATTGGATTTTCTTGCAGATATCCAATATGCTGATATATAACAACTCATTTGGCTGATAACTGATTCCAGTATTGTTATATCCATATCCACACCTAGTTTTAGTGACCATCAAGTCTCTTTTATAGTGGCATTAACATCCTATTATACATACTCTTATCATGATGGCCCGCCAGCAGATGGAGACAAAAAATACAGTGCTTTTCAATATATGTAATATTCATTCATTGTGTAAAATAAGAAAAAAACTTCAATTTAGGGTTGATGCTTTGTACATGTTCACTTTGTAAACAAACAAAACAAAGAAACCTCACCACCACCAACAGCAAAAAAACAAGGGTTGTGAAATCAACAGAAGTCAGCATGTTGGCCGATTCCGATATTTAATTTTAAAGCCAATATCTGCCCGTACCAAAGATGTGCCCATATGATTGTACATCCCTAGTGTTCCTGACACTATTCACTTGCAAGTCTCACCTTTTCCTTCCTCTTTTTTTTTAAGCCCCTTATTCTCTATCTTATTTTTTTTTCCAGACCATCCTTGCCCAAAAAATGGTCTTATAAGTGGTTTGTGCAACAGGGTCTTGCACAAGTCTGATTTTCAAGACCTGCTCACGCACTGCAACAGCAACATGCACTATCGCAGCCGCTCCGCCACCAAGACATATGACCAGTTAGTTCACAGACCTGACCTGGCCCATTGACACAAGATCTCCGGCACAACTCCAAACTGCAAATCCTAAAATAAACCTGCACTGTTTAAAGAATGCTGTTAGGCAACACATTTATAATTATCATTCTGGGCCATTTCAAACTATGATATTTTAAAGGAAAGGTAATCTAATTGATACAATTTAAATGCTTTTTTTTTTTTTTTTGCATATTCTCCTAATATTGAGCAGCATATCTCCACAGGTGACTTACCTGCAGTGAAGCATCTGATTGAAGTAGCTCTCATTTTGCTGTTGGCACAGAAAACAGAGCAAAAACATTGAATTACATTATTGTTATTTTCATTTATTTTATTAGTAATCATAACAGGAAATGAGGAGGTCAGGTGATGTCAGACGACGATTAAACGACAAAGTCGGCACAGGGAGCAGGTCAGGGTGGACGGATGGGTCAAACAAAAACATGACTTTCATCCAGGAGATCACAGTTTTTGACCCGTGTGTAACCTAACAAACTTACTCATTTTGACCCAAACTAAGACCCTTTTTCTAAAGCTAACCAGGCTGGTGTTGTGCGTTACTGCAGCGATGTCACAACACTAACCACATGCTTTAAAACTGTGATTGTGATTGTACATTCGCCTGTCGCTGGAACCCTCCAACAGTCATATACTGGGAGTCACTGACCTATTCAGTTGTTTAGGTGTGCAGGTTTGTTGCTTTTTTCTCCATTTTTATTTTTTCCTCGTCCCTTTTCTTCAAACTACACTTACAGATTTGCCTCCATTCAGTGTCTGAGTGTGATTATGCATGAGTGTGTGTGCACACAACGCTGAATTTAGTGTCTGACAGGGGAAGGAAAGCATGTCCTGTCCCTCACCTGCAGGCCCCTCAGCAGTATGAATATCGGACAGGGTGAGGAGGGGCGAGGACATCATGAGGTTTCAAAGGGCCTTATATCCGAGAGCAGGGATTCCCCCGGCTTTCTCTGACAATAGGACAGGAAGGAAGGAGTGTGCAGGCTGCAGGAGTGGGCCAGGCGGTAACAAGAGACAGGACAGAGTTACATAGGAGACATGTGTAGGATGATGGGAGACAGTTTCCCTGCCTTGAAAGAATCGTGCAGAGGCATCCCTAGAAGCAGACCTAGCCAGCAGTATAACATTGAAATTGTGCAGTGGAAAATAATGACATGTAAGTGGAGAGGAGGATGGAAGTACTGGACTCCTGTGGCCTTGGGTTGGCTCCCAACTTATGCAAGGAGTATTTGTCCTTTTCTCCTCTATTCCACCATTGCCCAAACTTAAATAAATTGTTTAACTTTCTAAGTATAAAAAATCCCTCACCATAAACTGAACCTTTTTATGGCCATGTTAATGTCTGGTATAACATGCATCTTGACTGGCTGGATCACGAGTGGACAGCTCATAAAGGACTGAATGCACCAAATGTGTTCTCAATGCATCCTGAGATTCAATCGCTCAGACCACGTTCTGGGCTGCCTATGAAATCTGATATCCTCTGTGTAGATGAAAACAAGAACTAATTTAAGCACTGGCCGACGGCGTCATTTTAACGTGCGAAACAAGAAGACAAAGCCAAAACAATTGGCCTGCATGTCAAGGTTTTTGTAAACATTTTAAATGGGACTTCTTGTTCTTGTTCTTGTTCTGGTTCTTTTTCTTTATCTTCTTTATCTTCTTCTTCTGATAACAAACACACCTGTAATTCAATCACCCAAGATGCATTTAATACCAGGTGTAAGCCGGGCCCATGTAACAGATAAATCATTTGTTTTATGGAGGGGTGTAGCCGGACATCTTGCATAACCAGAGTAGACATTACAGTTTGTGTTTTGGTGTTCATAAACATTTCCCCAAAGCTAGTATGGTGTCATCCTTCATCTCTTGGAGTAAAGCTAGATGGTAAAAATAAATTTTCCAAGAGCTCTGATGGTGTTTCCAGAATTGAAATCTCAGTAGTCAGCTCCTGGTTTGACCTTGAGCTTTCCTCCAAGGTCATAGGTGGAACCCTTAGCCCTGTTTCATTTAGCACTGCAAAGCTTTTGCTTTTTTTTTTTGGAGGCAGCTGGATGATAGCTTCATCGTCTGATATCCATTTCGACTTACCGTAACATGACTCATGGTGCAAAATAATCCAGTCAACAGCACAGCCTGGCCATGAAGGGTATGAGCTGCTTTTTGCTCAAACTGAGTTGAAGAAAGAAACAACGACTTTGCTTTGCTTTTTAGAGACAATAGAAGACTACAATATAAAATGTTTATAATAACTTCTAAATTGAAAAGCACAGTTGTTGGTGTGCCTTAACCAAAAGCAGTGGTTAAGAACAGGAAGTTAAAGGAATGGCTTTTACTTTCTGACCTCTGACTCTACCTTCTGTGCTTGAAAAGGGAAAGAAATGAGGAAATAAAGGAAGGAAGGGGACACAGATAAAGAGTTCTTATCTAAATTGTCTTGGCCCTGACCCTCATGTCTCATCATGACTGTAAATACTAAATCACCACTGTATCTTGACCTCTGACCTTTGCTACCTGACCCTCAGACCTTCCTGGCAGCCTGCAGAATGTGTTACATTAAATCAGACTGAAGGAATTCACTGTATTCCTACTCAAAGCAATTTACACTACAATACATGTTAACAGTAAGCGTCAACAGTAATGTATCATCGCCTGTAATGGCAGCTGGATGATAATGGAGTAGTGCAAGGGATGATGAAAAAATGCATGAACTCTGTGTGTGAACACGAGAGAGAGAGAGAGAGAGAGAGAGAGAGAGAGAGAGTGTGTGTGTGTGTGTTGTTGTGAAAGACCTTTTGAGAATGAGGGCATCAAGAGCTTCCCTGCAGCTGGATCCTGTCTACAGTGCTTTGGCAGAAGTATTCTACCCTCACGACCTTTGGCACATTTTGTTGTGCTATCAAGTTATTTTATGAAGCATTTATTCAGAAGTTCAATGCAAAATGAGATCAAATCAAATAACAAAAAGTAATAAAATAAAAAATAAAAAAATTTAGTCCATTTGCTTAATTGCCACAGTGTCTCAAGATTTCTGATGGTGTCTGTTACCGAGATGCAATGAAACATCACAGATGCCAATAATTTGTATTTTCTTGATAGTTTTGACAATGTGGTTTATCTTTATCATTATAAGACTTTTACAGCATCTTTGGGTATTAGTTTTATTGGAATATCACAGATATAAATGATATATCATTTGGATCTCAAATTAATTGGACATTTTGGAAATGAGTTAAGTACGATGTACTCTTTATGGTGCATATATGGCAACAGCCAGTAGCCAGCTGATTAGGTAATTAATCAGAAAAGATTTTGATCAATTATTCTCTTTATTTTTAACTTTTCAAGCAAAAATTGCAAACAGTTGCTGGATTAAGCCTCTCTTTTATGCTAATTGGCATCCTTCGTCATATATGATTGTGAGACAAACATTTTGGGTTTGGGACTGTTGGTTGAATAAAACAAGCAATTTGAATACATTATCTTGGGCTTGGGACATTTTTCTTCTGCTTCCACATTTTTTGACTCTTAAATCTTTGTTTGTGTTACAAAAATGTATTATGAAATTACAGAGAACCTATAAAAAAAGTGGAGAGATCCAAATACATGTTCAAGGCACTTTTGTGTATTTGAGGTGTTTGTGAGTCCAAAAGTCTGCTTTCTTGAAGACATGGAAAAGATATTAAACTCTTACTTTTTTATTGTATCTGTCCATCAGTATTATGGAAAAATGGGAAAGTAAAGTTTTGATAACAGTGCTACCAGCCTGCATCTGGCTAATAGATGAACTGACCATGCTGGTGGCATTGAGACATCTGGCTTTAGCCTCATGGACGTCACAACACATAAACTACTGACCAACCTGGACTTGTCTGCCGTGCAAGACAGAGATTTACGACACGTTAGTATAACCCTGCCATGCCTCACAATCTGAGGCCTTGACGAGAAAGTAGGAGAGGGAGAGCAAGAGCAAGACGGAGACAAAGATGTGCACCGGCACACAAACACACACACAGACGAAGAGACAGACACCATGACTTACACCCCGGTTCCTTTCCGTCGCTCCACTGTAGGCAGGCTGTTATTATGAAGACCTTCAATCCTTTTCTTCTCTGTCCCCTCACTCACGGACTCACTGCAGCCCTGTAACTCACACTGATGTCAAAACAAACACACAGATAAACAGCCAAAGCAAACACACACACGCAAGCACACTCGAACGATCAACAGAGACATGAGCAACCCCCCCTCCCCCGTCTTCTTTCCTCCCCTCCAAGTCTTGCGTCCCCCACATTTGCCACCAATATTTCTCATGAGCTCTCGGCCACCAGCCCTTCATGAATTTTTATTAAACAAAACTCTAAGCAGATTGATTTCACACCGGCTGCTTTATTGCATTTTTATTTAATTCTTTCTCTCAGATGCTCACTTGCTTCTCCTTGCCCTTACCTCAGTTTCACCACTCTCATCCTCTCACCTCTTCTTTCCTTCCTGACGCTTATCCTACTTCCTTTCTGTATTTCCTGCCTGTTTTATCCACTATCTCTCTTTTTTACACTGTCCTTCCCTCTTTCCCATTCTCTCTTGTCCGCCTTTCATTCTCTCAATTTCCTCAAGCCTCATTTTCCTGCCAGTCCTGATTTATACTCCTGGATTTGTGGCCCTGAGGAGGGCTGTTGTTGGTGGGCTGATGAGCTTTGTTTTGACTTTTTGTGTGTGTGTGTGTGTGTGTGTGTGTGTGTGTGTGTGTGTGTGTGTGTGTGTGTGTGTGTGTGTGTGTGTGTGTGTGTGTGTGTCTGTCTGTTTGTGCACTCTCCAATGTGTGAGTTTGTTGTTGCTTTGTATTTCAGCCATTGGTTGTAGCTCTCATTTCATTAAGTTATCTTCCTCAGCCTCTTGCTCTTTAGTCAACACTCCTTTCTTCTTCTGGTGTACAGCATCAATTTGATTTAAGAGCATTATTAGTTTAAGCAGATGTCATTTGCCCTTTTATAATACTTTAAGATTGCTTTACAGTCCCGTACACTTTGTGAAGGTATTCTAACTAACCAGAGCTTCTACTATTATGAAAATGTTTTCCAGTGCCTGAGCAGATAAAGATAGGTGACAAAAGAAAAATAAGGAGTTTATTAGTATGATGTCAGGTCACTGCAAGGCGCTAGAGAGGCTTCAGTGTGCCTTGACATGGATTTTTATGTATTTATTTTTTCAAAGTCTCTATGGCCGCTTTATCCTAAAAGATAATCCCTCATTTGTTGTTTGAGTTGAGGTGTTGGAGAGCACTGTCGAGCATGTTGGTCCAAAATCCAAAAGTTGGTTTTGGATCTGTGAATTGTGAAGATAAATTATTTGTTGTTTATGTTCTATTCAATCTCAACAAAACACTTAAGCAGTGGTTTGGGGATATACTTTGGTTCGCTTTCTTGCTAAGAGTTAGATGACAGCCAGAAGAAAATTTTTGCATTGTACGTTTCTTTCTTTTTTTTTTTTTTTTAAAACTAATTTTTGGCATTTTTGCCTTGATTTGACAGGATAGGATGTGGGTGTGAAAGGGGAAGAGACAGGGGACGACATGCAGCAAAGGGCCACGAGCTGGAAACGAACCCGTTGCCACTGTGGCAGGGACATTGCCCTTGCACATGGGTCTGTACGCTTCTGCAAATCATTGATATGTTACGTGTCACATTAGAGGTAGAGGGGAAGGTAGATGGCAGGACACCTGAGCGACACAGCAGCCAAGCTGCAGACAGTTGTTTGAGACCAACAAACAACAAAACCCATTGTTTTAGACATCAGCAGCGTTTCCAGTGTTTGATAATGCCACCAAAACTGGGTATTTTGAACCAAAATATCAGGGGTGCAAACTTGTCACCCTTCAGTGAAAATTAGGGTTTTTAAACCAAAATAGCAGATTTTGTAATGCGTGCAGATCAAAGAGGGTTTTTAAGAGTTTATTTAGCATAAGAATTAGGAGAGTGCTCTAAGCGCATAAAGAAATACGTCAGCCTTCTTCAAGTATCTGGAGATATATGGTTTTACCCGGACAGGAAGTAACTAGTTACTAAAGCTGCCAGACAAATGTGTTGCAGACAAAAGTACAATATTTATATCTGAGAATGAGGACAAGGATAAAGGAGCAGAATATGAAAATATCAAACGTAGGATTATAAAGCAGATGTACTTAGTTCCATTTCACCACTGCAAACACGACCTGCTCAGTTTCCTTCACAAACTGTTTAACTATTAGTGAATCCTCATGCCCTGCATGGAGAATTCTGCATTTGTTATACTTCTACACTGAATAATTCAGGCTTTTTCTTCAATTTGTCACCGATCTGTATCTTAGTATGGTACGAAAAAAGTATTGGAATGTCTTTTCCTGCACATCTTATATTTTGAAGGTAATAAATGATGATGATTCATTTAGTTATAAGTCATGAAAGTGTCTTTGTCTGCCACAGAGGCAGTTGAGATAATTGATGCTCAACTGTGAGATGGACAGCTTGCCTGTGCTTACGCTGTCTGGTGCTGTGGTGTGTGTGTACAGTAGTAAGCAGTGGTTGTTCCCAATGCAGCCAGAAGTGATGAGGCAGAGTGAGGCTCCTGCTGGGTGTAATGAGGCACCCTGCAGCTCCACACTGCCTCACCAAGTCTCCCTCTGTCTCTCTGCCCAGCAGGCTTGTGTTTGCACAGCAACACGCCTCGCCACTAAACCACACGTGCACAAACATACATGCATACATGTGAAATCTCCCCTTACTTCACTTTTAAATGTTTATTGTATTCCTCTTTCTTTTTCCAGCTTTTGTCTCATACGCTCTCTTGGCATCTTACTTCTTTTTTTTTGTTTCCTGAGCCTCTTCCCTTCATTCCTCATCACTGCTACCCTCTGTCCTTAGCCCCTCCTCCTGCTACTCTCTCCTCTCGCAGCAGGAGTCCTGTGTAATTGGGCTGTTGTCAACAGCACATTAGCCTGGATTAGCAGCATAGCGACTTCTGGCTGGCGCTGTTGACCCCTCCAAGCACAGGCCAAATAAGGTCATAAACTGCAAAAAATGGAGACAGAAACAGCTCAGCCAAACCCTGCAGCTGTGTGAATATGTGTGTATCGGTGTGAATGACGGTGTTCTTGCCTAATAATAGATAGAAAGGTAGAACAACGTTAGAGGTGGGGAATAAAGCAATTCACTTGAGTATTGTGATTATATTTAAAAAAAAAATAAATCAATTTTTAATGTCAGAAAATACAGAGTAGGAAATAAGTTGCTGCTTTTTAGTTGTGACCTATGAGTAAGTTGATATACCCATTTTCATTTTCTTTTTAAGAGAAGCAAAGCTGAAGCAAGATAGCAAAAAATGAAGGACAGTCTGAGGACATGGACCTTCAGCTGCTCGAATAGTAGCTTAAATTTAGCTAGAGCAAATTTTCCGCTGGATCAGCAAAACCTTCTGTTGCTGCCATCACACAAATTAGACCCAGTCCACTGTACCTCTGGCACCAGAGCTCTTGCCAGCTCTCCTTTCAGCAGACATTAAGGCAGAGGGATCGTGGAGCGTAGGAGCTAACTAATACATCTAATTTGTGGTCTGATAATCAGAGAGAGACAGAATGAGGCAAAAAGAGGCTGAGCTCAATGTTATTTTATTGTACATGTATATTTTAATAAGTAAATTAGTTAAGTTTTTTTAAAGGTATACTATGCAGAATTGTTGGTTACTGTTTGTGGACACCTAAGTGAAAGTAAAAGCTGACACCAGAGTCATTTGGCGTTTTGCCTTGCCGTATTTGCATTTTTTTTAGTGCTATGTTTTTGGATGCCTGCTGCTTACAGTCTGACACCTGGTTGCTACATAAAGCCCTGACCCCATTGTTGGGGTACAAGCACTTAAAAGTCCTGAGCATAGAAAAAAAGAAGATAAAAAAATACAGGCAGACAGCAGAATCTCTGCAGAAATATACATCACATTGAAAGGAATTACTTCTGTATGAGTGAATTTTTTAGGAAAATCCTGCTGTGTGTTAATATGGCACCTTTCGTAGAGCAACAGCAAAAACTGCTCCACTGGAATAAAATTGTAAAAAAAAAGATAAGAGCATTAAGCAAGTTTATTTACCACTTTTCTATGCAGTATATGATGCTGCTGAAATAACAGAAAGAATTACTGACATGTGGTTTGCATTGTTTTGGGATATATGTCTGACAGTTTCTAGAAGTGTATACATGGTTTTGTGTGAAAAAAAACTAAAACAAAATGTTAATACCACATAAACCACAATATTGAATCGCAATACTGAAAAAACTGCAATAGATACAGAATTGGTGCCCACGCATCATGATAGTCAAATCAAATCGGGAGTGCAGCATATCTTCCCGGCCCAAGAAACATACAAAACATGCAAGTTATATTTCAGAGAAATTAGTATTTTATCATTAACTGCCAATAGTCTGAATATTTTGTGTGTGCGTGTGCGTGTGCGTGTGCGTGTGCGTGTGTGTGTGTGTGTGTGTGTGTGTGTGTGTGTGTGTGTGTGTGTGTGTGTGTGTGTGTGTGTTTGGCACGTGAATGACACAGGGTGCGATAGTTAAGATCTCAGACACTCACATCGCACACATCAGGCTGGCTTCAGTGCAAAGGTTGATGTATGTACACGTGTCGACCATGTGTTACATGTAAAGACCCTGTGGAGTGACAGGTTATCTCTCGACACCCACCCGGTCGACACCTCCATATGTGTATTTGGTCTGTCCCATCACAGTGTTCAGGTGGGGGAGGTGAGCAGGAACGTTGCTGTTGCCGTTGAGCGCACTATAACTGGAGTGCTGAATGTCTAATAGATCAGACGAGACAGCCCTGAGGTGACTGTCTGTCAGGCGGTCGTTCTCTCAATCGCTTTCACTTCGAGGCCTTATCTCTGTTGTGTCTGCATGTTGTAGTTATCTGTTTCTCTTAGAGCTGTTTCTCCGTAAACTCACAGCCTTGAACTTCAGAGCTGCTATGGACTAACTGGCCATGACGTACATGCGGGGAACTCCATGTTTTGGTAACGGACCCCAAGTTGAGGTCTGTTAGCCCTGTGGATGGAAAAATAACATACTTTCTGTTCTAGTGGTGTAAGAGAATATCTGTGGTCAAGGACATCTCTTCTAATTTTGTCTGTCTCCGTTTCTCTTGCTGTCTTCCTCTCTCTCCGTCTCGCTTTCTGAGTCTCTCTAGGCCTTGCATTGCTCCAGATGCACCATCCCGTCCTTGTCCACCCACCTTTGTTTCTAAAACAGAGGTACTTTTATTGCTGCCCCGAGGCAGACAGAGCTAAGCTCAGGAAACGGAGGATCCTAGTGTTAGTGCTAGGTATGGAAATGAGCCCTCCGTCACAATACTCAACAATATCTCCTGCACTCCCCCTTATTCTCCTGAAAATAGACAGAGGGGAGAGGGGAGGAGACGCTGGACGGCATTGTTCTTCCTGCCCAGTTTTGTGAGAAATTAATTAATTATGAATGAGTAAGTGAGTTAAGAAAAGGGGTTTTGGATTCTATTGGTGTTAACATAATTACAATTCTCCCTTTTTTAAATGAAGGGACGGGGGCCATTTCTCCCGCCTCTCAAATGGGTTTTTATCGTCTTCAATTTGGAAAAGAAAAGCTGATAAAAGCCTTTATAATGCTTTAATTTGGCATCGATTTGCATGAATCTCCCTCAGTAATTATCAACTTACCCCTCCCCTCTTGGATGACAGAAACAGTAGATTCTGATAAGAGAGAGAGAGAGAGCGTGTGAGTGTGTATGTGTAAGGGTGGGGGGTATCTTCTACTCTCCATCTCCCATTTTTCTATTTCCATATCTCATCCCTCTGTCTTTCATTGGGAAAGGCGTGGAGCGAGTGATGGCAGTGGCAGGGGAGAGGGAACAGAAAAATCCTAAATCAAAGCACTCAATTATAGGGCTGCAGTAATTATGGGAGCCCTTGAATTGAAGTGCTCTCGGAGGAGAGATGGATAGATATATGGATGATGCATGAGGGGCGGGACAGATAGGTAAATAAATGAATATGCCACACAGAAATACAATGTAGCCTCCGGGCCCGGGATGACATAAATACACGTATTAATCGATAGGTCGCAAACCATCCCAATGCAATTAAAAGGGTATTGAGTGAAGTGGGCCACACTTGGGCTTGGGAGTGGGCTTTGGCTGGCTGTAGTGGGTCAGGGCCCTGACCTGTGGGAGGGTTAATGCCCCCCTGGCCCTCACTAGCCTCTGGCCTGTGTATGGTGAGATGCTGAGGGTCAGTCCATAAAGGGACTGTAGTCTCTGTGGGGCCCTTTACTGGTCAATAAGTGTTGCAGAATGAGTTCTATCAACTACCACTGTGAGACAACTCTGCTGCTAATAACACTGCCTGGAGATGAATACACTGAATACACTTTATTTTTCTGTGGGTGTTTATCTTTGCCAGCGTGGATAGTTTTGTTATGTTTTCATCATGTGGAATTTCTTTAAATTTTGCAAAAATCCCAACTTGGGCTCAGCGATGAACTTATGAGGTGGTTTTTCATTCTTGTGAATGCAATGTCCCAGGAACGCATTAAGGCCGTTTCGTCATATTTGACACCATTTAGACTCAAGAATGAACTCATTAGAATTTGGCGGTCGATGGTCTTTTCCAAAAGTCGAGGACACTCTGACCTCACAAGACATGTTTTTTGCCATAACTCAGGAATTCAGATGCTAATCGTGACATCATAATGATCAGGTGATGACATTTTATATCCCAAAGGTCACAGGTCAACTTCACTTTAATATTAAAATGTTCTTCAAAAATACTTTTCTGACCATTACTCAGTGTCATAAGTTAGCAAGAGAAGGGGAAACATTTGATCAGATACTGAATCAGTGACACTAATCTTGGGTGTGCACCTTGAGACTGTACTGATTGTATCCTCTGTGCTGCGGGGGGGAAGATTTGTGTGAAGCATCCATGTTTTCACAGACATGGATTTAAACCTAACTGGTGGCACTGGGGGTGTGGAGGCATAAAGTTTCTAGTAAGTCTAGTTTAAAAGATGAATACTGATTTCATGTCTCTCTTCTCTTTCCATTTACACTTAAGCTGTTGTTTGCCTCTTATTCCTTCGAAACATACACATCACAAGAGTTATATGTCTCTAGATAATGATAAGTACATGCACTTGGGTGTTTGGCCATGAACATGTACGCATGCGTGTTAAGGTGTCTAAATGCATATGTGTGTGAGTGTGTGTGTGTGTGTGTGTTTGTGTGTGTGTGTGTGTGTGTGTGTGTGTGTGTGTGTGTGTGTGTGTGTGTGTGTGTGTGTGTGTGTGTGTGTGTGCCAGCTTGCGATTGACTGGCTCCAAATCCATCCTCATATTAGCACATGCAGGAAGTTTGTCATGGGCCCTCTGCTGTGCCAGAGCTCATTTGGTTCGATATGAAATTTATCACAGATGTTCCTCTTCCCTAACCAGGCCTGGCTGCCAGAGACTACAAACAAAAGAACCGTCCCCGCACACAGATAAAAACCAAAAAGCAGAAACTAACAGATTGCAGTCCTCTGTTTGCAAAGATAACACACCATTAGTAAGGCATTTAGATTAAAATCAGAGTACTAAAAATGTAGTAAATGCATTGAAAGTAAAAAAAAAAAGGCATTGTGCATGCAACAATGTAGTTTTGTTGTTAATGAGATACAGAGATGTTTCTTGTTTCACCTGCATGTGTGAGATTGCCAGTCTGTGCTTTTGAGCAGCAATGAATGCTTGTCCATTTTTGTATACATTGTGTGTGTTATAGTCAGTGCTAAATGGATGAATGGATGGGACACCGCTGTACCTACAGCGCAGTGTTGGGGCCTATGTTTGTGATTAATGTGCTCCTGTCTCGGCTGACAGTGTCAGAGGGAGTGATGCGTTGAGACGAGCGCCACAGCAGCCTGCTGATTTACTGGCTTCCATTTCCACTGGTGTATAGTCAATCTCTGTGGAAGGTCAGCGGCCCTCGCGTACACATTAGCGTCTTTTAATCCCCATCCGTCAGGGCAGGCTAGAGCCACGCAGGAAGGTGCTGGAATACACAGAGGAGACTTTCTGGAGTGGAGACATGTGGAAACACACAGCTCCTCCATGTGTGATTCATTTTACCCTCATTTCATCCTCCTTCCCAACTACAGTTAAAACACTCAACCATCATATCAGACGCACAGATGTTGTTCAGTTCACAAATCAACAACAGAGCGCCGGTACCAAGTGAGACACACAAATATTTTGAATGAATGCATTCATTACTCAGTTACCTATTTAAACCATAAAGTTTCGTGCAAATTTATTTTTTATGCCTCCGTACCAGTGATAACTTTGGCCAAGCATTGTGGTTTTGGGTTGTCTGTCTGTCCATGCATACGGGTGTACTTCCCATTCTTGAGAAAATTCTTCAAATTTAGCACAAATGTCCACTGAGATAGACTGATGAGATTTTGATGGTCAAAGGTCAAGGTCACTTGGATCTCACATTCTTGTGAACATATCTCAAGAACTCCATGAGTGAATTTTTTTTTTGAATCTTGCAAAAAATATCCACTTGGACTTAAAAATGAACTGATTAGAATTTGGTGTTCAAGTGTCACTTTGACCTTGCGTGCGTCTGATTCTCATAAAGGCCATGAGGGAGTTTCCTTGAATTTGGCAAAACATCAACTTGGACTTAAGATTGAACAGATAAGATTTGGTGGTCAAAGGTCGATATCACTGGGACCAACATGTTTTTGGCTAAAACTCAAAATTTCAGGCAAAAGTTTAATAGTTCATGATCAAATGATTGAAGTTACTGACATCATAATGTTCTGTAAAAAAATCTTTTCTGGCCATCATTCTACGCCCTAACTAAGGAACAGAAGAGGAGACATTTGTCTGGATACTGAATTGGCGACACTAATCTCTGGTGTCCTGTGCTGATTGTATAGATCTCCTGTGCTACCGGGGGAGATGTGTGTGAAGCATTCATGCTTTCACAGACATCGATTTGAACTGTAAGCGCAACTTGACTGGTACGCAGAGGCATACAACCACAAGGCGGTAATTCTAGTCTCCTAAAAGTTTTTGGGGAATTTTTTGTGTCTTTATTACAGACAGTGGAGAGAGACAGGAAATGAGGGGGAGAGAGTGATGCTACAAAGGTCCCCTGGCTGAACTCGAACTGGCATGTTGCGGTTCATGGCTGGCGTTTCTTAACCCATAAGCCACAGGGGGGACCCCACAAATTGAACAATAAAGCCAACATCTGTAACTTTATGCACATTTTCATCTTCAGCAGCTGCAAGAGGTGACTCAAGTTATATACCAACTTAGGCAAAGAGCTTTGGCAGATTCTTGTCTGATTTTTCTTTGAAAGAGTCACTATAATATTTGTTTAAATTGGGATACCGCTGGGCTTACTCTAAATTTTGATACATGAAAATATGAACTTGGTATGTTCTTTTGATTCTACTTGCACTGTTATGAAGGGACTTATGTAGCCAGGACAGGTTCATTGCTTCTTCACGACGTTGTCAAAGTCTGTTTTCTCTTATTGTTTTGATTGAGAAACGGCAAAATTTTATATTTTTGGGTGTAATTTACACAAAAAATACTGATCCAGTTAATATTTTTGTCTTTTTTATTTATTGTTTCCATTGTCAGCTAAAACACATACAAAACCTTTAAACCATCTGTCCTGCTGACATGCTGCTGACCAAAATTAAGATTTCTATCTTTTCTGATTTCTGTCTGTTTTATTTAATTACATTATTTTGATTGTAATTTTTTAAAATCTACCTCAGATTTATGAAATGTGATGCTGTTTGAAAATGTTCTCATGTTTTGACAATAAATAATAGTTTGAACTCCAATTAACGCTATGTTTTAACTTTCACTCATGAGCAACGATCAGCTTTTAAACTTAAACAAAACAATAATTTGACTTTTTAGGAAGATAGTTATCAATATCAACAAATACAAAAAAATTTTATCGTGATAACATTTTGAGCTACATCATCTGGCCCTAACTGAAAGATGCTAAAATAGTGCGTAGTGCTGAGGTGATAACTCTGTGTTGGTTGATTACTTTGTGCAACCCTTTAAACATTACAATATTATTTGTTAATATAAAAAATATTTGTCAGAGCAGCTTTAGAAATTACCTCCAGTTTTTTGTATTTCTCTTTCCTCTTGAGCTCAGCCTTCAGTGGCTGTTGCCTGTGATCATAGTCATAGTCTTGGCAAGTCTTCACATTGCAGAAGCCTGGCCAGATTTGGCTGGACGAATCTAGTAAAGACTGGTGTGCAGTTGTTGTGAGGGCCAAAATGTGGTGCCAGTCCCAGATCACTTCACACCACCAGATATTCTGGGATGTGCCTTTGTTATGCTGCGTGTTTTATTCTCCACCAACACCCAGCACGTCTGTTTCCCCAGCAGCTGGGTGTCTGTCTCCTATCTCTTCATATGTCTCTCCCCTCTCTCTGCCAGCCTGTCTAGAGGACATGATGCTTACTAAATGCAGGCTGATTGATTGTCTGACCAGTTGATAGATTGGTGTCTAAAAAGCCTCTTTTTCATTGGAAACTGTAAGGATTAGCTTCTCTCTCACTCTCATTCCATCTTTATGACTTCCTTTACAGAAGCATCCATCTGATTCTCTCTGTCTCTTTCTATCTCTTCCTCATCTACACAAACGCCCACCCTCTCCCTCCTCTTGGTCTGTTACTGATTGTCTCCTATAGGCAGGGCACTCTCAGTCTGCGTGGCTGCTGAAGGACGAGAGCAGCAGACAGGTAATTTTTTAATCTCCACTCCATCTCCCGGCCTTTTTTTCCTCCATTCTCTGCTCAAACATTTCATATTCTAATCGGCTCCTATGCGCATCACATCCCCTGCAGCACCTCTTAATACCTTTCTATAGATCCATCAGAATCACCAACAATCTCCGAAGTTTATTTAATTTTTTTTCTCCCCTTTCAGTTTTTTTACTTCAAATTTAAATGCAGCTTTAACGTCCTCTTACCTCAATCTCCTCTTGCCTTCCCCCTTCTTACCTTCCTACCCCACCATCCTTTTTTTCTCCCTCCCTCCCTCCCTCCTTCTCCCCCTTACCTCCTTTTCTTTCCTTCATTCTTTGCCTGGAGGTTAGCGCTAAACGTGCATCATTCAGCGAAAAACAAAAGGAGTGAATTGATTGGGTTATCAGCTGCTGCTCTGGTGGACCCTTTGATCAGAACTGAAAAGCAGCGCTACATGTCAGAATTCTGCTTCAGCAGCTCTTTCTGAGTTTTACAATTACTACACGCCACGGTCACATCCAAAGTTTCCCCTCCCTCTCTCCCCACAGTCTTAGGGTTAGGGCCTGCGGCGATGAGCGTTATCACGACTCATTCTGCTTTCTCCCTGCTGAGCATATAGAGTGGGGAGATTGTGTTAGGGAGATACACTGTTGTGGTGAGCTGGATGCAATAGTGTTGCTGTTACTGTTTTTAGTGCTGAGTGTGACTTTTGACCAGGGTGTCACTGTAACTGTCGCCCACACACGGTGACCTGTGCTTTAAGTGTCTAATTGCGGAGATTCCCGCTCTGCTCTGAGACGTGAAACAGTACAAACAAGTTCATTTCCGGATAGCTAACCTTGAACCAAGATGGAGGAACTGGAAGTAACTTCATTAATAATGAAGCAATCCAAGGTGAGGTCAACAGGTCAACGCGGAGCAGCGCTGTTTGCTACGTTCTTCTTTTCTCAGGCTCTGACATAACCCGTAAGGTCAATAACAACAATAGAGTGCGGTTCTATTTTGACCCGATGAGAGGCAAGAGTTCACACATCAGATTAATGTGCACAGTATTACGGTAAATGTACATTTGAGGAAACCACTTTGGTAGAACAATGAAACAGAGCCTCACAAAAAAAATAGAGGAAGTTCACTGAAAAAATAAATGTTCAGGATTTCAGATGAAACACACACACACACACACACACACACACACACACACACACACACACACACACACACACACACACACGTGCGCATACAGAGAGGCATGCACGCGCTAAAACAATAGATGAGTTCATTTCTTTTCTCAACAGAGAGCCTAAGGGTCCAGGCTCCTAAACAGTCACCACGCTTCCTCAGTAATTGGCTGGCTGGTACTTAAGGCCAACAGCTTTTAATAAGCAATAGAGGCAGGAGCCAAACTGACAATAACTGCTGCCCTACATCAATTATTGGATACATATCCATCACTTGCTGACTTATATGTGACCCCAGGCACCTGCCAGCTGAGGTATTGACTGGCCAGCTCTCCCCAGTGCAAGTGACAAGTTCCATTTGCAATCACATTTATTAAACGGCTGTTAGAATGAGTGAAGGTCTGGGCCAGCCCACGTTGCTCCACCAGCTTTGGCTCTTATTAATCTGAAAGAATGGATAAATGTCTGAACCTGATAGATATGAAGAAGTGTGAGGTGGAAGGATTCGATGTGTGTTTTTACTTTCTGTCTCAAAGACATCTTGTGTGCTGCATTGAAAGCACTCGTTCATCCAGTGGTTCCCACACGAAGTGAACTGCAGTTGCCTCTGTTAGTGGTACCCTCTGTGTATGTGTGAATTGTCTTTCTGACTCTGCAGTTACTTAGATTCAGGGAATACCTTGAAAATCAGACATTTTTTTTAACTTGGTCCTTGAAAAAGTATTTGAAAATAACAGAAGGGATCAGAATGATGATTAATTTTATGAAAGGGATAAGATGCATGTTTTAAACCAGAGAGCTAACGACATCCGTGTTTGCAACTATTTTCTAATGTCCAATGAGCTCTAAGTGCCAATAAGCTGGTAAAAACCAGAAAATATTTTGCGCCAGGATGCTTTGCAAGCCTGCGAATGGTCACATTGTAAGTTGAAATATGCTCAACTGGAGCATAAATGGATCAGCCTGTTTCTTTATAGCCCCTGCCTCCATGTTTATGTAAGTGCACATATCTGCTCATAACTGTTCCAGATATTGCAGTCTTTACCCTGGCACCGTATGTAGTGTTACATTACAACTTTTGGGCTGCAACAAAGGTTCACTTTATTAGGATATAAGCTTGTGTGTAAGCTTGTGGGTTAGTGTGTTTATTTTGTGTATGAATGTATAACTGATGGCTTGTTAACATGAGCAATACCATTATCTTTAATGGCATTTGTAAAGCCCTGTTGTTTGTGCAAGTCCAGCAGGTCTTCTTGGGGAAGTGCCTTGATAGATAAACAAGGGCTGGGTTCACTGGCCAAGTATCCATCCAAAAATTAAAAGAGAGAGGGGGACCAGAGTAGTGGGCCGGATTAAATTAAAGGCTACTAGAAACTGAGGTGAACGCAGTGCAATGTCTTATCAGAAAAAATACTCGGCTAGAGTGATTTGGAGTTCATTGAACATCAAGTTTGAATTCAGTTTTCATGAACACAAAACTACAACTCTTTAGTGTCTTTCCGCCCATAATCTGATTTAAGTTAGGCATTTCTTTTGTAACATCAGAAGGGTTGGGTATCACAGGGTGATTCATAATATAATACTATCAGGATATTTGCATTACGATAACGATGCAATTACGATATTGCGATTCTGTGATAATTGACATATTGCAAGACAATTCATCTACGATACATCACGATATCTTAAAGACTGTAAATCTGGTTGTCTGAGTGAATGAGCAAAATAGACGACAGAGGAGGAAAATAAAGAAGAATCTGCAGAAAAGCAGCGTCCTCTCTTTTTTTTTCTTTCCTCCTCCTTCCCTCAGCCCTCCTACTCCCTTCATTCCCTGCCCCATTGAATTATGCCTCCCCTAATTGGCTTCAGTGGCGCTTAAAGCAAACAGTTTAAATAAGTAAAAGGCACTTGGATGAGGAAGCAGGGCCTTGTAATTATTGGAACTACATCAGTCAGGGTGCTCCTCTGCGCTGGGGTTGTTCTCTCTTTCGCTGTCTCTCTCTCTCTCTTTCTCCTCTCACTCTTACTTATTCTCTCCTGCATGTGGATTTTTTTGGTGGCGAGTTAGTGGGATAAAAGAAGATACAGTGAAGTCACGTGTGGCTGTGTGTGTGTGTGTGTGTGTGTGTGTGTGTGTGTGTGTGTGTGTGTGTGTGTGTGTGTGTGTGTGTGTGTGTGTGTGTGTGTTTGCAGACTTAGCCAAGGCAGCGCTGAGCTGGCCTGACGGGGGAGTGATAGGCAGCCCACAGGTACAGGATCCATTATCTAATGACCATGCCGTTTAATCACGCGTCTCACTGACATGTTTATAAGGCTGAACTTTGCGGCGCTATTAGAGATGGAGACGAGAGAGGGCCGCAGCCTCAGCCTCAGGGCCCCCAGGGCAGGCCTGGCCCTTTACCTCCTCTCCCACACCTATTATATGCTAATTACAGCCAGTCCTAAACCACGCTTACAAGGAGTTAATTTAGTGGGCCATTACGCCAGTCTATATTTCAGGGTGCTGTGTGTAGGGCCCTTGTGGGGCTTTGGGAGAGGTGTGGAAGTGAGGATGAGAAGCTGGAGGAAATGGGTGAAGGGTGCTTTATGTCTCGCAAGGGAGGAGGGAACAGAAGAGGGGAGAGTCTACTGGCTGTACTATTTGTCTGACTGGATTGAAAGAGCTGGAACAGGCACTTTGGGTCAAACGCTCAGAAATAGAGCCAGGATTGTGAAATAAAGTAAGGTAAAGCTGTAGCTGACACAGTTTAGGTGTATCTGAATATTTATTGGATCTACTGTGTACTGGGTGTTGACTGTTAATGAATAAACAGGATCATTATTAAATATTAGAATTTATCATTTGTGTTAATTTTGCCAGCGATTTTAGATTTAGTCTTGGTCTGCAGAAAAAATGTTTTTCAGTTTTACAGTTTTGTTATTTTTATTCTTCCGAATTTTTGCCCAGTTATAGTCAACTGAAAGTCATTACATTTAGTCAGAATATTTTTATGACTCTGCAGGCATTATGTTTTTTGGTTGCCTGTCCGTTCGTCCCATTCTCGTGAACATGATAGCTCAAGAATGCCATGAGGAAATTTCTTCGAATTTGGCACAAACGTCCACTTGGACTCTCACTCTCAATGTCAATGTGACCTTGCCTCTTACTCATTCTCATGAACGCAATATCTCAAGAAGGCCTTGAAGGAGTTTCTTAAAAGTTGGCATAAACATCCCCTTGGACTTAGTATGAACTGATTGAAATTTGGTCAGAGGTCTATTGGTCAACAGAATGGGTCCTTGGAACTGTGCTGATTGTATAGTTCTTCTATGCTGCCAGGAGAAAGATATGTGTGAGGCATCCATGTTTTCACAGACATGGATGTAAACTGTAAGCAGGGTTTCCCACACATTCATTTATTTGTGGCGGACAGTCACAACTAAAACATCTGCCGCCACAAAAAGAGTTTTGGAGCTGAGCTGTTCATTAGGAGCACGGTGGGAATACATACGTTTGACGTTTGAATATTTATAGCAGACTTGGGGTGGAGATTGCGCAAACATCAGGCACAGTGAACGTGAAACTTAATTGTTCATTCTTCTTGGTCTAAAACTTTGCTTTCTCTTACAAACATCTGTTTCTCTCATCCATCGATGTGATCTGATCAGCTATGAACAGATTGACAGATCAATTATCATTCTGTTCTCCTCTCCTCCCCTTTCCTCTCACTTGCCTGGTCAATGAAAACAAAACAAACATTTTGGTAGTTTTTATATCATGGATGTATTTTTAGCTCATCAGTGTCTCATCTTTGTCATGAAAACTGGCAATGATGAAACGATTTTTTTTTCATAGTTTTTGTGAACAAAATTAGCTCTGTTTATCATGTTGTCATTCTATAGAATCTGTTGTCAAATATAATGGTTAAAAGCAAATCATTATAAAATATTCACATTTTTGATTAATCTGTGAGGTTTTTGACAACAATAAACAACACTGAAATATTATATACATTATGTAATTTTGCACACATTTAGAAAGATGGCCCAGCTCTATTCAGTGGCACAATCCACAAGATCACTCTTTTTTTTTATCAATGTTTTCTGAATACCTTCAGCTACTTTTAGACTACTTTGTGACATCGAAGGCAAAAAAATGATTTGAGGATTCGCTGCTAGCTGATTCTCTGAGAGGAAGAGAGGTAATAACAGGCACTGGGGGATATGCAGTATATGAGAGCTGGGGTGGTATGGTGCGATGGGGACATGAAATCAAAAGGCGAAAGTGCTGGTTAAATCTTAGGGGACAGGGGGCCCTGTGGAGTGGCAGAGAGGTGCAACGGGAGTGCAGGAAAAAAACGAAGGAACAATGTGGAGAGAGCGGAAAGAGGGAGTCAGATAAATGCGATAGCAGAGACGGAGTGGTGATAGAAAAGCAGGTCCCTGCTCAGGGGGGTAATTAAAAGGGTTTCTTCTTATCTCTGTTAGTGACACTCTGGCACAGCATCCAGTGTACAAAGGACACGTGTGTACATCCCACACACTGAAAGCTTGTGTCAGTATCCGTCCATATGTCTGTGGGCATGAGAAGATAGCGGTGTGTGTGTGTGTGTGTGTGTGTGTGTGTGTGTGTGTGTGTGTGTGTGTGTGTGTGTGTGTGTGTGTGTGTGTGTGTGTGTGTGTTTATTTGAGGCTCTACCTCCAGGAGGCAGGAGGCTATAACTCCATCACCTCCCCTCCTATCGACTCCCTCTAAGGGGGATCAATACTGGAATGATGGCCCTCCTATGTCTTCTCCATCCATCCGCTGGGCCATTGAGTGTATGTTAATGTTATGAATTATCGAGAGAACAGTTACTATTGATTGGCTGGGGATTATTGGTGGGCTCCATAGCGGGATGGGGAGTGCGAGGCGCGGCTGGGGAATGGCGGGCCAGAAGGGAAGGACAGGTCAAAATCCTGCAAAAAGGTTTAAGTATCTACTAAGACTCCTGACCCCTAAAGAGCCCAGGTCAGAGGTGGCCTGGAGGGCAAAGCTGACTGTTTCATGCTTTCAGCCCCCACCCTCCCACACCCAGCCAATGTACAACACTAACTCTGTTCAGAGCGCTCTCTGCCGTTCCATTTTCTACCCAGACACATTTTCCCAATCTCTCTTGCTTCCTCTGCCCAACCGTTTCCTGAGACTATTGTAGCTCACTATGTGATTGTTTACAATAGCATGCATTAGTCAGATATGAGAAGCAGATACCTAAGACAGATTATTTATATAAAGGGAAGGGTCCTTAAGTTTTGGAAACAGACAGGTTGTCTTTTATTATTCAGAAATAGTTTTCTCTCTCTCTGTGTCTCTGCACCGTTTTCATATGAACGATACATGAGTTGGAGAAAGAGATGAAGAGGTAGGGAGATTAAAGCCAGTACACCTGATACTGTCAAAACACAGACCTCTGCACCTCTGGGAGGCATATAAACACTCAGACATACATTCATACACACGCACATGCACATACACATTTGCGCTTACATACACTCACAATCTCCAGTTTGTATGGTTTGGAATTGCCCTGAGTTCTCACAGAGCCCAGGGGACAAGAAAAAAGACTTTCCCAGGCAAATGCAGAGCTTATTCAGCTAAGGAAAATTCTGCAGACCGAGAGTAGTGCCACTGTGGTCTGGGAAGAGAAAAACACTGTTATTCCACAGGTGGCTATCACATGAGTTCTAATAAAAGTGGAAAGGTAAAGTGTGTTGCAAATATGCACTTAATTAACATGTGTTTTCTCTATTACAGGTGGTTCATTCACTGATAAGTTTACTAAATCGCTGCAATGATTCTTGTCTTTCCCTGTATGTGCAGCAAGCACCATAACTGCCACATTGTGATATACCGTAGAAGACCTTATTTAGCCTATTCAACAGAGCACAAGTACAAGAGGAAACACAGTGCTTGCCAACAGCTCTTTTATTGTCCCACAAAATTCTTTAAGTCTTCAAACGAGCTGTTGAGTAAATCAGAAAAGCAAGATTCAACCAGCTGTATCTTTACGTGGGTGTTAATCACTTGTTATAAATGCAGCATATAAACAACATCATTGGAAAATGGAAAAAAAAAAACAACAACATGGAAATATGCATTCCCTCAAAACTATATGTATAGTGTCCACTGTGATAAATGTCTGCATGCATGTCATTATTGTTATTATTCAGTGTTCCTATGGTCATCAAAAACCTGGAAAGGTGATGAAACTTCATAAACACATTATCTAGGCCTGGAAAAGTCATGGAATTTGTGAAAACCATTGAAAGTTTTGGAAGAGTCATGGAATTTTTTTGTGTGTAATAACAATTTTAGAGTAATTTTTAATAAATAATGTCTATGTAAAACAACATAATTTACTTTCTGTCACTGTCAATGAGTCATGATTATGTGTGTGTGTGTGTGTGACATTTTTTAACCTCTTCCCTTCATGCCAGCGAACTGAAATTTTGTGAAAGCCCTCGAGAGAAAATGTTTCTAATAGTTTAGAATTTTGCAAATTGTAGCCAAAGGCTAATGGCTGAAGCAACGCTGATGTAGCTAACGCTTCTGTCTCATCCCTTTCCACTTTAGACCACCTGTTGGAGGGACAGCAAGTAGCAGCCCTGGAGATTCCTAACTAGAAGCTGCAGCAACTCGAACTCAGCCAGCGCTGGGGGACGAGACCACTCCGACTCCCTGACTGCTGTTACGCAGGTAAGAGGCTGTTATGATTGCTTACTTGGAGTTGCTACAGTCTTTCCAGAAAACTGCATACCCAAGCTTTAATCACAAACATTGTGGTGACAAAGGAGTGTCATAGTGGTTGGAAGACAAATCAGCAGCAATCGTCAGCCACAAAAGAGTCCTGGCAATCAGCCCCTTTGTTGTGTGAGTTTTCAAAACAATATGAGAGTATAAACAGAGTTCCCAAACACATGTGCCCAAAGTGCAGATGTGTTGGTCCAGAAGAATATTTCACTATAGGGGGTTGGGGAAACTGGCTGTCCCCCTTTGAAGATCAGTGCAACAAAGATACTGTGGTGTACACTGGCTTTCGGTTATCTGCGCTGCCATGACAGATCTAAGACTTTAGCTATTATTACAGCAACTGTATAACACATAATATAATTACCATATTTAATAATTAAGCTGGTAACTGCTGGTATTGCGATAGCTATCTCTGCACAGTGCTTTTACATTCATGAGGCGTCCCAGTTGTTAAGTATAACTGCAGTACTGTTAGCGTGTTTGGGAGTCAGAAGTGGGTATTTTTATTTCTATTCATAGAGGAGGGGTTATTCGGGAGAAGCAAGTACTGAATGAGCAAAGGACTTTGAGATGGCAATGCAGAGCTTTTTATGTCTCCAAGCTGGCGATAGCCATGGATGGAGGCATTATGTTTTCGGGTTTCTCGTGAATGCAATATCTTAAGAAAGCCTTGAGGGAATTTCTTCAAATTTAGCACAAGCTTCCACTTGGACTAAGGATAAACTGATTAGATTTCGGTGGTCATAGGTCAAAGGCCAAGGTCACTGTGACCTTGCATCTGTCCCATTTCTCGCATATGCAATATCTAATGAGCACTGTGGGGGAATTTCTTCAAATCTGGCACAAATATTCACTTGGACTAAAGGGTGAACTGATTAGATATTAGTGATTGAAGGTCAAAGGTCTAGATCACTGTGACTTGTTTTTGGCCATAACTCAAGAATTCATTTGATTGATGATGACAGCTAATGAAGGCTGATAGAAGTCTTGATGACGTACTCATTGCCTGCTTCTGTGCTGGATGATGTTTCCAACCCAGATGCTCAAAGGTTTAGTGAGAGTCAACAATCTGCACACTGAAGCATGTTTCATCACAGTGGGATGAGTAAGACTGTCCACCTAGTGACAGCAAACCAAGCAACAGCCTGACCCAATGAAAACTGGCATTCAGTAGAAAACAACACATTTTGAACATTTTAATTTGATTCTTTTCAAAACAAATTAAAATATTCTGTCTTTTTTTCATACCTTACATAGGGAACAAGCAGCACATTCTTTTGGAACATGTCAAAAACTACGATGCAGTATTATAAAAGAAAACTAAAATGAAAAATAAAAATGCATTGTGCGTGATGCAGAGAATGAGGTTGTACAAAGTGTCTCTAAGGCGTTTATGTCTAAAGCATTCCCTACTTTAAAGAGTTCACCACTCTGAGCCTATAGACATTTACTGGCAATTGATCCTGTGTCTAAGTGTTAGTCATAAATTAACACCCCTCTGGTCCCTTCCTACGCCTGACTGTATTCTCATCTAGCCCATCCAATCATCAGGCTTCAAAACACACACACACACACATAGAGACACACACTCTACACTCGTGCCTGACCTGAGCTGTGACTCATTTAGCTTCAGTTATACCATGATCTTTTTGACTCAGCAGGGAAAGTGTATGTAATAATGTGGTTCAAAGAGAGAACCATGAGTGTATGCAATTGGAAACAGGTGTGATGTCCGTAATGGAGGGACTGATGATGTTGGCAACTACTACAGCCATGAGTGGCGGCTAGAGTATGACCAAAGGATGAAGGAAGTAAAAACTAGGAAAAGACAGAGAATGTACAATGCCTGAAACAATGCCTTCAGAGTGGATCAGAGCCTGGGGACTGCACTGAAGGCTGCTTAGATGAATAAATAAAACAGCACTGATCTTTCCTTATAGGAGAGGCCCAGTCCAGGTCATGTGGTGGGCCGGTGCAGTGTGTTAAGGCCCTGCCCAGGCTCGGTTAACTCTCTCCTGGGTCAGAGGAGAGGAGGAGCATGGTCCTCCTACCCCACCTGTTCCTGGAAAGAGATCACTGCACAGCGCTACCAGTATTTACAGTGAATATTTAAAGAGACCTCCTCATTACTGTGTCAGAGCAATAAGAAAGGCATTAGTGAATCAGTGTCTGTTTTGAGCCCATATTGATAGGTATGTTAGTGTTTACTTACATGCTTGGCTGGAGGGTATGATTGGAATCAGTATCATAATATTAAAGTTGAATATATATAAAACATATACATACAGTATATACATGAGTTACAGCCCTATAAACAACCTGTTGTCTTGTACATGACAAGATAAGCTCAACAGACATACAAAAATAATGAGATTCAACTCACACCTTCATCATGTCTACTTTAGCATCTAATGTCATTTAAAAATCCATTACCAGAGCTAAGAGTCTAAGACAAAAGGTTACAAAACAAGAGAAATGTGTGAACAGGTCAAATTTAGTTAGTTCATTACATTTCTAATAAAATGTAACTAACCAGTGAATAACACCAAACCAGTCTTTTAATAAGTTCATAAATAGTGAGCCAGAGGAGAAGGCGGTTCAACAGGGGGCTCCTAAATAAAAGTTGCTGCGTGGAAGGGCATATATCAGGATCGCTATAAAGCCTGCCCTTTAGGCTGGGGAGTAGTGGGAGTAGTTGACTCCTGTCTGCTGATAGGGAGTCTTATATCACTCAGTCCTCGGCCCTGCCAGTCTTGCTCACACACTCACACGCTCCCACACTCACACCCTCGTAAATGTCACCTGTTAATCTGGCCTCAAGTGCCGCTCAGTGCACTCACCCATCAACTACCTTAGCTTTCTAGAGTGATGCTCGCAGGCATCAGGAGCTTCAACTGAATGAGAGAAAACAGGAAAGACATACACTGTACATAGACATACACACTCACTCTGCAATAAAATACTGTAGATTCAGTATAAGCACAGAAAAACTCTTTGAATTGAACAATGTTCAAGTGTCTTCAGTTAAGGTCATAGGTCAAACAACCACTGCGATTGGCATCACATCTAGAATACTTATATTGATTTTTTATTTTTATTTTTTATTTTTATTACACAGTATACTATGACCTTTTGGCATCTAATTGTGAAATACTGTACTATATTTTTTTTGCATTTTTTATGACATACTATACCTTTTTTTAATGACATTCAACTAAAACACAAGAAGCTTGTGCTCCAGAAAAGGATAAGCACTCAATGAAGATCCTGGGGTCACTACTTTAGTTTAATTTATTATTTTTTTTAGATTTTTCTTTTTACATTCTTCAATTAAGAATGTTTGCTTTTAGCTATCTCTGGCAGATGAGCATGTCATATATAAACAATACAAAAACAAAGATACATTTGCATTCGATATATTTTAATAATATAGGTGGTACGAAAGTAAACTGGTTATTTCCAATTTTTTACATTTCAAATTCTGAAATAGAAAACGCATGTCTTAGTCCTCTGCTACACCACTCTCTGCCCTCAGTTTGCATTTGGCTCTGTGACTATCTGAGTTCTGAAAGACACTGTGCACCAATTAAAATTTCACTCTGCTGTAAGCATTATCGCGGCTCATGTGCATTTCTGGATAGGCTAACAGTACCTTCTCTCTTTCTTGGAAGATTTCAAGATAGTAATTGCTTCCATATATTTCCACGTCATTTTCTTGCTTGCCCGCTTTCCACTTCCTGTTCCTCTCCCTTGTTGCGTATGTGTTCTGTAGGTTACTCTACGCCACATTTTCTTCAATGCTTCTTGGTCAAACAACGGGATTGATGAATACTAAAAAAAACACAGGTAGTCGAACCTGTTCCGATTAACTTTAATGACAAACAATAGTTTGGAAGTTGGTGTGAAAACAAAGAACAAAATTTGGCCATAATGATTAGTTTAGTTTAAACCAATTGCTTTAATTGACAGGTATTAATCACAAGCATAATTTATTTATTTTTGCATTTTAAGTGGGTCATTTTAGGTATACTTTATCACGCACGTAGATTCTTGAATCACCTGCAGTGAGGTTTCGAGTCCACGAGCAAATTCTGTTTTATCGTGTATTAAAAATGTAATTTACAGTTTGAGTTAAATGATACACATGTTCTTGTTTGTGTGTGGGTTAGTGGATGGGTGGTTTGGTTGAGTGTCTATGTGTGCGGTTCCTAGTCAAATGCGCATGCCGATATCCAGTCGCTGTATATACGTGTGTGTGTGTGTGTGTGTGTGTGTGTGTGTGTGTGTGTGTGTGTGTGTGTGTGTGTGTGTGTGTGTGTGTGTGTGTGTGTGTGTGGTGAAGTGGCTCCAGTACCGCTGTGAAGCAGCCCTTGTCTCATTAGCATGTCAATTGACTCCATCTGCTTTGCACATGAAAGGGCCAGGATGTGTAGGAGGACAGGAGAAAGAAAGAACGAGGGATGTGGAGGGGGTCGGGGACGGCTGTGTATTTATCTCCACCTTGTAGGAATTTGTATCGTACACTGAGTGCACTTAATAAGGATCACAGCGTGCTCTCTCTCTCTCTCTCTCTCTCTCTCTCTCTCTCTCTCTCTGTCACACACACAAACTCAGGTACACACTCGAATTAATTTCCATGCATGCGTTTGGCCATACCATATAGCCTTTGTTATTATATCTCACTGTGTGCTGAGAGATATCCAGATGGGCACCACTTTTGGTGACAAAGTAAAACAATAACAGTGTCATGTAAAAGATATCACCAACATATGTGAGTTCACGCTTAACCTTATGTTCTCTGTATGGTTCATAACTGAAAAACACACCAGCAACAACACTTCTCTGTATGTCTTCACTGCGATGATGAGTCCCATAGCCAGGTTTAAAAGTACAAACGATATCCAGCTGTTGTGAAGTAAACACAGACAAACAAACAAACACAAACAGATATGTTGAGACACCACATGGGCTGTTGCCACTGCTGCTGAGAGGAGGAGGGTTGGTGATGAAATGAAAGCGGGAGAGGGTGAGAGACACAGAAAGAGGCCTGAGGGGAGGGCAAACAGCAGGTCTGTTTTTGCCTGACGAGCAGATCACACACACCATAACCGCTCTCTAATTCTCTCTGCACCTGTTACAGCATACAGTATACAGCATGGATGCTCTCTGCCTCCTTTATTTAACCAGTCTTTATCACAGTTAGTGAGTTTACAAGCACTTAAGTAGCCGCGTTATTGTCTGCTTTCTGCAGTAACTGGATTTCTTCAGGCACTTACACAACAACACTGACAGTCGGCTGTGCTATGGAGTCTGTGACTGACCAGTGTGTCCTGTACCGCTACCACAAGTCAACTCATAAATACTAAATCTGTAATGTATAAATTTTCACACATGAAAGATTTATTTAGTAACTTTTATAAAAATAACTTTTTGACATATTTGCTTAAACTGTCACTATATCCACATAGAACTAATGACACAGATAAAATGTTAAACAATCAGGTTCCTCCTCAGACTCCTCATTCTTATAATGGCATTTGCTAGGATCTACAGTGGCTCAAGAAAACAGACCCATGAAGTCTCTAATGCAGCTGTCAATCAAATCAATCACTGCTTTTGAATTGTGATCAAACTGTCAAACTAGGCAGAGCTGATCAAATGTAAATCTAGATTAATTTTCCGCATTGCCTATTTCTCCCCCCAAATGTTTCCAGAAACACATTTTAGTGTACTGTTTAGTTGTGAAAATGAGAAAGTTGGCTTTGGCAGGTGGTTGCTGAGTTTTTGCTTGACTCTTTTCAACATGGTGGACAGGTCATGAGCTTTCTCAAGCTGCTTTTACACAGAGATCACGCAATACAGCGGTAAGTCCCCCCTTTATACTGCCCCGGCATTTTTACGCAGAACCAAACAACAACGGCATAATTCTTCTCCAGTGTGTGATTATACATTGCATCGTGGCATCCTGTAATCGTAAGAGGCATGACAGGCGTGACATGTAACACAGCAGCATCAGCCTCTTGTGTGACATATAACATATGCGTTGGCAGCGCTTTCTAAACAATAACAGAGACATGTCAATCACAATCATTTACCTTCTCTGTTATATGGCAGCTGATCTCATCCTCTGCTAAGAAGCTATCAGACCTTATTGTTTTCCCAATATGCGGACATTTACAGCCCCTGTTCCTGTTCTTCTTAGAATTAGCAGCTTGATGCTAACAGCTGCGTTTTAAATATCCAACAGTGTGGTTGCCAACATAATAAAATGACACACCTACGCTCCCGTGGTCACATCTTTCCGGCTTTACACAGACCTATGGCACTGTTACTGCGTCCATTTCCGGCTCAAAGGCAAGACCATTCTGTCGCTGCTTTCTGCCATCGGATGTTATATACAGAACAGCGAAGCGGCTTAATGGCTTGATATTCCCGTAATTGTTGTTTAACAAATAAAATATGAAAGCTTAAGAGAGAAGTTCATACCCTGCTTACTTTCTCCTGTGCACAGCTGGCCATTTACGAGGTATGAAGAAGACGAAGCCCTGGTAAATAGGACACAGGAATGGTGTCGGTGGAGCTCAGTTTTTAAGTCCTTGCTCTTGCATGACACAGCCTGTCATCTTACTGCACTCTCAGTTCAAATGCTCTTAAAAAAACTGACCAAAGCTGCAGCATTGTACATATATCACTAATACATTCAAAATAAGCCATTTTAAGCTCTGGCTTAATTATAAGCCATACGCGGTTTAAAAATATGATTTGAAGAAAATGTAATTTCAGCAACAACAATCATGTCATTGCAGTGCATCTAAACACTTTCTTTGATTTTTTTTCTACCCCCACACTGGTTTCTTGCATGGATGTGACTACTATTAACTCTTAAATCCCAAACAGGATGGCTTGAAATGATAAGCATGAATGTATGGCGATGTAAAGGACACTGATTACACTACAGTTCTACACTAAATAAAACTCAGAAGTGAGCATCTCTGTTCAGCTTCCCTGTTCCTCCAGGATTAATCTATTAACTCCAGTCCACCAGGAAGTGTCTCATGTCCCTGGGAGATTCTGTCATTGAGGAACCGTGGCACACTGGCCTTAATGCATCGGGGACACTCAGCAGATACGGGAGGAGCTTTCTTATCCTGTCCATGTGGACTCCCAGCAGTCTACAGAGAGCTGCTGTACCCAGCCTTCAGTGGGACTAGGGCAGGCTAGAGGGTAAAAGAGGCAATTAGAGAAAGTTAGAGGCAGAGGGGGGAGGAAGAAAGGGGAAGAAGGGTGGGACAACTGGGATGTGAGATACTGAGATTTACTCCCTAACCGCGAACAAGGGGATGGGTAAAGAGAGAGCATGTGTGACAGGTTGCACTGGAGGAAGACATGGACAAAGACGCACCAGCATCAAAGAGTTTGTTTTCATCTTTCTCCCTCCTCTACTCCTTTCCTCTATACTGTATCTACTCTTGCGTGTGTCTCATTCTCCATGCAGGCTGTGTGGCAGCAAGTGTACGAAAGGAAAACGGCCTCATTTACACAAAAAGCTCTTTAAACTCTGTGTCATCTTAGGATCTCTCTCGCCCCCCTGCTTTCTCTCTTTCCTCCTCGCTCTTTCTCTTTTTGTCTGTGAACCTGTCTCTCTTTATCTATCATTTCATCACCTTTCGCCAAATTATTCTCACAAATAGTTGCATTACTTGTACTGGTTGATACTGATACTGTGTGATACTCTATTTCTCTTAAACGTGGCGAGAGAGAAATACTTTGGATGCAAATTGGAGGTCCTGGTGTGAATGAAGTACATTGTAAATTAGGCTACAACAGATGATTTTTTTAAAAGATGTATTCTGTTGGGGTTTTCTTTCAATTCAATAATTGGTTAAGGTAATACAATAAAATAGCAGATTTTTTTCATTAATCACTTAATCATTAAATCTATGGTGTAAAAGTAGAAAAGCAGCAAATCCTCACATTTGAGAAGCTCCAGCCGGCTTGATGTTTGAATAATCTTGTTAAATGACTGAAAGGGATACTTTGCTGTTTTTTAACCAACTTTGTATTATAATAATGCGGGTAGTATGAGTAAATAAACTGTAGTAAACTTCCCTATATCTAATCAGCACCCAGATCTCCCTACTCATCTTTGAGCTCTAGATTTTTGTTGGCTCTATGGCTGTTGCTCATAGTTCTGCATTTTCATGTGCTCTCCACCATGGACACAAAGTGCACAGAAGTGGATCATGAGAGAGACAAGATGCTCTTTCTCTCTCAAACTCAGATCAAATGGTAAAACTAGGCAGTGGTTCTGTCTCTGTGTTTCCCATATCTCTCCTAAAATGTCTTCAGAAACCTATTTTAGTGCACTGTTTGGGTGTAACACGCTGGAATATATGAAAAGGAAGTGCGAGCTGTACTGTTGTAAAAACGGAGGCTGATTCTGTCAATCTGAGTTGCCTATTTCTCTCCCCAGATGTTTTCAGAAAAACATATTTTAGCTTACTGTTTAACTGGAATTCTAGTTTATCTGGCTATCATACTGTTCCCAAAACGGCCAAGCTTGCATTATGTCATTCACAAGTGGGAGCGTTAATTGGTCCAGTGTGGCACAGTGCATTCTGGTAGTTGAAAACTTTCTACCTCATGAGCAAAAGCAAATGTCACCGTCTTTTTCCTCTGTTTTCTCTAGGCCTTTAATTTCCAAAGTATTTGAGTCTTTCTACTGCGTCAACATCCCAGTTTTATAAAAAGACTGTTTTTCCATTGATGAAATACATATTTACATAATTAATTGATTATTATCATTAGCTCTTTGTCAACTACTCGGTTATTAACTAATTGTTTCAGCACTGCATCTCACCATGAGATGATTTGTTTCGGCAGTGGAGAATGCTGCAGTAATCTTTTCATTGCTGGTTTGTGATGATGGGAAGAACTTTTGAGCTGATATGTTCACTTTAAAGTTGTTTAGTGCCTGATATGTCTGTGTATGAATTAAAACTATGAAACTATAAGTATTCTCCATGTGAGATCAGAACTGTCTATGTGAAAGTGAATCCCCCATCCTCCTCTTTTTGTTGTGTTTGCACACCCCTGCAAAGTTTGTTTATATGTATACGTATCATATGTAGACACATACTGACAAATTGAGAGACGTACACAAACTAGTGCCCGCTTCCTTTCATCCCTTTGCCCTCTGTTGTGTTTGGTTGCTGTGGTGCTCTGGTGGTTGCCGGAGGAAATTGGCAGGTGGAGGAGTAAATTTGATGTTGGGTTGGGGCTTTTTGACCAGGGGCAAAATTATGCCAACTCAAAGGAGGCTTCAGCTGTCTGCAGACATTTGAGGTGTGGGAGTATGTGCTGATATGTGCATGAGCCAGACAAACAGCTGATTCCTAAAACCGATAAAAACACCACAAATGTAAACAAAGTGTACGGTACGTTAGATCAAGCAGATAGTCTTTGTACTTGTTTGAGCGTAGGTCTGTGCGTGCGTGTCAGTGCGGGGGTTAATCATTTGGACAAAATGAGCATGTGTGGGTGTAGTTTAAAGAGACCAGCGGGGTGAAACTCATCGAGCGCAAATTAGAAACATATGAATGCATCTTTGCTGCTGAGCGCTAATGTGGCGGCTCACCCCTCCTCTGAAAACACATTTGGATCACCAGTTTGATGAAAGGATGTAGCACAAGAGGGTGATTCACAGGGAATAGTCATATGTACTGGTGGGACCACTCATCTTTTACTCATGGTGTGTTTACATTGTCAGCCTCAGACTCATCCATTGTTATGCAAAATCAAATTTAAAACAGAAAATTAGATTTGACATGAGGGAGTGTGGAGATTCAATTCAGTCTGTCTGTAGACTCACTGCTTGCTTGTTTGTCCGTCTGGTTCCAGTCTTAAGTGTAACCATACATGGCTGTTAACCCCACTGTCTTAACCCAGGTGCAGGAAGCTGTTTCCTGGATGGGGCTGTGGCTCTGCCTGGAAAGCCGCTGTCTTCCCCTAAGTGGGAGCTTTGACGGACTCATGCGTGCTGGTCTGAGTTGGCGGGAGGCAGCTGGCAAGCTGTGTGTTGTTTTTGCTGGTCTGGTTTGGTATGGTTGGGCTTGGTTTGGTCTGTACCAGCCTGTTGTGACCACATCAGTGGCGCTTACAGTTCCTACTGAGGAAATGAACAGATAGAACTGACTCAGCAGCACTTAGTCCTGGTTATGATCTTCACAAAACGCACATACACACTATTCTGTCTGGATAACATAGTGTACTGTACGAGGTTACTCATACACAGATGCTCACTTAACTCATGTAGGCTCAGTGTGTGTATGCTGCTACAGAATACACACCGCAGACTAACACACTCAGCAGCCCTCTCTCTTTCCCTATTTCTCTTGTCTTTGATGTTGCTCATGCTCCAAAAAGGACACAGTTGTCTCCATGCCAGTCAAGTTAATTCTCAGGCACCATGGTGGAGTCATCAGTCCTCCTACTCAGCAGTAGATCTCACTCATGCAGGTGTGGGATCTGCTGACCGGGCTGTCCGCCCTGTCCCAGTGGACCTGCAGGCTATGACCTAATGGTCATCTGATCCCCACCGCCATCCCTCTCCTCCTCCTTTCTCACTTTTCTCGGTGTTTCTCCGTCCCTCTGCCTCCCGCCCTCTCTCTTTCTCGCTCTCTGAGCTCCAGTGTCTGGTTTGATGTAACCAGAATACTCATGATGATGTCATCAGCGTGAGTCAACAGGTAGGTGCTGCAGCGTCCAGCTGAGTCGGCGTTCTTCGTTCATGGCAGGCTGGGAAGCGGCTCCATGTGACCACGGCTAAAGCCATCACATCTGCGTTTCCCTGAGCAGTGGCCCCGCCTGTGTCAGCACATCTTGATTTGACATCCACAGTGTAAAACGGACATAGCTGTTTTTTTTAAGCCCTCTTTATTAAACCTGTGACGTTTAACTTGCTTTAATTTGGAGCTTCAGTTGCAGTGTTTTTGTTATTCTCTCTTTTGGGGTCTTTCCAAGTCCACATTCCAGTAAACAAATGTAAGAGCTGTGGTAGTTATGTTGTAATTCTCAGTGTCATAAACACTGCCGATAGTATGTGTGTGTGTGTGTGTGTGCGTGTGTGTGTGTGTGTGTGTGTGTGTGTGTATGTGTATTGACGAGGGTCTTTTGACTGACCACTAAATGTGGACAAAAACATGTTACACCACTCAAAATTTCCCCTCTGCTGTGGCACTTTCCATAAACAAACTATATTTTTCATGGCCCAGACAAAACATCCACCACATTTCAGAGAACACTCCACATCACCCCTGGCCATGTTGAAGACATGGGGCCAATAATTTAATATCATTGTATAGTTGTTATAGTTGAAGAGTATACAGGCTCTACATGAAAAATCACAAAAAAATGTTCTGAACATGATCGGAGTTGTTCCAGCAAGAATATGATCTGAAAGCAGGAAGAAATTCACCACATCTGCAACCAAGTTTACATGTTTCCCTGACGTTAGCATATAGCTTCATTTAGCAGTGTAGGCTACGTTACGTGAGCAATTGCAGTAGCATGCTTGGAGCAGATGACTATGTGAAGCAATCTGGCACACTATGAGTCACACTGTAGCCAAAGTAGTAAAAAGTGTTGGAAACAGAGAATTCATAGTGGTAGGAAACCTGAGGTTTAAGCTTACAGGGATTACTTCTACATATGTTTACATTGTTTTTTAAAACTTTGGTCAAGTTTATTATGAATATTCATCATTGTAACATTATACAAAAGACACAAAATATGGAAAGGCATAATGAGATCCTCTTTAACAAAAGGGAAAAGTTGTTTGATTGATCAATATGTAAGATGAGCAAAATAATTTATTTAATATAAAGGTAAAAACAGATATGAAACAGGTATCTAGAGAGTAAGACCTTTTAATTGGGAGTCGTTTGACATGCATATTATGTCATCTGAATTAATTTGGAAAGAAATACTCATGATTATGAGCCCCAGATGACACAGTGACACAAAAAGCTGATTCAGAGGGAAAGGTGATTCAACTGTAGCATCTGGTTCAGTTCAGTAAATCTGATGTAAATCTCCTACATGATTTCAGCAGAAGCATTTATCAAAATATTTTCAAACACACTGAACCCGAATCTGACATCTTAGTGACATCGAGCTATTGAGATGAATCTTAGGTTGACAACAAGTGCAGGGTAATGTTTTTCACATGTGGGGTTGAGCCAGAGGAGTAAGTGTGAGAAACCCAATGCTCTCAGGGGTCACAGTTTATTTGTTCAGTTCACACTCATTTGCTGTCTGAGTAAGAACTCAACTCTCTCTCTCTCACTCATTCACGTCTTTGCTTTCCAGTCCAACTGAGCAATGTGTGCTTTCTTCCTCTTCTCCCCTTCTGTCTCACAGCATCTCTCCTCCCACTCTTCCTCCCCCCTCTCCCCCGTACACTATTAGTATCTCCAGAAGTGTTTCTCATTATGCTCATGATCTGACCATATGGCTGCGCACTAGCTGTGTGTCTGTGTGCGTTTGTTTTTGTGCATGTTGTGTAAAAACCATCCACAAGAATGCATTAAGGGCACACACACGCACACACTCTCATGCACTTTCATGCACTCTCACGCACACTCATGCACACTCACGCACACTCATGCACACTCATGCACTCTCATGCACACTCATGCGCACTTCAATCACTGAATCACACACTCTCTGTACTTCATTCTGGGAGATCACAGACCTTGTGTCCGTTTTGTTGTGGTATTTGTATTCGCCTGCTGGTGCATGTCCATAATACACACAAACACATATACTGTGTGCGTGTGTTTACAGCTGTGCGAAGTGGACTTCACCTCACAATCTGAGGTTTTTTAGCTGCTGCCTATTCCCTCTGGTCAAAAACCTGAAAACACACACACACACACACACACACACACACACACATATATGCACACACACACACGCAGGAGCTGTGGTTTGACCTGCTGTCTCCAGATAAATACACTTGAGACCTTTTAGTTTGTGTCAAAGCCATGTTGGAATATTGTAGACGAAGAAGGCCGTCCAAAATGTGTAATAGAGCTCGGGACTCTACAGAGTGGGAAGGGCTGCTGGCTCTGGAAGTATTTTTACCCGCTGTAAATTCCCACTTTTCTTTTGATGATACCCTTCATGTTCCTCAACATAGAAACACAGGATTGTCTTGGATAATTTAAGAAGAATATTTTATTATTGCCATCAGTTGTATTATTTCAAGTTTTTATCATGACATGACAAATGGCTCTAAATACGACAAAAACAGAGGTCAGGATGATCTTTCTTTTGCTAATGAATCGGAGCTATAGCAAATTCAGACGATCTTATTGATGCAATTGGGGAAAAAAAACAGTGTCATAGTTGTTCAGTCTATCTTAAAATTGGCCCAGAACTTCAAAGTGAACCAATTTAAGCTGCTCATTGTATAATATGTTTTCTACTGTTGCCCCATCCATACTGGATGTTAAAACGGATACTGATATAGATATCTTTATTTTGAAGGTGAAAAAATTCTGATAATGATATATTGGCAAGGGTTGAGGGATCAGCAATGTTTTGTTTTTTTGTATGAGTGAATGTGGGTGTGTGTGTCCCTTTGTAATCATTCTGTGTCCCCTTTCAGAATTCAGAGGTTGTTTGGTGTAGAATTAATCAGTTGATCAGTTTGTAGTGGATTATATATATATATATATACACACCAAAAAAGCTTTTGCTTCAGAAATGGAAAATAAAAATATCCCTGCAAATGCTGATATTGTGGTAAGCCACCAGATATAAATGAATTTGTGGAAACCCCTGATGTCTGTCGCCATTTTCGTCCAAGCGTGCCTTCCTTCTAAATTTCAAACAGTTAGGGGCCTAGCTTCAGCAAGACAACAGTAAACAGCCCGAAAAAAGACAATGAGTATATTTACTGTTATTGTCTCATACTGATTGCAGGCCCCCAAATTGAATCAAATCAATATCAAAATCGTATCGTCACAGACTATTGTTATTCAAAGAATCGATAAATCATGTGATGCAACTTGTGATTTACCCCCCTTGTTGAAATACACCCTTAACGTAATACAATATACATATTGTATTACACATATTGTACATATCACTGGCACTCCAAAAAAGTAGATGTAAAACTTCAGGTCTTCTTCTGTCACTCCATTGTCAGTCTTCTTTCTCCATCATCTCAGTGCAGATCAGAGCCTACCCATCTGTCTTTCTTCCTCGTACAGGATCTTTTGCCATTACCTGGGACTGGGATTCTTTCCGTCCAGACAACACACACACACACACACACACACACACACACACACACACACACACACACACACACACACACACACACACACACACACACATAAAGCACACACACAAATCACATACACACAGCACAATAACCTCAGGCCACTGGTTATTAGAAAATCACCCAAACCTGTCGTCCCCTCAGTCATGGAAAGAAAGGGGGGAGATTTCCCGCCTATATTAAAGGAGAGGTAGTAGCCTCTGTCCCAGCTTCCCTTCATCTCTACCCCGTTTATTCTAATCACACCGCGGCTGTCTCCTCTCCTGCCTTTATTTTGCGCTATTTTTCCATCTCTTTGTTTTGTTTTTCGCCTGACAGTGACTGGGTCTCTTCTGCCCCAGGGGAACAGAGTTATGAGCCCGATGTCCTTTCATAGTCAATTGTATAATGTGTTGTGTGTGTATGTGTATGTGTGTGAGACAGTGTGAAAGGAGTGAGGGGGGGGAATGCTTTAGAGAAAGTGTGTGCGCCCGTCACTGACAGTTAGTCGCCCACTGAAAGCTTATATGCCAGCGTGGGTGCATATTGTTTACAGATCATGTCCTTCGTTGTGGTATTTTGGTTGGGTCCTTCCAGGATGCTGCTATCATGCTGACCTCCTCTCTGTCCTGTCACACACTACTGGAAGTGCTGTAATGATATGTGCAACATTGTCCTCCTCTACGTGGCCGTCTGCTCAACATAGGCCCCTCTCAAATATATACTAAGGAGAAATTGACACATTCAGCAAAATAAATTCATGGTCAAAATGGACTGACTTAAACCCCCCTAAACAAGATTTTATCTGAGAAACCTATCCATAATTTTAATACTAAAATTCATGATTTTTCTGCAATGGGCATGGTTTTGTTTGGTACCAGAAATTAATGGAAGGGAAATATAGCCATTGGAGAAGGCACTCAGTAGTTTTCATTTGCAAATTTTAATGTCTTGCTGTGTTTGCAAACAAAATAACAAGGCACAACTAAGTGTAGTTTTTTTTTTTTAGTTTTTTTTTTTAATTTTTCCTATGTCAATCTATTGAATTAATTAAGTTTTTCTCTAACTGTGCCCTAACAGATCAAAATGGGACTTAGATTTAAAATATAATAATATAATATTCTTTCGCATAATAGAAATGGCTATCTTGATTAAGAATGTTGTTAAATAATAATAATGATAATATCAATAACAATAATAATAATGTTGTTTTATTATTTATTTTATTTTTTGGCTTGTTTATTTATTTATTCCCTTTAAGCACTTGATTTTTTTGTGGTTTATAATTGCCAAAACATGCTTGAAGTTAAGTTTTTGTAACTGTCTTTTTTGTAAATCTTTCGGCTGCCAAATAAATAAATAAATAAATAAATAAATAAAAAGAAAAAGAATCAAACAATAAACATAGGCCCCTCATACAGTATGTACAATGCCATGTACGTAACATTATATCAAAATGGTCAAATCACTCTTCTTTAATGGTTACTCTGTGTTCTATTAAGTTCTGGGTGTGTATGTAGTACATGTGTTTCTCAGTTACTAGCGCAGCACTGATTGACAATCGTAGATAAGAGTGATGTATCAGAGCTGCCTGGGGGCTGAATGTTCTCGTATGTTACTCCAAACAAAGCCTCCCCATAACGGAAAGGAAGGGAGGCTGACTCCGTATCTTCCCCCAGATTCAAGCCCCCTCTCCTGGGCTGGGAAACGCAACCCGCCCCCTTCACCTGCTCCCGAGCGGGAAGCCAATGGTCTGTGGGTTTTGTTTGGGCTCCGTGTGCTATATTCAGACAACCTAATCTCGCTTACTTTCAGGGAGTCGTGAGGACAAGAATTAGCACTACCAGGATGAGTGGACAGAGAGTTATAATGGGAAACGGTCAGTCATCGTTCTGACATGTGTTTACATTGTGGCCAGCTTCATTTTAGTCACAACTCTCTTAAGAAAAAGGTACTTTCCCAAGTAGCTTTTTCTGGCATCAGGTAATATATCAGGGTGGTGGATGTGTGGTAGGTCTTCAAAAGGTCTTGCATTTTGAATAATCAAAGTCAGTACTGGTCTTCAAGGTGGTAAAACCTTGCTTTTGAGTCTTACATCATTGTTGTCTTAAAGCTGCTGCTCCTTTAGTGGGATTTTTTTTTTTCCCTGAGAAAGCTCTCTGTTAGGATGCTGTGTTTATTCAACCCAGTCGCCAGAATGAATGATGGCATTGTATGTTTTTGCGTACCACTGATGTATTACATTTGTACATTTTTATGTAGTGGGTATATTGAAAGTTTTTTTCACGTGTCACCAATGTTGTGGTTAATGTGTGGTTAGGTTAAAGCACAAAATCTGCTTGGTTATGGTTAGAAAAGATCATGTTTTGGCTTAAAATACAAGATACAATCCCAGCTGGGAACGCAGCAATGCCTTGTTACAAAAATGCCAGGTTTTTGTGGCGCTATCCTTGCAGGAAATGCAGCAATGTCTCAACCCCCCCCCCAAAAAAAAAACCCCTGCATTGCATGCTTAAGTCCACACTGTGAACGCAAAAGTTTCTCTGTAAAAAGAAAAAAAAATTGCTATCCCGGCAGGAAATGTACATATGTCTCAGTTAAGAACAACTGCTTTTGTCTGCACTATAGCTGTTGGCAACGCAGTAATGTCTGTAAGAAACAGTCACTTTTTGTGGCACTAGCCCCGCTGAAAACAGAGCAAGGAGTCGCTTAAAAACATCCATGTTTGGTGGCTAAAAAGCAGCTGGCAATGCAGCAATAACTCGCTAAAATCACAACTGGTTTTGTTGTTTGTTGGTCTCAAACAGGGGTCTAAATCTTGGCAGACGACTTACCTAAGTGCGATCCATCCCCATCCGCCATCCGCCATCCGCCATCCCATCCACCTCTTGATGACAAAGTCAGCTCATATACTAAATCACTTCAGAAACATACAAACAACTTGTTTATTAAATTTATATTTACACTTGCTGCATTTTCAGGCATGCATCTTATTTTACATCAGTTTCAAATTTGTTTGAAAGTGTTGGTAAACCTTGAATTTAATTAGCTGAAATTGATCAGATGGCTCTATTTTAGTGGGAAACATCTGCTCATAGACTGCTGATTGAATCACATGGTCAAGTTGACAGTGTACAGAACTACTGCTGCGTCTTTACCACCCATGTACGTGATTTGATTTTCAGCTGTGTGGGTAAATGTGAGATCACCCAAGAGTTGTAAAGCAGGGAAGCATGGGAGAAGGTCAGATGTGTAATTTGGGTTTTACAGTATTGTTTATGATGGGAGTTTATCACGAAGGGTTCATGTGTTTGATATACAGCTGTTAAGATGTGTGATCACACCTGTAGTGCTGAATCACACCAGCCTCTGAAGGAGTTTTATTAGAGAACCAGTTCAGAAAGTAACCCAATACTTTTGATCTAGTAAATAGTTTGTGGGGGTGTGATTATTAACTTCTTCATACATATGTTATTTACTCCCTCTATTCTCCCCATGTGTGCTTTAACTTTCTTTGATTGTCATGATTAAAGGCTTAAAATTCTTGATTCCACAGCTATATGACTACACATATCCCACTATTTCACATTATAGAGCTCAGAGCCCCACACAGGGTGCAGCAGTCTGACCGTGGCTGACTAGTGTTCTCCTTAGCTGGGCAGGGCAGCTGTGGAAAGTCCCTGGCTGAGGATGGGGCTGGCAGGCTGGGGGGGCTGGAGTCCTGGAATCGTGTATGTTTTCCTGGATCAGGAAGGAGGATGTGGTAGACAGAAGACACCCCTCAGCCCACCCTTTTAAAAAGCTCCATCACCCCCTACCACCCACACCCACACACTACCTCACCCCACAGTCAGCCTGAAGAGGTAAAGAGAGTGGGGAAAATTACTCTTCCAGTAAAAAGGTACTCAGTCAGGACAACAGATGAGGGGAAACAGGATAAAAATGAATGGAGAAAAGCATTACATATAAAATGCCAAAAAGCCAAAAATTATGGAGTAATACCTGTGATGAGAGAAGGTTAATTTCCACAGATTAGTTTACCAAAAACACATCATAGTCTTTGATTAAGTGGTGTGGTGTATGTGCTGCCTGAGTATGTTCATGTGTGTGTGGGGTCATGTGTTATGTTGGCAAAAAAACGGGCACAAACAGTAGTCCATCTGGGCCGCCCTGCCTCTTAACCCAATGTCTGGCTGCCATTTATCATACAGGCACGAAAACCTAAACACACACATGCACATGCAAACACACAAAGGCCAGAGAATACAGCTGCTGTATAACCACATCACACACACTCACACACATAAGTATGGTCCACATTATCCCACTCTATGAACACAGACTGAAGGATATTTATAGCCTAATAGATTTTTTTTTTCCTCACAAGATGAAAAATTACAGTAAAAATGGTGTGTATCTGCCTCTGTTGTTGTTCTGGCTATACTGTAATTGTGAGTGACTCAGATTCTTCCTGCTTGCCAAAATCTTCTCCGCATTGTTTGTTTCCCATTCATATCTTCTAATTTTTTCCACTGGGCTGTGTATGCACATGTGCTCCGTCAGTCATACTCTGGGTGCCTCTGTGTGTGTGTGTGTGTGTGTGTGTGTGTGTGTGTGTGTGTGTGTGTGTGTGTGTGTGTGTGTGTGTGTGTGTGTGTGTGTGTGTGTGTGTGTGTGAGTGTGTGAGTGTGAGTGAGTGTGTTTAGTTGAAGAGCTCAGCTGTATGGCCCACTCAGGTTTCACCTTGGCACCAACGCTCTCACCCTGGCAGCAGATTCCACACACTCTCCGCTGCCAACTCTCTACTGCTTTCCACACCACCTGTAACATATGCTCACTTCTAACGAGGGTAACTACAGTTTCCAAGACAGCATGGGCCACAAAGTATCATATATCCCTCTGTTGCAGAGATTAACAGAAAATTCCACATCCATATTGTTTCTAGTATTTCTAGAGACTCCGAGAAAACCCACATTTCACTGCACGCACTGCAGTAAATTTTGGCTCCGGTCTATTAACCATTGTTGTGCCCTCAAGAGTAATTGAAATAACTTTGATGTGAAATAAAAAATACGATCAGTCGATCACCAGATTTGATCCTTTGTTTAACCCAATGAGCCTGACAATATATATGTGTGTTACAGGAGTGAAGTGTGAAATCATTGGAGTACTCGTTTAAATGCTTAATTGATCAGATCTGTGGCCAGTTTCTGTTGATCAATTTATTGTTGATAAAAGCCTCTTTTACACATGCACTGCTAAATGAAAATTAACTAGATCTGTTATATTTTAATTAGCAGCCTGCAGGTCACATCTGGCCCATAAGCAACCACCAAGTAGCCCAGCATACATAAATCTGATGGGCTGTACCGGTATTACAAAATATGTAAACCCCATATAGTTTCTGGAAGTAGCTACTGAGTGAGCCTTCTTGCTTCCTTCTCCTTTCTGTTGGGTTACACAGGCACAGTATGAATTGCAAAGCATGTATGGATTGGTATGGCTACACAGCCAATCATATCTTTCACATAATACAAACCTACGTAGCTTTATAAAACATGTGGGCTGCAGTCGAATAGTCAAAAAATATGTCCTATTTTTTTTTCCTATTTTTTTTTCCTGTACACTTTTCCTTGACCTCAGTTGAAATAATGAAACAATAATGTAATTTCTGATTGAGCCCATCTGTGGTAATAGCATGTAATTGTCTGCAGAATTCACAGCGAGAGAGTGAGTGTGTTGACAACATTGCTAATATGAGGCTCACATGAAACAGGAAGAACACAAACATCTGTAGGTGAAGAAAAAGGGTCATTGACACATAGATGGCAATGAAAATCTCTACCTGGAGAGATAATGAGATTCAGGAACTTTTCAGAGTAAGGACCAAAGCCAAAATTGACAAATTAAAGGCACAGCAACAGACTCAGGGGTATGACCAAATTACAAACTGTCTACGAGACTGTGGTGTAATCCATGTAATTCCTGCCTCCTCCACGCTTAAATGTACATTAGTATTAAAGTAAAAGTACAAGTAAATACTGGTAATAAAAAACTGAGCCAGAATTTCAGTATTCAGTATTATGACTTACTTTTTGTTATCATACACCACCTTAAAAATGGAGGGTCCATTACATGCAAAGACAATTTTCTTTTTTTTTTCTTTTTTTTACAATTTAATGGATTTAAAGAGCAGTGAAGTACAGATACTCCCAAGAAATACCTATGTACTGTAATAAAGTATTATTACTTTGTTACATTGCAACACTGATCCCTGTTGAAAGTTAGTATAATATTAGATCAACTTCAAAACTGCTATTTTTAAGTTGGAAAAGCTACATAATGTTGCTTTAAGGTAAGTCATTTCACACTAGTGCACGTTCAAGTGTTTTTCTTATAAGTTTGGTTTAAATTAGTTATTCAATGCTATAAAAGGGGACTTGACATCATGACTAACAGCTATGTGTGCCAGTCCATGTGTTTGTCATCAATGGCCCTCCCTGTGATTGGTCAGATGGGTGTATGGGCGGGAACTCAGCAGCAGAGATATTGCTAATGCACTGACTCTGGCTCTAAATAGCGTCACAAGTGCAAGGTGGTAGCGGCCTTATCTGGGACATTTTGACTTCATTTCTGTACAGAGGGGGTCAGTGGAAATGCGTTGTCTATTTTTCTAATGCTTCTGACACAGACAATCTCCTGTTGTGTGCTACGTGTAGGAAAGAGAAACACCGGACGTTGTCTGGAGTTCATATGAGAAACTGGCTTAAGTGTTTCTGCACTAAATTCAAACATAACTGCCCTTGCAGCTATCAGAGGGCACAGACTGCAGTATAGCTGCATAATTAGGCGCTTCTTTTACACTTAATGACGACAGATGCTCTATGTTATATCATAGCAGATGTGATAATTAGAGCCTATTTATACTATTACCTACTTTATGTATCAGTTTGTACGGATAAATGAGGAAAGTTAGCTATTCCCTGAACGAGAGAAAGGTTAAGGAGGAGGATCAAGGAGGGCAAACAGATGGAGGCCCAGTGGTGAAGACGACGTTGCCTCCTCGAAAGTCTCCTCATGTGGGCACAACCTTGGCCCCCTCTCTGCCAATCTCCTACCCGCTTCACCACGCCCAGAGGGGCACCATGGCATCCTACAGGCTGGCAGCTGTTTTTGGGAGCCGTCCCCGGCTTCACCCTGCTTTTCCTCACCTTACACCTGAGGGAGGGGCACAGGGATCAGACCCCATCTTGAACTTGTCTTCAGTGCCATCACTAATGCTACATTAAACAGTGGCGCAGAGAAGGACAAGCTCCCGCTGCACAGTAGAAACACTGCAGTGCCGATACAGTAAAGGGCATGGAGGACAAAATTATGGTTTGCCTGTAAGAACATTTTTTTTGTCGTGATTTTTGACAAGATACTATACTATGATGTATTTTCATTATTTTTTGACTACTTTTTAACTACTTTTTTAAATGTGATTTTTGATGAGATACTATAATATGTCTTTTTAATCATGATTTTTGAGGGTATACTACTCATAGTTTTTCATGATTTTTGACAACATACTATATTATGACTTTCTTCATGATTTGTGATGACATTGTGTAAGTTGTATGTGTGTGCATGTATACACAGTATCTGCAAATGCATATGAGCCTAAATCAGTGGAAATAACTATAGGCCCGTTTCCGCCATATCAATACCCCGCATCCTGCAGTGATCCTGCACCAGCCGCTCCGGCCTCCCACCATGCACCTCTCACCGCGCAGCACTCACAGAATAAATAACATTCACAGCCAAGTGTAAGAAAACGTTGGGCTTCACCCAAGCTGTGGCCTCGCTCAACCAGCTGTGGGAGGCCAGGGCAGCAGGGTGTGGGGTGGTGAGTGTTTGCATGTGTGGTTGCTGGTGTGTATGAGGGGTGGCTGCTTGTATGTGTGGGCGTGTGAAAGCAATGAAATGATTGTTTCTTCATGTATATATGTGTCTGTGTGGCTAGATTTGGGACTGGGAACTAAAGAGACTGCATGACCCCAGTGATGTTTATGTTTTTTCTTATGGTAAAGGTGGTGGTGTAAAATCCCCTGACTCTTAACAGTACATTGACAATAGGACACGGTGTTACCGAGTACAGAGTTCCTGAAAAACATCTGACTTTCCATTTTCTAGTGTGCGTTTTAGCTAGTGGCTCTAGGAATGGCACCGTTCCACCACTTTGGACTGAAATGTCTCAACAACAATTTGATGGATTGCTGTTAAATTTTGTGCAGACATTAATGGTCCTGGAGGAAAAAGCCTACTGGTGATCCTCTGAGTTTTCTTCTCACGCCCCCACCTGGTCAGATAGTATGGTTTATGAGGAATTACTTCTTCTTTTAAAATTAATGACATTCCTGTCAGCGTCAAATGCACTTTGTGTTTAGTGTTATGTATTGCTGAAAACACTCATGATGTTTAAACTGTACAGAAATAAAAGCCACCACTATATATAGTAGACCTCGTATGGTGGTTTACCGCTGATATTAGATATTGGGATCGCGTGGTCTAAAAAACCGTAGCGCCAACAACTGGTTCCCCCCAGGTTAACTCTGTTAGCTCTATCGTCATTGTTAGCACCGTTAGTTACTAGCTATGCCGCTCCGTATAGCAAGTGTTAGGTTTGCGACCCACTGCCGGGAGGTTTAAAAAGCAGCTAGCAGCAGTTAGCATCTACTTTAGAGAAGAACAACAGCAGCAGAGATTGTCCAAAAACAAGAAAAACAATTAGGTCCTGGAGCTCCGTAACATGCGAGCAGGGGATGAGATCAGCTGCCTATAAAAGGGACATTTAATTATTATTGTCATGTTATGCCATTGTTATGGTCTCTTTTGCTTCTGGAATGCGAGCACGCTGTCTCAAATCACACACTGGAGTGGCATGATGTCGCTGTCATTTGGCTTTTTGTAAAAAAACAAAACAAACAAAAAGCCAAAGCCTGCATGTAGAAGGGACTTTGTAGCAGCCTTATCGTGCAGTGTTTGTGTAAAAAGAACCATAGTTACTCTCTGATATTGTATAAAGCTTCTTTAACACTTAACGCTTACAAGATGATGAGCCTCTCAGCTGGTTGCCAAAGACCTTTACTCTCACAGGCTAATTTCTACATATACTTCAACACTAATGCTAAAGATAAAAACATTTTGAATCTCAACCTTTAGCTCCTTAACTATTTCTTTTTCATTTAAACAATGAGCATTATCTCTTTACTGCTGCTAGCTTGGCTGTTGACTCTTGGTCCTATTGTACATATGCCACATTAAAAATACTGCATTTCACATCCTCCTATAAACTTTAATCATTATAGTGCCCAGCTACACATCGGTATGGTATGAACTTTTCTTAACCACTTTATTTTGTTGTGTATTTCTTGAGTCAAGCAGATGGTTAACTCTGGGCTTTGTGCCTCTGTATGCATCTCTTCTCCTGGGCAAACTGCCCGCTTCATCCCCAGGCTTGAACAGGGACCTCCCTGGGGACAGTCGCAATGCCATCAGGCCTACTTATACCTCTGATTATGCGTCGCTGGGTCTGCCGTTCGATCGTGTTAATATAATGACCAACACTGTATACGACTATTAAATGATGTTTTCCCTGCATTACAATAACGCTCATTCTGTGCATGGGTGCAAGGCAAAGTTTATTATGTCTCCTGCGGATCAATAGAAACTTAGATTTATAAATACAGATTAGCATAGTGAATAACAATCAAGAGGAAAAGTGGATCGATATCACTCACCAAAATAAGTTGGCTTCAGACAAAAGCCTCTCTGGGGATTTCCAGCCAGCTTAGCCTCTGACTCACTGCTGGGAGCAACAACAGTTACCCAGGGGATAGCAGGCTGAGAGGTGAGAAGGGATGGGATTGAGAGGAGGAGGAATTAAGAGTTTGAGATTTTTGACAGAGTAGTACATGGAAGAGTTGGAAAAAAAGGAGGGCTGTGAAGGAATTTGGAGGGAGGCTGATGGCATGAATAAAGGAATGGATGATGGAGAATCGTAAGGATGTAAAGGATTAGCAAGGATGATAAAAAAAAAACAGAGGGGAAGTGAGGAGATAGAATTAGAAAGGATAAGAAAGACAAGAATTGAAAGAAAGGGAAAATGAAGCCTGAGATGATGGAAAGGATTGGACAAGAGAAAGAGGAGCCGGCACGGGGAGAGGGTGCCTCGGTGGGGAAGTGGGGTGCTAATTCAGAGAATGGATGTGAATAGCAGCCAACGCATTTTTGTATTAACATAATTAACAGATGGTGTTAGTGATTAGGTTACATGCGATTCAGGAAGCCAGGGTTGTTAGCTGAGTGTTAAGGCTGCACATTCTGTCAGCCGGACAAGAAAAAAAAAAAGATCGGAAAAGAACAATGTCAGTGGAGAGAACTAAATCAACAACACCTACACACATCTAAACACACAACTGTGGGGGGGGGGTATACCCGCACACCCGCACACTCACATGTGCACACAAGCACATAGGCACAGTGCACATATATACACTCTCTATCCACACTCTCTATACACACACATTATAAGCACAGTGACACACGCACTAGTCCAATTGCAGACTTAAAATGCATTGTTTCAGGGTTTTTTTTAGTGTACCGGCGAGGGACATAAAGGCATTTTATGAGCCATGGCCCACTTTCAAAGCTTTGTCTGCTATAAACGCAGCTTTGATATGAGAATAGTGACATGCTGCTGGGAGAAGACTCTTTGTGACTCAGTAAAATATAAAAATAGTCCTGTTGGCTCACTAATGTGAACATGGTGATGCCTTTTGTTCTGCGTGCCATTGTCTGTAGGCAGGAATGTGTGTGTATTTGTGTGAGAGAGAGACACGAGAGGGAGATCACACCTGGCTCAGTCTCAAAGGTACCGCTGTGTTAATGCATCTGTATCTGTATGTATGCTTTGTATTATTGCTTTAGTCTGGCGTACTGAGTTGCTTATGCAGCACTGTTCCCACCAGTTGTGATTCGGTCTTTCACCTGTTTGATATTATATTGTATTACTCACTTCACGTCGGCTGCCATGTGAACGTGTCTGTCTGTGTTTGTGTCTGTCTGCGCCTCTTGTCTGTCTATCTCGTCTGCCAATTGGTTTGTTTTTCCTGTATACTAACAGCAGTGACTTGTCTGATAAGTCTGTGTACCACGTGAACAGACACACAGACTATACAGTGGAAACAAACAATTTGCCTTGAAGCAATAGGTACGTGTGCACATGTGTCGTGAGATCATGTGTGTGTGTTTGCGTTTGCGTGGTGTCTGTGTCTTCAAAGCAATCTGGTTTCAATGACCGTGGGATATTGTCCAGCATGTAATTCAGACAGGCAGGGATGTGTTTGGACGTTTCTGTGTGTGTGTGTGCGTGTATGTGTGTGTGTGTGTAGGTACATTTGGCAGTTGCATCCAGCCGGTTCCTGTCCTTGTCCAGTGGGGACTGGCGTGATTGTGACTGGCCCTCTGGTGTTTTTGCAAATCAATCACAGGTCCTCAAACTCAGACCAAAACTCTGACAGTGACTACCAGTTTCCTGGAACAATCTGCTCCCCTTAAATAACCTCACATGGTTTCAATGACTTTTGCTCTGTCATCAGGCAAGTTGGCGTGTGACGATACTGGGTGAATCCATCCGCCTGAGGCTGCTTGGACAATATAAAATGGGTCATGCAGCCTCTTGGTCTTTCTTTTGGGCTCCGTGGTGATGTATTTTGTATAAGCTGGCAGTTTAAGAGGCTCATTAGTGGTTGATGGATATATCCTCACTGAGGATTTTGTTCAAACCCAGCGCCAACATCGGGCACCAGTGCCAGCCTCCGGTCTGAACCTCAGCCTTACTATGTTACTGCTGTATCTTGACCTTGAGCCCAGGCTCATATAATCACTTTCTGACTTGATTCCTAAGACACCAGATATGTTTGTAATTCACTTATTTTAAAGCTAGTATTATTGCATAACTCATTGGCATTGTATAAATTCCTCTCTGTTTGGTTTTGTTAGCTTTGAACATTTACATAATTTCCCCACATTATAGCATTTATTCCATCTTTGTACTTAACGTTGAAAGATTTGTGGTCTTGATTGTCTGGATATCAAATGTTTGTATTTTTATATTATTGCAATTTAGATTATAACAGGGTTTCCCACATGTTCATTTATTTGTGGTGGCCCGCCATGATCAAAGTATGTGCCGCAACATTTTGATTTAATATTTTTGGAGCTGCTGATGAGGAAAAAAAGATCTGAAGAGTTCCGCCTGTGCTACGTTCAGGGATCTGCAAAAATGTCGGAATTATGAGAGGGGACACAAAATTATAAAATAATCTCACACACACACACACACACACACACACACACACACATGCACACCCATCAGCAGCTACCAAATCATATACATTCTTATTATGTGGGAAACATTAGTATGTAAAAACACTAATGTGGCTTTTCTACAAAAAAAATGAAAAATATATATTTTTAATTTGGATGGAAGCTCCCGTTCTGTCTCGCTCATTGAGAATTCTAGATCTGGCCTCTGTCCTGCCCACCACCGCTGCTTGCGGTAGGTTTCTCCAGTGCTGGCAAATCGCTGAAATGAAGTGTGCAGATACCTCCGGCTATGGGAGACTAGTGCTAGGTCGGAACAGGAGCACGCATCCAGATGGTTAGCATTAGCATTAGAGAAAAGATCAGAGAGATTCAGCCATACATATTTTAGGCTCAGTCAGACCCAGACTCAGATGATGAGTCTGTTGTGCACCAAATTCAGCTACTAGCAGATGTATCGGAATGGTAAGTATAGTTACCATCTTTTAATTGTTAATTAAGTTGGTTAGCTTTTGACTAGCAGTCGCTGACACAGCGTTAGTGGTTGTGCAACATTCAATAATAGCTACAATGGTGTTTTTGGTGGATAGAGAAGGAAATTCCAGGGTATGATTTATATCCAAAAACCATGTTTACTGTCATAACGGTCACTGTGCTAATGCTAACTCTGCTCTCAGCACTGACAAGCCTGCTTTGTGCTGGAGATTTCAGGTTTCTTTGCAATCTGTGACAAAGTCTGCACCCCTGTTGATATTTTTCCCGTATTAGACAGAAATTGGCTTTCGTATGAGTAATATACCTAATCTAGCTTCCCAGGGTATGCTTGAATCTCAGGTTTGAGGAAAGTACGCCGACATTGGCCCCTTCAGAATGTGAAAACATATCTCTAGTGACAAATTTTTAGGAGATACAAATATAGTCAAGGTCAGACATTTTAGGGGACACAATCTTTTGCAGAGCTTAGATACTGAGTGCAGAGAGCACTTTAAACCAAACAACAGACAAGTTTAAATTTGGCCTGTCATCAAGTTTCTTGCAGATTCAACGTTAATTAGTGACAGCTGACATGGCCCGCTGCCGCTGCCATTTGTCATTTTAACAGTTGAAAGTGACTGCTGCTCTTTGCCAATGAGAAAGAGCAAGTTATTTTTGAAGTAAGAGTTTGGCGAATCTGTGTATTTTGTCAACTTGGCTGTCAAGATTAAGAGTCATTTGCATCTGTGCACTCAAATAATTGGTCTCATTCACACATTTTCATGTTCTCTCACATATAAGAGCAAAATGCTAGCACTGTAGGCCATCTCAAAGGAGTGCTGTGCTGCAGCAGTAGCAGGCCAACGTGGTCAAAATAGGGAGTACAGTAATAAAAGTCTGGGCATTTGAACGTCCAGATTCTGACATCTATGATAATAATTATGACAGCAAAAATAAATATATTACTTATGAGTCTTTGGTGGAATCATTTCTTTTGGGAGATGATCCCGGGTCCTCTTATTTTAGACAGCATTATGCTTGTTGCACCATTCTACTATCCATTTAAGTTCAAGAACTTTATTGTCATTATATGAGCAGAACAAAATTGCAACTGTGTCATCCTCATTCATGCCTACTAGACATTTTAATTAGGACTTAATATTTACAGTACTAAGTATGAAGATAGATCTAAAAATGCAATGAGGGCAAAGGGCAGTAATGGTACAGTAGACAGGTATGAAGTCAGTGGACTGATATAAAGTGAATATAAATATGGATATTGCACATGCCCAATGATGACTATAACTGTAGCATCACAGCAGAGCTCCAACTCTTATTTTACATTCATGCATCAGTAGCTCCTGTCCCATGCCCACTTTCAGCCAAACCCTCAACTTAAATCCAACGCAGTCCAGAGTGGAATCAATGCCGCATTAGAGTGATGGTGTGCTGTGGCTGGGCTCGGGTCGTTTTATGGTGTGGACATGGAAATAGAGGATCAATCAGAGCCATGATATCTTATTACTAACGTTAATTCACCCAGAGCAGTATGGATCCATGCATTAGGCTGGCTGAGCCTTGATTTAGAGCAGAGTGGAATTGAGTGTGGAGAGGACTTTGTGTGTGTGTGTGTGTGTGTGTGTGTGTGTGTGTGTGTGTGTGTGTGTGTGTGTGTGTGTGTGTGTGTCTGTGTGTGTGTGTGTGTGTGTGTGTGCGCTCTGTGATTTGATTTTATTTTTTGTCTGTTCATATGTTTTTTAGGTTTGCATACAATAAATATGTGTGCGTGTTTTTGCAATATTTTTCACAAGTATTATATACATCTAAATCAGAGGGATTCCTCACTTTAGAGCAGAATGAAAGAGAATAAAATGTCTGTTCTTCGTTCTTCAACCCTGAACAATCAGGACAAACCTCTGCCAGACAGCTTCACTTATGAAACAAAGCTCAAATCTACTGGAGTTGGTCGTCATTCACATGGACCCTGTTGCTGGTGCCTCCTGGGAATATTTCCTGGTGTACAATAATTCTGAGGAGTGGCGCTCGCCACAGAGGGGTCGCCCTGAAAGCATGTTTTATTCATCCAGCCTGTCACTTGGGGTGGCTTGTTTTGGTTTTTGTTTAATGTTTCTTCTGAAGCTGGGCGTGTGCGTGTGCATGTGTTTAGTTCCTATTTTGGCATGTCTGTCTGCAGTTCCTTCTCTCTATTGCGCTCTCTCTGTTTTTCTCTGCATTGATACTTGCGTGTGTGTGTGAGAATAAGTCTGTGCATGTGTTTGTGTGGGTGTTTCATCCCTGGAGAGATGAAAAGCCTAGGACCATATGTTATGCAGCAGTAGGCCACAACAGACAGCACTGTTGCAGAGTTCAACAATAAGGATTGCCCAATGGCCGAAGGCCAGTTGGAGGTTCATTTGGACCACTTGCCTGGTTAGTTAGTCGCCAAATTGATCCGGTGCCTGAAAAAAAGTTTTCGCCTTACTGCATCTCACTGGCGTTAAGCCTCTATCTTTGTCTTTCTACTGTGTTCTGCTCTGTTTTAGCCAACTCAGCCCTGTGTTATGGTTTGACCAATCCAGAGCTTTCCTCGAAGAATGGAGCGATGGCACTGGGCCATCATGCTCTGCTGTGCTGTAGTACAAGGGCTCATCTCTGACTCTGAAAATTGAGGCCGATGCAGTACTGCCATAAACTTCTATGATTAATAATAGCCAGAGGGGGCGACTCCACTGGTTGCAAAAGCAAATCAAATTGTAAACAAATAAATGAAAAAAAATTACTTCTCTCTTGATTTATTACCTCATTAAACATTTCCCTAATGAATAAATGGTCTCAATTGCTAGTTTTAAGTCTCCTTCAACACAGCATGAGTTTATTTTATATATATTTTAGTAATTTTAGTCAAATAGACGATAAATAAGGATATGCTTTAGAGTGCTGCTACCTTGTGGTTGACAGTCACCACAGTGTTGTCTTGCGTCGGTTCTCAGTCAGATCCACCCCTTGCTCTTCCTCAGCTCCACCCCACACCAGCAGTGAACCTTAGAGACGAGGCACCATCATGTATCAGGGGTTGGTCATTCCCGTGTTGAAGAAAAAATTTAATCTGAAAATCAGTGTTTTTTGGTTAAACACATCTACCCTTTAGCCAGCCATTGCTGCTCCTTGACACCCAGGGCTCATTTGAAATAAAAGACTGCTGGCTGTGTTGCTGTTTCACAGGACTGAAAGGTTGAATAGAGGCCATCCTAATACTGGGTTATTTTTAGTAAAACATGTACAGCTTGAACATTATGACCAATAATTACACTTTCCAGCATTGCACACTTGAAGCACACGGCAACAGCTGGTGGCTCTTAGTTTGTGTGTTGGTAAAGAAGGTAGCTGACAGCCCATAAACACATCCAATTATTGTACTGGCAGGACAGATGAACTGTGAGAAAGTCATCAACATGATTTCATCTCTGTTTTTCTTAAACTATAATGCCTCACATAGTAAATTTAGCAAAATCTACATTTCTAGAGCAATAACAGTATTACAATATCATCATGTCATACTCACACCACTATTTTGACAAGTTATTCTTCTGATCTCTGCTGTTGTCAGTCAGTGATTGATGAAAATAATTTTACTCTTAAAAATTTCTTTGTTGAGCTGCTGTAATGGAACTCAACCTCAGTATTTCTGCAGATGTTACACAAAGTCCCCCATGGAAAGAGATTGTATTTTTTCCTTTCCTGATTTTTTTATGTGTAAAGTTATGATCAAACATACCTATAAAACAGAGGAGATGAGAAATAAAAGCCCGCCTTGAAAGGTATACCATGCAGAGTTTTCATAAAAACAAAACAAAAAAACAGTGTGTAGACTCATATAAAATAATCCTTCTCAATTATCACACGTTCCACTAAAAAATTGGGTGGTCTATAAATTTGGAGAGACTACACCCTCTGCCTGTATTTTGTTATTTTCTTCTTATTTTTCTATTTTGGGGATATTTATGGGTATGAAGCCAGTAATAGTGCACTGATAAGGTTGGGACTTTATATAAAGGCAGCATAAGGAGTCGGGTTAGGGTTGTGGATGAGTCACAAAACAATATAGGGGTCATTTTGATGTTTAGCCAATAGGCATGTTGGCTAACAAAAATTAAATCTTTAACTTAAGTAACAATAATAATGAATCTTAAACTGAACAATAAAACTTGCTGTTGAACTGAAACCTTTCTGCTTTCATGAAAGCATAAGACACCAGACCCAAACCACCAGTATCATGAACTGGACTTGGATATAAAGCTAACAATTTAAAACCAGTATCTGGGATTTATTTTCAATCTATCAATAACAGCCTGTGTTCATAGATTTGGATGATAGGGTTGAGAGCCACAAATCCTGAAACTTTCCACTCATGCTGAAGCTCAAATTACAACCCAGTTTCCCCACAGTGGTTGCAAACAATCAAGAAACACAACCGTACCACTTAATTTTCACAATACTTTTAAAACTGGGATTCAAATTTTATGTCCTGCCATGGACCAAAAACTGACAGAATCAATTTAAGAGAGAAATACGGATTCCAGTCCAACAGAATTTACATAATCAAAACCAGCGCTGAGTGGGACTAAAAACCTAAGTGCACACAGAGGAGACAAAAGGCAAATACCAACAGTGTACAAACATTTTTTGCTAATTTGCATGTGGCTTAATACAGCATGCTCAAACACAGAGACAAATACAGTAAAACAAACGTGACGCCACAGTGGTATTAGTGGGTCTCAGTAAATATTCTGTGGTGAAAGACTGATCTCTCAAATTGGCTGAAAAAGAGGTTTTGGAGTGAGAGAATCAAAAAGAATAATCCCAACCAGGATCAAATGCCCTGCTGTGATTAATAGGGAAATATGATCCAATAACACTGTTTAAATTATTATTATACTATTACATTTCTGGATTATATTTTTATATTTAATGTTGGTATGACTGTTATGGGTGTTCACAGATGTTCGGTTGCTTATACACAGTTTTAGGGAAGTGGATCTGCTGACACTTGCAGATTTAGCAAAATCCACCCTGTTGATGTTTAACCACAGTGTTGTGGCTTACTCCTGTGGATGTAACTATAGACTCTCACATGCTAACTTAATTCCAAAAGCAACAACACACACATGCATACATGCAAATAGCTGCTTGCTTATCTATGTCCATGTTCTCCTCATGAAAATGCACTCATGCACTGCCCTGAGTCAAACTCAACAAAAGACAGACAAATTGATTGTTTGTTTCTAACCCATGGACACCGGTCCATTTTAAATGTTTTAAATGCCAGCGGACGGGAATATTACTGAAGTTTACACAAGCACCTGTACACCACTCACTCACACAGACATCTCTGTATCCTCTTGTGTAATAAGAGAGGGCAATCGATACTGTCACACTGAAAAAAATGGAACAAAGAAAGAGACCAAAGTGAAATTGACAGACAGGTGGGGGAGAAACAGGTTTAAAGTTAATTTGTGCTCCCTCTCTCCCTCTTTCTCATATTGTCTCTAGAAGACTCTCCTCCCCTTTATCTCATCTCACCCCCCTCTTTTTATTTTTTTCTCTTTCTCTCTCTATCTGCACACACCTTCACTGTAGAGGTCATTTTAAAGACAAGGTTTGGGCCAATCAAACTGAAGTTGTATAGCCCTAGTTGTGGCTGCCTGATTGAGAGTGACATTGACACGATTACGACAGACAAACTAGATTAAGAACGACGTGGCACTCCCTCCCGTTCTCCGTCTACCCTCTGTTCCTCTCCGTCTACCCTGTTCTCCCTCCTTCATTCCTCTTTGCTCTTGTAGTCTTTGTGTTGTGTTTTCACACAGACTTTGCCCTCTAACGGAACTCTACAACTCATATATACTCATTTTTTGTGTGTCTCCCAAACAAAAACTTGCATGTGCATCCAACCAGTCAGGATGAGTCCACTTCATGTACGGGGGCTGCATCTGTCACAGGGCAGTACCACCACTACATCTCATCTACCTTGCTTCAGCAGCAGCAGGCTTAAATTGCCCACAGCCACAGCTTGCTTCGTCAGAAGACTGCATAAGTTTCTGCATTTCTTGCCCTGGTGTGGTTGTCACAATTGACCCACTCTTGCAGTGCTTTTGGGATTAAAAGCGTTGCTTCCAGAATCCACAACCAGTCAGAGAGTGCTTGTCAGCAGCAGTAAGCCTTTTACCAGCCAGCAATCTCCTCAAATCTCCTCACCTCACTGTGATGATAGTGAGCTGGAGTGTAGCGGCAGACCCTGTGCTAAACCCACCACTCACACTTATGTCTCTGCAGGATGACAACAGTTTTGTGTTGCAGAGAAACAAAGATTGTCATCCTCTTTGGTGTTTTGAAATTGTGTGCCACCCGTGGCCGGAATAGAGAACTTGCTTATTGCTTATGCTTATGGCCATGGTGTCAGTGTATCTATCCGCTGCTCATCCCACTCACTCAGTTTAGCTCAATTTTGCCCCTTTTTCTAGCTCAATGCCATGTCGTGCTGCCACAAGTTCTGTCCACTTCCATCCAAGCAGAGCTAAAACATCAACAACAGATTTACAAGTAAAAAGAAGCAGCCACCTTAACATTTCACTGGCCTTCATGCTGCTTTCTATTGTTTACGTGTTTATGACATTGAACGTGACACACCAGAAAAAAAAAAAATGGCTTATTCATCTACTGGAAATGGAAAGGGAATTCAAATTTGAGCAGATTTACCCACGTTTACAAAATCCTGCATAATAAATGCTAATTTCGGTGGTAACAAGGTACAACTGGGGGCTTCATAAAGGTCCAGCAACAGAGCAGGAAGTATCGAGGACCCTGCTCCACTCTATATGCAGCAACATCATACAGAACTGAAAAAAAAATTCTTCTCCTGTTTCCTTCAGAATTGCTTTTAGCAGCATGTAGAAATGTTGGGGACCGTTTATGATGTTGGCCCCTATATTCATGCTGCCACTTGGAAAGTTTGATGGTAGCAATGTGCAATTGGTCCCTCCCCTTCCTTGAGTTGAGGAAGAGTATGTACTGCAGTAACAGTAGCCACTGGCCTTTTCAAGTAACATGGACATATCCCCGGCTTCCTCTCTGACTCTCTGCCTGGCAGAGGTGACTCCCCTTGAATAGAACTGACACAGGATGTGACTCCCTTTTCAGCAGTTTTGGCTATGCCATATTGACACTCACGTCCTCTCTAAAAATGTTATGAGTGTGAAAATATTTCAAAATCAAACATTTTACCTCCCACGCTCTTGTTGTCCCATTCCCAGCTTGTTAGTGCTTTACTGGTGGGTGAAGGAGCAGAAACTGTTGCTGTGTCATGCTTTCACCCTCTGTTGACCTTCAGCACTGATGTGTGGGATATATTGTGGGTGATAATAGCATCCTAGCTCACTCCTATCAGTGTTGAGCAGGAACTGACTCACAGGTTGCTGGACAAAAACCTGTTTTTGTCATCAGAATGTCAGAGAGCAGGCCTAAAGCTCTGCTTTGGCAATAATGGGACTATCCCAAAAAAAAGGCAGATGAAGTCCTTAGGCTGTGTTGTCTCTCTTCCCATTACATATCAGCCCGTTTTAGGGCTCAAACAAAGTAACAACAATTAACAACAAAAGTAACTGGCAACTTTTTGGCCAGTCATTGAACCCTTTTAGACATTTTTACCAACAAATTCCTGCTTCCAATTTCCTTAATTTAAGCAGTTGCTGCTTTTTTTTTATTTTTCACATGATAGTAAACTAAAATTCTTCTGGTTTTGTACAGTTTGTTGGATGAAAGACAATAATAATATAATAATATTTATAGGCAGATTAATGGGATAATGAAAGTAATCGTGAGTTTCAGCTATAGCCCGATTAATGCAACTATTTTGTTAGCAGATTTGTTTTAGGGAAATCGTTAGCTAGTTTATATGGTCCTGTTTCATTGCCACTACTTGGCGATATGGACAATACCAATTGTTATCTTTTACCGTTTTTATTCATCTTCTTTAGATATGTCTTGCTTTCTATTTTTGTTTTATTTCATCATGTGGTTCATGTATAGACGCGATCACATATTAGGTTTTTAATGTGCATGTGGTTCTTTTTGTAAATCCTATGCTGTGTGCGTCTTTGTCTGAGCCTGTTTAACTGTGTGTGTGTGTGTGTGTGTGTGTGTGTGTGTGTGTGTGTGTGTGTGTGTGTGTGTTTGAGTGTGAATTCTACTGTGAGCGGCGAAAGACAATTGGTCTGATCTAATAAGTGTTCATCTCATTTCGGAGCTTTCTCCTCACCTCCTCTTCCAAACTCTGTTAGTATCGGTGGCCAGATTAGCTTAATGAAGTCCCGGGGAAGTCACTTTCCCTTTAGACGTATCTCCACTCTGCTGCTTCACTCTCTCCACCGAGTGCATCCTGCACATTTGGATGAGCGAGGGAGTCAGGAGGCAAAGACTCTCTTTTGTGCTTCTTAAAACATCAACCTATACAATTTCTCATATGCATTAGATCAAGTCAATGTAAGCCATATAGTGTGCCTTTGAATGTAACACAGCTCTTTTGAGTGACATTGATCCTGTGGTGATTGACCTCTGATCTCTGACTCTTCTAGCTGGCCTTCAGGGACCAAACCAATATGCGCCATCAGCCTCTCCCAATCTAATCACTGTTGCACATAATACCACTGAGTGCTATTAACTTACCATCAGGTTATGGACTAGCTTGTGACAAAACTCACACACTGTATTGTACTGACATATCACACCAAGATAAATATAAACACGCCATTAAGGCTGCAGTTAAGAAGATATTTCTCCTGTTGCAGAAGAGAAACAAAGGCAGCGGGTGAGAGAGATAAATGATGACACCTTAGTAATTATACAGGTACACTTTCCTTGGAGGTAACCCCCTTGATCATACATCAGGATTTCTCTGCAGAACATAACTCCAAAAGAGCTTTCATTGATTTGTCATAAGATAACAGCAAGAGAACGTTGTTGTTGCTGATATTATTTCTTTCATCCCTGTGTTCATCCTAAACACCTAATGTGTGTTTTTATAGCCTAATTCTGAGTTGGTAATCTCTCTCAATGTTCTAAAGTGTCTCCATTAGTGATTGCATCAATGGAGTGGTTATAGTTCCCCTTGAGGGACAGAGTGGAAGAACCCCATTCTGTATCTCCTCAGTGATCCATCTGCAACTGGTCAATACAGAATGATTGACCATGTATGTGCTGTATACATGCTGCTGTGATGTGCACAGCCCAGTTGCCAAAATAATATGCGGGTATTGTATGTTTCTGAAAACCATGGATATGTAGCATTTGTATGCCTTATACCTTTTATATCGACATTTCTAAAGTGACATACAGTTAAGATTTCATGCATATGTGCTGGGTTTCTCATCAAGTGGAGGAGGGGATGGTGGATGGCTCTTAGGGCAAGGTGAGATGGCTGCCACGCTGCAGACAGCAGTAGACAATTAACAGGACCAATACAACTGGGTATTTTTAATGGACATTTGGGACATTCCTTGCCATGTTTTAAGCGATAATTTGGCACATTTCCAGCCGTGTTTTTAGCAAGCAAACCAATTTGATTTGTGGACATTTTCAGATGTGTAATGATAAGACCAGGTATTATTAACAACAGTTTGAGACATTTGGACCGTATCAGCCAGACCAGGTATTTGTTTGTAGCGACCAAACTGAGTATTTTTTTTATTAGAGTTCGGGACATTTTCCGCCATGAGTGTAGCAGCAAAAGTGGGTATTTTTGAAAGAGAGTGGGGACATTTTTAGCAATCTTTGTAGCAACCAATCCAGGTATTTATTTATTCTTTTTTTTTTATTAACGAAAGTTCAGGACACCTAGTCATGTTGTGGCAACAAAAGTGCAGAGGTGGGTATTTTTAAACTAGAGTTTGGGATATTTTCAGCCATTTTTGTAGTGACCAAATCAGGTATATTTTAACATGACTCCAAGACATTTCCAGTCGTGTTTGTAGTCAACAAACCGGGTATTTTAAACCAAAACACAATGTTCTCCTCACCCTAACAAATTGATTTTTGTGCCTTAACCAAACCACACATTAACCACAGTGTTGCCAAAACATAAAATTGAAAAAGGAAACATAAAGAAATGTATGAATGAAGTTTCAACATATTTGCTACATGTGTTTCTTTATGCACTAAAAGGTACAATGATACTCTGTTTTACAAGATCCTGCATGGGGTTCATGTTTTTCCTTAAAGTATTGCCTGCTCGTGTGTGTGGGTCTGTTGCATGTGTGTGTATGTGTGTAGTGCTAAGGTCTCTTTCATCCTGGCCGATCCCTGGGGACAGGAGTCATAGTGGGCATGCACCCTACTCCAGACCCTTCTTTGATAATCTTCCCTAATTGGTCTGAGTCGCAGTCTCATGAGAAAGCTAATTAAAACAAGGTGTTGAAGGGGAAAATAACAAAATAATTGTGGTTGTGTGCGTGTATAGTTATGTGTTTGCGTGTGTGTGCACACACTTATGCCAATATCTCTGTATATTCATGTGAGACCACGTTTCAGTGAAGTCGTATTTGTTTACAAAAACATGACTTGCGGTTCGCCTGCTTGTGAATCATCATGTGTTTATAAGCAAAAGTGCGATTGCATCTTTTTGAGTGCTACATGTTGACAATTTTTACATACTGTGTTGTATTTGTGTGAGATGCATTTCCGCATTTTTAACACATGCATGTAAATGTATGCATGTACAGTATGTGAGTGAGTGAGTTTAGCAGATTTACTGCAGTTCTATTGTATGACATATTGATTCAAATCTACTTGTTATGGAGCTAAATTTTGTCTGACATATCCAGTCGAACGTGAGGCAAAACTTCAGTGTTTCAGCTCTCAACCCTTCCCCTCCTCCCTGTCCCTAGTTTCTGTCTGTTCATAGTTTACTCTCTGCTCATATGACTCTTATTTACTTTAATGTGGTTGTTGTTACTTAGAGTAGAAATGGCTTTTTTCCTGTTTGAGAATCCTGTGCCCCAATTTATTTTAAACCTCTGCGCCGATGATAGCCAAGGCCGGAGGCATCATTTTGCAGGTTGTCCATCTGTCCGTCCATTCGGCACATTCTTGTCAACACGATATCTCAAGAACACCTCAAAGGAATTTTGTCAGATTTGACACAAACATTGACTTGGACTCAATGATGAGCTGATTAGATTTTAGTGGTCAAAGGTCAAGGTTTCTGTGACCTTTCATTTTATATCTCAATATCTCAAGAAAACCTTTAGGGAATTTCCTCAAATTTAGCTCAAATGTGGATTATGTCTGCGGGTTGTCCATCTGTCCGTCCATTCGGCGCATTCTTGTCAATAAGATATCTCAAGAACACCTCGAAGGAATTTCTTCAAATTTGACACAAACATTCACATGGACTGAGTAGATTTTGGTTGTCAAGGTTAAGGTCACAGTGACCTTGTATTCATGTCATGTTGATAATCGCCATATCTAAAGATGACCTTGAGGGAATTTCCTCAGATTAGGCACAAATGTCCACTTGGACTCAAGAATGAACTGATTAGAATCTGGTGGTAGAAGGTCAAAGGTCAAGGTGACCTCATTAAACATGTTTTTGGCCATAACTCAAGCATCCATGTGTGAAGCATCCATGTTTTCACAGAGATGGATGTAAACTGTAAGTGCAACTTGACTGTTTTTTCTTCACTATTTGTTACATGATTTGTGCAGATGCTGCATGCACAACTTAACATGACTGCATTCAGATAACATTAAATTCAATTTTAATTTAATTTTATTTATAAAGCCCATTCTCACAGATTACAGGTTGCCTCAGGGGGCTTTTCAGCATACATAAAAAAGAAAGAGAAAAAGAGCAGCTGATATTGTTGAAAGTAGTCAAAGATTCAAAGAAATATAGAAAGGGGGAGGGAGAGTTAGAGCATCAGAGAGATAGTCAGAAAAGGGAGTCAGAGCATCCAAGAAAGGCACGTTGGCGCTGCACCTTTTTGTCATGACAGCCTGTTCAATTTGTTCTCTTCTTCTTCTACTTCTTCCCCTCCCTCATTTCCTTTTTCCATCACTGGCCATCTCCATTTACTTATTGAGCTGTTCTGTCATTGATCTGTCCATCGACTGGCCCTCTGATCCATCCTCCATCTGTCTAGCACTGACAGACTTTTAATTGATGAGAGAGCAGGTCAAATTAAGCAATTAGGCCAAGTGGCGGAAAAAGAGACAGAGCGGCATGTCTTTTTCAGGTAGACAGGGGGTGAGGAGGAAGAGGAGGAGGGGGTAAGAGTGGGAAAAAGAGGCAGAGTGAGAGGGCGGGAGTGAGGATGTTGTGAAGGATAATGAATGCGGGAGGCATAGGCAGATGCGGAATGTTTACGCTTTTTCATTTTGGAATTTGAATGAATTTTTCATAGCTATTCATAAAAAATCCATCAATATTTCACCTGGGGAGAGTGAAGGAGAAAGAGAGGGAGAGGGAGAGAAAAAAGGACCCTTACGGAATGAGTTGTCATGAAAGTCCATTGAAGCAAACAGACTCGCTGGAGAAGAAGAGAAAAGAGGGAAGGAGGAGGGATGGAGGGATGTTTATGCCGAGGACACAAACACCTAGATAGGGGAAGCGGTGCAGGAGGAGGGGAGAGTGAGAGGAAGGGATGAGGAGGGGGGCGTACAACGTAAATGTCTGGGTGAGAATGAGAACGACGGCTGGCGTGGTATCTGTCAGAAGGTGTGTGTGAGTGTGTCTGTGTTCATGTGTGTATGTGCAGCGTAGTCTGAGACAAAGCCATTTCAACCACCCCCTCTAACAGTAACAGCAGGAGTGGGGTTGTGTTAATTTTCACTTTGTCAAACCCCATTATGTGAGAAGAGTGTCTGATCCTCCCCATTAGCATACAGTGGGCCCAGACACCTGCGATGGGATTTCGGGTGCCTTATTGCTTTCTTCCTGGGGAGCAGAAGTGGGAGTCGAGATTTGAGGCGCAAAATCAACCAGTGGCTTTCCTTTTCCTGTATGCCCGCTGTTCCTTTTCAATAAAATTTAGACTGTCATAAACAAAAATAAGGGCTATTTCCGAATAAATCCGAATTTACAAGATTGAAGTGTTAGATTTAAGATTAAAAAATACTAACATATTTACACAAAAAATCAAATCAAATCTTTTCTGAAATTATAAAGTCTCAAATTTTCAAAAAAAAAAAAAACAAATCTGAAATTCTTAGAGAATAAAGTCACAAATTTACAAAAAAAAGAAAAACTTGGACAAATAGTAATAAAATCAATTATCTAACCCAACAGATTATTTAGTTTTGTTAGTGTACTGTAAAATAAAGTGCGTGTTTAGGAATCTGTGGCGTGATAAGATTGATCAAATCTTGCAAAGTGAAGTGATGTGGTTCCTTCAAAGGAAATTTGTGACTTTAATCTCAGAGAAGTTTAGATTTTTTTTTTCTTGCAAATTTATGACTCTACAATGTCAGAGAATATTTGACTTTTTATCTTGTAAATTTATGACTTTAATCTCGTAAATTCATAGCTTTTTAAAAATCAGAATATTACCCCCCTCCGCAGCTCCATTTTTAAATTCTGATTATTTTTTCCACAACAGTCCTAATACACTGACATAAGCCAACTTGGCACTTGAAAGTTGATTCTTCAGATTTTGAATCTGTTGAATATTGTTTTTGATGCACTTCAGGTACTCCAGATGTAGTTTATACAGTGGGTCAGACAGGAGATAACCTTCATGAAGGATTTATTGCAGGACTATTATTAAACTGCATTTGTTTTATCTGGGTGTTGCTAATAAACTGACAGGTGAGTGTATATCCCTGCTGAAAGATAAGCAGAGAAGTGTAGTGTTTAGAGTTGACAGGTCACAGACCAGTGATCAGTGACTAGACTTGACCCTCGCAGCCTCTTGTTGAACTCTGTCCTCACCAGACTGTGCCACTAAATCTGCCTCGGGGGAGGTTATGTGGGATGTCATTTGCATGAATTATGCCAGCAGGCGGGGCAGTCATCTGTCTACAGGTAGTCAATTAAATATCTAATTAAGTGGGGAGGAGTTTGAATAATGTAGAGGTATTGACCGGCCTGGCTGGGTAGGAGGGAGGGATGGTGGCTGTGTCTAAATCAGTGCTGCAGTAGACGGGAGGGTGATATTAGTCAGTGAATATCTGTCATACTGTGGAAGCACATTATGTGCATTATCATAATTTAGTGAAGGACTACTTTTTGTTGCAACACATTAAACTCACATTAAATTGTATTTCCAAAATCTTGTGTCACAAATATAAGTCAGATTTATTTTGGTTAATTGCCACCATGAAATTTTTTTTATATGCAGAGTCTATGCCAAGATACAAGAAGTACTGGAAGTAGTTCAGTGCCCTGGGAGGGTACTGGGAAAATTTAGTCCAGCTGAGTAGGTTGTGGTTACACCTGCAATTTGATTTTCTTGGTCCAGACCAGAAAAGAAAATTATTCAGTATCACATTGAAGGTCTAGTCTTTTTCGTGAGCACACTCGCTTACTACAAGAGAACCAGGAGTTGTAAACAAGAAGTCCTGCTGACAAATAGATAACTCATTAATTGGACAGTTTTGGTGACCTGTCAACCTACATCATCAGCATTGCGCTGCAGTTGCTGCACTTAACTGCGCAGGGTTAAATAGCTGCTTTACATCTACAAACAATCAATTAACAAGTCAACAGTGTTTTCAACCTCCAGGGTTGTCAACAAATACCACAGTAAGCAAATACCACAATATGTTGCAAGCCTATTTATGTTGATGTGACAAATTACATTTGTGCCACATCATTGCTGTCAAGCAATGCCTTATTATGGTTGAAAAGAGTTCTAAAGTTTGCCATTTTAGTTATGACCACAAAGCCTCTGTGTTGTTTTATAATCCTCATAGGAAACAGGCATCGTGATTGGTTGAGGCCTTTATTTGTGGTGTGAAGCCCTGAAAAATCGACCTTGTTCAGGAAAAAAAAAAAAAAAACATATTCACCGCCTAATTCCGTTCTGGGTGAGAGTACTCGTAACAAAAACAGTAGTTTGAAAAAAAAAAAAAAAAATTCCACGGTGTGTGCATGCCTTAAGCCTGTACGCACTCACATTATTTATCCTAAACCTGTACAAATACAGGTGGCTTACAGCTGTTAAGGAGTCGTAATAAAATCGACATAATATCTAATAACAACCCCACCTCTGTCTGCCTCTCTTGGTTAAGGAGAAATGATGTTTGTGCAAACCTTTTCACCTAGCCCTGCCTTCTGTAACATCAATTAGTTATGTGTAAAACAACAAAAGTAGCAGCCACAACAATGCAAACACTTTGCCCTGAACAGGTGTTACAAAAACATGTGTTTTTGTGTAAATTGGCAGTGCTAAATTTGTATGTGGGCGCTTGGCTCATTGCCAGTGTGATTGCTTGAAATCTGCACTAAAGTGACCATGACCGCAGATATGTCTCTGTTTATGTTGCGTCACAGTGGTTTAAACACAACTATGCTGTTTTGATGGTAGTGAAACCACAGATGGATACAGATACAAGCTAAGATAAAAGACGATATGAGATGATTGCCCTCTTGCAGTCACACAGAAAGGCAACAGAATTCCATGTGGGTTCCTGCTTCATGGAGTTAGAGGTGGTGTTTTCCAAGAAATTTGGCTATGGAAAATGAATAGATAGGAATCAGCGTAGAGCAGCACATAACTGTCTGTCCCAGCCACAGAGAGGGTGACAACGCCCTCAAAAAGATCACAGCATAGATACAGTGAGGTCAAGGGCGAGAACTGAAAAATGTACCTTTCCTTTTTCAAAGCATAATAGAACCTGAGAGGATTCAATTAATTCACTTAAGGGTGATTGAATTTCCTCCATAATTAGTTTTAGTAGCTGTACATATAGGTTAAAAGAAGAATCATGAGCTCTTGAGGAAAATATGTATCCAATCCACATTTCTCACATACACAGAAGATAACACAATAAAACAGGTATGTGTTTGGCACCAATTGATGTAATGAATCCAACACAGAAGTGCAAGAAACTGTTGTTCCTCAAACAGCCCCTTGAGGATGGCTCTAGAAGCAAGTCAGTCCCAATGTTCTCCATGTTAAAATGACCAACTTTACAGCAGAAATAAACATGTTACAGCCTGGTACAAAAAAAAAGACAGACAGAAAACAGTAAGGGTCTCTAGCTAAACATGACATGTGTACTGGAGATGAAGTTTTATACACTTACTTGTTTACATTTTATTAAAGCTTAAATTTATGCATAATTAAGGCAATTTCTGCTTTGAGTGACAGACTGTCTGTCGGTAGTGTCCTTAAGCTTTAAGCCCCCCCCCTCCTAAACTAATCTTCAACCTGTCATCCAAATCTGATCACCTCTAGCTCCAAAAATCCAATTTGGCTATGACCAACATCCTGAACTTGAACTTCAGAACATTACCAATGGGTAATGTCATGGTAGCTATATCCTTTATGTTATACAGTCTATGCTCAAAAAGAACTTGTTTTGTTTTTAAATATGTGAGATTAGTTAGATAAGAGTATGTGTTCAATAGTCAATATGTTATTTTAAAACCCTTTAAATAGGCAGATAGTAAATTGCCATAATTATATATTTTTTGTTATTTGAAACAGTAGTGTGTAAGATTCAGGGGGATTTAATGGCATCAAGCATGGAAGATTGCAGCAACCTGCTGAAACGTCTCACAGTTATATTTCTTTCAGTGGTCATTGTTCAGGAGGTTTTTATTTGGAACCAAAATTGTCCACAGAGGTCTCTTCCTTTCTAAAACAATGAACTTGGTGATTTAAACTGATGAAAACACTGACGAAAGTTTCACGTAAATATATATATATATATATATATATATATATATATATATGTTTTTTTTTAATGTAGTGGCCATCACAAAAACATGAATGGCTCTATCTAGAGCCACTGTTTGGTTTTTCCTTTCTGGACTCCTGTGCCAACATGGTGGTGCAAGATGGCAATCTCTGTGGACAAGGACCCGCTCCCTAGAGGTAGATATAAACTGCTAATTATTAGGTAATGAAAACATGATTCTTATTTTTATATGATTACACACTAAAGGAAACATACTTAAATTACATTTCGGCCAATAAATCCCCCTAAATCCTACACACTGGACCTTTTTAGTTATGCTTAGTTTGATTCAGGCACACATCAGACTGAGAATTTGCAAAATCTATCATCCTGGAAACAACTGTGTGTCTAAAGTGTTTTGCTCATGTGTGCTTTGTGTTTTGGGGCAGACAGTCAGACTGATGGGCATATGGTGAGCGTGGTGCTGTGGCACAGCTGACTGCCTCTGACATGACACACAGGACGGGGCCTGGGGGAGATGAGTGGAGAGTCCCTCATTTCTCGCTATGTGTTTATAGTCTCCAGGTTTGTTGTTTTGTTTTCTTGTTTGGTCTCTCTGTGCTGTTAGAGTGATCAGGCTCACTGATTTATTCCTACATCCAACTTCTTCTGCCCCCCTGTTCCCTCGGATTTCATCGGCCCCCCCTTCTCCTATTTCACCCTCCAACCCTCCCTTGTCCCTCACCCCCCACTGGCTCCCTCCAGATGTGTTAATCAGTACTCCCTGTTAACACATGATTCACCCCATATGTTTTCTGCACAAGGCCTCCACTTGGGAGCTCAGATTGTGCATATGTGTGTGTGTGTGTGTGTTCACATGAGTGAGTGCAACTTTGATGTGTCTTGTCTCTTATTCTCTCTCTCTCTTTATTTTTGTGCCTGTGCACACGTGTGTGTACATGTATGTGTGTGCTTGAAAATCCACCAGGCTTGCCCGGGCTTTCTCCAAAGGGCTGCTGCTGTCGGCTCAAATCAACCTCCTCTCCCCATGAGTGAACACACTAATCCATTTGTGTATCTGAGTACATGTTGTGTGTGCGTGTGTGCGTGTGTATGTAAGCATGCTAATCCAGGGGAGGGCCCTGCCTAACACCCCATGAAAACACTCCATTCACCAGCAATTAGAGGCAGGGGCCCTGGGCCCTGCACTACACTTCCACTGGGAGAGAGGGAGACAAAGGAGGGGAGGAGAGGAGGAAGATAGGAGGCTACCACAGGGACGGAGGAGGGGTTCAGCTCTGAATGTTTGTGTCTTTGCCATGAGGGACTTGAGGACTGGGCGGAATATATATTTCAAATTGAAAAGGGACAAATTTCCTCCTCAGATTGTCCTCAAGCCAAGTGTTGAAGTACATATATCTGTCAACAAGACAGAAACAGAGAAGCTGACCAACAAATAATTTCTGTTTTCATTTTTTTCCTGGAAAGCCGTCATTAATGGATAATTGATATCTATCATGAATCCAGACTGATCGTTATCCACGGGGAGAGATTACACAAAAACACAGAGTTGGATGGAGTCACGGTTATGAGTTAACAGTCTGGAGATGATCTCTGTGGAACACAACATCTTTCTTCCATTAGAGTCCGCTGAGAGACAGGATTCATCTCTGCCTCACTGTCTCTGTTTTTTTTTACCAGTGTCTGACTATGTGTGTGTGAATGTGTGTGTATTGTTGTTGTGACCCATGTAACCCACAGTGAACATTCATGTAAAACACTAAATGTACCAAAAGGAAACACCAGCACTGGGCACCCAACAACCACAAAAACAACAACAATCACACACTCGTTTCTGCATGCACAGGGTTTCTCTTAAGCTTTCTGATACAAAGCAGTACTCCCAGTCAAATCAGTTATGAAAAAGTATTGTGGGGGGTTTATGTTTTGTTTGCACTCCTCATTCCCGAAAACCCTCCCAGGGGAAAACATTCAAACTCATGCTAGGACCTCACTGGGTCTTGTACGAGTAGTGAGAATCAAATAAATAATCAAACCAAGCCTAGTCAAAATCAATGAATACATCAGGCCTAGCCACCAAAACTAGACTCCCTTTACAAACTCCATTTGTGTATTTGATTGACACTTTAAGACAGTTCTTGTTTGGATTAAGTCCCAAACTAAAACCTGCCTCAACTGGTAAAATATGAAATTACACAAGCAAAATGATGTCAGAATGGCAAAATCAAGACTTCACTTTGTGCAAATGTAACAAGATATTTCCTGAAATTATCCAGTGTAATGGAGAGATGTTAAGTGAATCAAACAAAGGTCCTCAGATGGAATCAAGACCCAAAGGTTCTAAATGTATGTTTTTTAATATTAAAAACTTACATCAATTCATCCGTGTTTTCAGTGCTGTAATACTTAATAAAAAGTCAATTTTTTCTAAAACTCTGAAATTGTTTGACACAAAATTGGGAGACAACTTTCCTATATTTAATTTCTTACCAGAAGTGACTATAAGAAAGGACAATAGCCAGAGGGTGACGCCAAGATGCATTTTTATAATTCTTAAAAAGTCTTGGCTCAGACATGAAGATTTATAGGAGAGCTTGGTAAAATATCATTTCGATGTTAAAACGTATGTACTGTGACCAAAATTCGGATGTTTGCATTTGAATATATAAGCATCACTATTGGGAAGCTAGCAGTACATCCAATGCTCTAAATTTGCTGTTTACCCCAGCATGCCCATACACTGAACGTATACTTGCCTAGGGAAAGCGTTAATGTCAAGCCCTGAAAATTTTTCAATGAGGAGATAGTAGAACGCATATATAGTAGCAAAAATAAGTAAATAAATAAATTTTGCCACAGTCCAACAACAGTATTTAGACATCCTTTCAGGGACATTTTATGTGTCGTTACATCTCTGATCCCCAAACTGGCACAGAAGCTAAGCAATCCACTGCTGTGGACGCCATGTAAATTAAATTACGAAAGTCACACATTACCCAAAAGAAGCTAACCGATCAAGGCTGTGGTAGTCTAGCGACTACCTTGTCCTCCCAAGTAAAACTGTTGTTTTTTGTCAAAGGAGTTTGGTAGCTTGATGATTGCGTACTGAAGCCGTTACAGTAGTATAGTGGTGAAAATTAATTATAAAAAAATAAGAATGCAGATGGACCTGCCCTTCAAGCTATAATTATAATATAGACTGTATAAATAATGAACGTAGCAGCTGTGACGACACCCATTTGATTGTGAACCATCATTTTGATGCCTTGAGTTCAGCATTTTGGCCATAATCATCTTGGTGAAGAGAGAACCTTCTCAATCAAGCAGCCCTGCCCTTAAATATGTGTAAATTTGGGCCCTTATAAAATGTGAATGGGTGAGTTATATAAAATATCTACACTCTCCCCAAAGAGCTGTTATGAATGTTGAAATTAGGTAAAGAGAGTAAAATCATTTTCTGTACCAGGCAGTAAACATGTTTATTTCTGCTGTAAAGATGGGCATTTTAACATGGGGGTCTATGAGGTTTTACTCTGTTTTTCCCTTCAATTGCCGTTAGATGAACTGCAGTTTTTGACACTTCCAGATTAACTTCATTTTTCGGAGGTTGCTGCTTGAATAAATCTAATTGCTATTTGCTATTTATTTTAGAGATAGCCTGTTATGAACTGAGGTGCCATGTGAAAATATTAACCTTTGGGTGGCGCTACATGAAAGGTCATTGATGTACTGAATTTCAGTTTACCAACATTTTTCAGTGTTTTAATGAGACCAAAATGATGGACAGACAGGCAGCCATGTGGCATGTGCAGCCATGTGTACGAGGGTGTTATCATCTTGGAATATAGAAACATCATAAGGGAACACCATATGGCAAAGCTGATCCTTTAAAACAGTCCTAGGCTTTATCCTCACATGACCATACAGAGCAATCATCAGAAACAGTGAGTCCAACAACATGGCTGCCCATATGACTGCAGATCCACCACTTATGTTTCACAGTTGGCCGCAGATATTGCGGGCTGAAAGCAATTTTGTCCAAACAAAGCCCATATGGATGTTGATAGAAGGGTTACCGCCACTCACCAGGCCATTTCTTCCTTTGCTTGGGGGTTTTGTGTTACCTGTGTTTAAGCCAAAAAATGACAGTATGTTTAACTGAGCTGTAGATAATGAAGATGAAGGAGAGAGAAGCGAGACGCTATTATTGCAATGACATAAATGTGACTTATGAATGGGTTAAGAGTGGGAGTTGAATGCAGTGAAAAAGTAAAGGGAGGCTAAAGGCCAGAGAGTGTGTGTAAAGTGCTGTTAAAGAGGGCCAATATAAATGATATGAAGCAGAAAAGTGCAGAATAGATTAGCCAGCAATAACACACACAGTACATGCTTTCCTCTGGTCTGAGCGTGCCTGCACCTTAAGTACTAATGCATGAAACAAAGCTTTCTGCAAAACATACACTACTGCTGCATGAATACGCACACTCGACTGTTTTCATTAACGTGTTGTGGGCAGACACGCAACTGTCCATGCATAACCAGTAACGCAGCAGAGCAAGCGGTGCCGTCAGATCATCGCCATAGGCCATAACCTTGAAAACTCCAGTTGAAAAAATTTCCCCCACTTCTTTATCGCTATTTATGTTGACAGCGCCCCGGCTGCTCACAACGCTCAATCTATCAAAGCATTTCTGCCTGTTTCAAAACTGCTTCAGTGGCTCTTAGAGAAACAAAAAAGTGCCTTTAAACATGAATGAAACAGTATTGCTTTTGAACTCTCAGGTCCCTCGCAGTACCCTCCTCCCCCACCCGTCCTTTCTCCTCCCTCCCATCTTTTCTGCCAGCTTTAATTTTTAATGCTTGTTCCTGAATAGGTTTGTAATAAAGAATAGGTACAGTAAGTAGCATAAAATATTGATTTTGTACATTTCCTTATGAATTTTTATTCTGTGGAATGATTAAATTTTTCATATTTTCTGCACTTGGGAGATTTCTGATGAATTCATCTCTGTTTATTGTGTGTGAGCACACAACTGGTGTTCCCAATTTGGGGGAATGAATAATGCAGCCGGTGTCCTGTGTGTGTAACTGTGCGTGTATGAGTGTGTGTCTTTTCACAATGCTGGGTTCAGGTGTATCCAGCTAGGTAAGACAGAAGTGTGTGTTCGAGTTTAGCAATGGGATCCTTTCCACTCCCAAACAAAATAAATCTGAGGCTGGTTGACAGCCATGGAGGATACAGTGAGTGCGTAGAAATGTGTGCATCTAGGAGAAAAAGAGTGTGTGTGCCTGTGTGCCTGCGAATGTGATGTTGTGTATGTCTTTGCTGGGGGCTAGCTGTGAAGCGATAATTAACACAATGGTATGATTAACCACGCAGACGAGCGGCCACAGGCTCCCTAAAGAGACAGCGGGGGAATGAAGAGATGAAAAAAAGGGGGAAGCAGAGATTTCTCTCTGTTTCGTCCGTCTGCTACTGTACTTAGACTGGATCGCTCTACAGTCTTCAGTTCATTTTAAAGCACTGCTTTAAATCAGTTTACTCCTGCCTGCAGACAGCTCAGTGTCATACCCTCTAGTACACACACGCCAATGCTGTCTCACTTATGCACACGCATAACACAGGCACATCTCCACAATGCAGAACACAAACATGGTGTAATAGAGCTAAATAATGCAGTAAATGATCAGTAAAATGCATGTTGTTAGTTTGACTTAAAGACTTTTACAGATAAATGTAAGTATACAGATAAAGGGAAGATATTCATCCTTGCTATCCCAAACAACTTCCTCTCTGACTTCTGATGGTAAAACTAATATCACAGAGTGACACATTTCATATAACGCCCAGGCTCGATAGCAAACATCAACTTTTATTGGTTTCTGCGAGAACAGTAATTGCACAATGGTAAAAAGATCAAAAATAATCTCTTCGATGAAACGCCGGAGGGGGGGAAGGACTTCATTTGTAAGTGAATCGTTGAGCGAGTGTGTTTTGAGGGGACCTTGAGCATGAGTTTGAACGGGATCGATGCACGTTTGGGAAAGCCAATGGTGATCAATGAGAATGGATTTAGCGAGAGGGTGGGAGCGTCGCAGCACAGCGACTGAAGCGGCTGAAATAGACTTTATGAATATTAAACAGCAGGGGTCGATACCGGGACAGGGCTGCTACAGTCAACACAGGGACACGCTATGGTGGGTTTGTGCATGGGTGGGACTTTTTTTTATTTTTTTTTGTATGATATCCAGATATCTGAAATTCAAACTGGTCTTCAAACAAAGTAATTGACTCTCATGATGAATATTTTTCCTTGAAATATGAAGTTGGTCTTGAGTTATCCATCACCCAAAGTGTTTCCAAACTGCCGACACACAAACATTGCCCACACCCAGACCACCCCACCTCCAGCCCCCTATTGCTGACAAGCTGAGTGGTGTGATGGGAGAGCATAGTAAATAAATGAATAAGCAGACAAAGCGTGTTTACAGTACAATGTGACCTCTCTCCTAATATCAACCAGGCTCTCTCTGCACCCCCAACAGATGAACTTGAGGCCCGCTCAAGGGTATACTTGTATAATGATAAACCTGGTGTGTATGTGTGTGTGTGTGTGTATGTGTATGTATGTGTGTGTGAATGAGTGACTGAGTGAATAATATACCAGCTATTAGGGAAACAAATTGGGCTGGCGTTACCTTGCTTGAGTTGAGTGTGGGGTGCTGTCACTAATATGTTCTGACATGGTCCCCCAAGACCTAGGGAGGAGTGCGTGTGTGTTTTTGTGTGTGTCTACATGTGCACACATACTTGCATTGATTGTACACCTCTTGCTAGGACTGGGTATGGTTTGAAATTTGTGTATATTGCTAGAGAACAATTCCTGATACCAGAGGTCTTTCTTGGTCTAATATTTTGTACCTGATTCAAATTGCCGCATGAAAAACCCACCCAAACATAAATTAATGAATAAAAGAGGTACCTGATCTGAAAAGACCTAAAATTAATCACACCCAACACAAAATGACTCAAACAGACCCTAATAGTGACAGAACACCAACAGTGACAGCAGCTTGACGGGCCGCCAATTAACAAGCAGGTGTGGAAGCAATATGTGAAATTTTTTTTATGCATGTCACCGTTCACACTCTGAATTTCACCACTTAGATCTTTTCACACACACTCAATAACTCCGGTAGCTATAATGGGACCCTCCATGATGTCATTAGAATTAGAATGAACTAAAATGTTGTGATGTTTTTCTACAATTTTTTCTTTATTTAACCATAAATGTTCAAAAAGTTCTTTGTTAAATTTTGTCCAAACACAAACAGTGCATAATCTTATATATATTTATATTTTTCAATCAAATATAAAGAAAAAACAAACACAAGATGCCAACTTCTTTGTCTAGAAATGTTTTTCATTTCTTCAGATGGTACCAAATAGAATTGATGTTCAATACCATCTCTGCTGCTCCATTCTTACTGTGAATAAACCCTTTTTTTACATTATGTTCTAGATTTTTCCCAGCAAACGTGCATCCACTCACAAACACATGCTGTGACTCTGTCTCTCTCTGGTGCCACTCAGTGATGGGTTAATGTTGTCAGTGTTTGCCCTGGCCTCTGCACTGTTGGGCTGTGGTCCCAGAGCGGGGAGTCCAGGGAGCTGAGACTCTAGTGTCCTCCCTGTAAAACCCCCTGAAGCTGTAGCTGAACCAGCCACAGGGCATCCAGCCAACTCATAATCTAAGGCATTGCAATCCATTAGCCTGAAAAATCACAGTTGAAGACCGATTCTGTGTCTGTGGACCCCAGAGACGGTTACATCCCTATTCCTCCTGTCCTTGCTGCTGCAGCTCTCATTCTGTCTCTCTCTCAGAATCAGCGGTCAAAGTTCATGTTTTTGGCTCATCACACCAAGGACTCTGAACCACTACAGTAAACACACATCTCTTGCAGCTGTGCACAGCTGCTTTACATTAACTGTCACTCTGCGTGTGTTTGTGCATGCTCTAGTTTCATGTGTATTTTGTTGAACATGTTTGCCCCGTTGTCAGTCATTGCACACGCAAGCTTCCTTATTGACCTGTCAACAACGCTGCAAACACTTTTAAGCACAACAGATGTCAATACAAAGGCACACACACACACACACACACACACACACGCACACACACACATGCACACACATTACATTGATTACTTGTAGCATCTCTTCCAAATGGTCTACCCAGCAGAGGAGACCTGAAGACTCCCCAGAGAGCAGGAAGAGGGATTGAAGGAGTTAAGAAAGAAAACAGCAGAGTGGAGGAAATTAAGCCCTCAATGCAAATGGGGAAACTAATAGTCTGAAATGTGAGCGAGTCATTTGGCTGTTTTAACCAAAACACTCCACACTTGTATATTAGTTTACACCTGGAATGCTTCTTCGTACTCCGTACTTAAGAGCACTGGCTGGATGTGTGGATCTCTGAGGCGGTCTGAACCTGCTTGGTTTGTGTTGTCTCTTTTCTCTCTCTCTGTGTGTGTGTGTGTGTGTGTGTGTGTGTGTGTGTGTGTGTGTGTGTGTGTGTGTGTGTGTGTGTGTGTGTGTGTGTGTGTGTGTGTGTGTGTATATGTGTGACTGTCTGAGAAGTCCAAGGCCGCCTGTGCGTGGTGTGGAGATCAATGTAACCGTTCTGGCTAAAAGATGGAGGGAGCTGTCAGACCTGAATTAGATGTTAAATCTTTTGGACAAAATGTATTGTGTCCAGAATTTATCATGTGCTGTTTCCAGCCCACTGATATATGTTGTTGTAGGCGTGTGTGTGTGTGCACACACGTGGAAGTGTGTGATGCTGCAAAGGTCCAGTCAGAATGTACTGTCTCAGGGTAAAGTGGCTGTCTGGGAAAACATGATAGATTCTTGTCGTGGTTCTTTCACTTTGGTACCTTTCTACATTTCTTTTTTTTCTGCTTTACTTTTCCCCTCACTGCTCTCTCTTGACATCCTTCTGTTCTTCTCAAATCAGCCACATAGTTATGCTGGTTTCATCCCTCCTTGCTGTTTCGATGTTTTCCTCTTTGCATGTCTCCCTCCCAGGCAGTCCTCCAAGGCAGTCATGTTTCATATATCTGTCTTCCTTCAAACTGTATATCTTAGACCAAACGTATAGCCCATTCATCTCTGCTCTTGTGGCCAAGGCTCCCCACCACTTCTCCCTCTTTATCCATCACTTTTCACCCCATCACTCCCACTGCTGCTCTGTGCGCTCACGCGCCAGTATGTCTGTCTACTGATTATGGAGCTGAGTGTCTGGCTAACTGCAATTTATCTGCTAACTACAATACCAGCTATGTTTTTTTTTTCTCGAAATTCCCCACCTTTCTTCTTATTTGCTGAATCTTATTTTCAGATATGACAGATATCATCTGTAGCTTGTAGTCAAGAACTGTAAAGTTTTGTCCAAGTTGTTTGTTGTCCTATTTATTTTAATGAATTTTAATTAATCTAGGGGTGGCTGTGGCACAGGAGGTAGAGTGGATCATCCAGACATTGAAAGATGAATCCGCATGTCGAGATACTAAAACCCAAATTGCTTCCGCATTTCTGTCAGTGTGAGTAAATGTTTAACTGATAAGCGGATGGCACCTTGTATGGTAGCCCTCCCACCAGTGTATCAATCGTTGTAGTGTAAAAGCCCTTTCTGTGGTCTGAAGACGAGAAGTGCACTATACAAATGCAAGGCTATTTATCAATGGTTCAGATGTTTGTTTATCTGTAGTCCTCAAAATATACATTATATTAAACCACAGCATCAGGTAATAATGCAGGACCTAGCATTTAAAGTGCAGTTTTCAACTGACTGAAAAAGTCAGTTTAGATGCAGACTTTCAGGTTCTTAGCACTTTTGACCCAAAAAAACCTCAAACTGCTGCTACCTTCTGTGTCCCCGATTACAGCTGTAAGCATGTTAAAAAAAAAGATGTTTAATTACTCACGTTTTTAATTTAACCTCTCCATCCCTACACCTCATTCCCACACCACACACATACACATAAACTCCCAGACACACATAACTGCTCCACATGCATCCTCCGGTGGTACAATGCAGTGCAAGCGGAGGCTTTCATTGGGCACAGTGGTCCCAGCGAGAAGTCGACCGCAGCAATTAACAGAGAGATGAAAGACACCGGGCTGCCTGCTGAATAATTAAGACTGGTTTGATAAGCAGGGAGGGGCTCGACGGGGAGGTCGGGTGTAAGTCCTTACTACATGAGTGTGTCCAGTGATATAAAATGTGCAACTTGGACACAAGTAAATGAATTTCTGTGTGTGTTTATTGATAAGCTGTCAGAACAAGATGGACAAGTGTAGATGGACTTTACAATTCAGACAAAACTGATGTTTCAGACCTAATTGAGGAGTCCAGAAATTTTATTATGTTGTCCTCAGGGAAGTTAGGTTATCCTGTGGTGCAGGCCCAGACGTGGTGTCTGATTTTCAGCCATAGTGGTTGACTATTATGCAAACTGCATAGCAGGGTCAATAAACACATTGATCGGGCTGTTTCTGGTGAGGTAGAACATAAAGGAGAGAACAAAACACCAAGTGCATGAAGGGAAGAGTTTGATTGGTAAATTTGAAAGAAAAAGAGTACTGCAGGCAGTGCTAGATACAAGCAGGGAGAATAAAGGGAGCGAGAGATTGAGGCAGACACTGCAAACAGGAACTCTCCCAGGAGTGTTTCAGCCAAATGTATTTAAATGTATTCTGCTAATTACAAAACTCTAAACACATACACGCTGATGCAAACACTGTCTGGCATTTTGTAGCACCGTTGTACTGAGGTAATTACATGCGCCTGCTTCACACACGGTGTGTGTCTTTGTGTGTTTTTGTGTATGTACGCATGTGTGTGTGAGTGTTTTCATGAGTGCATTTCTCTCTGTGTGCGGGTGTCTGAGGAGAAGATAAAAACAGACTTACATGGGGGAGACACGATAAGCGGAGCCTTTTTCCACAAAGATTAAGTAGTATGGATTAAAGCAGAACATGCGGGTGGTTGGCTGTGCTTTCTCCCCAGTGAAGATGAATCAAGACACTATTATATCTCAAACAAAAACATTAACTCTAGCGATTTGCTTCAAAACAACTCAAGTGTCTTGGGGAATCCTATCACCATTCACGCCCAGCTACTGTAAAACACATCTGAAACCCCTGTAGAGAGTTTTAGAACATTCATTCCACAACATTACCTTGTGTAAAGGGCACACTGCAGTTGATTTAGTGGTTAAGTTACAGTAAGAGGGACAGAAAGGAAGACACAGCGACAGAGAAAGTGGAGAATGTAGATTTCTTTCATTCTGGTGCTAATCTAGCCGATCAGATGAAGAGCAGCTCTCAATAGCTACACTCTAACCACCTGCTTGTGTGACCTTTGCATTGATTTATTGACCAGCGTCTGTCTGGACATTGGCTGGACACACACCTCTTACTGTCCCCATCATCACCCCCACCACTACCTCCTGAACTTCCTCCTCTCTTTTCTCCTCCATCCATTTCATGTTGGGTCCATTCCTCTACACACTTATGTATCAATCTTGCTAACAATCATTTGTCTAACCAAAATAAAGATGTAGGAGGATACTGTTTATGGTGACATAGGTAGGTTGGACAAAATGATACATCTAGTTTTACTTAGGTGTACCTGACAAACTGGCAACTGAGTGCATCTGCAATATGCTAATATCTTACGATATATTTTTCAGTTACCCCTGCTTTCATTGAGTACGTTAACATGCACAAAACAGTCAGTTTTTTGCCCTTATTCCGAAAAAGATAATATTCCCACTAAGTTTTTTACCTGTCTAATGAAAATGAATATTCCGCCAACACTCCCGTTAACATAAAGCTGTGCAAACTCTGATTAACATGACCCTGCATGTTGTTTATTATGTCAAAATATGAAGAAGTAGAACAGCTGGAGCTGCTTGTTGCTGGAGCTGCTTGTTTGCTTCTTTACATCAAAATAGATGATGTAGTTTCCTGCGAGTAGCGCACTCTTTGGACCACACAAGCTCAGTCTCCCTCTTTCTGTCCCTCACCTTATTGAAAAGGTTGATGCTGCAATAAGCTATTAGTGCGTATCAAAAAACTTTTTGATATCTAACTCTTTCATAAAGTTTAAAAACAGGTGTGCTTCTCCTCTCATGGTGAGTTGGTTTATTTACAGTGTGTCTATGACAACGCACAGATCCGGCCATAAACAAACGAGAGGCTGTGTATTGCAGACTGTGGTGAGAACTCCAGTTGAGATGTATATTCCTAATTGGCTGTATACATGCCCAATTAATGCTCCTAAAACTCAAGTAATACCGGCATAGCCAATGTCTTAATGGGAAATGCTAAATTCGGAAAATGACCTCAGAATCATCTTCAGAATAATAGGGAAATATTGGTGTGCATGTAACCATAGCCAGTCATAAAAAATTTTTCTGCTGTAAGTATGGGTACCAGAGGTCCTGAAAGTTTCCTTCAGAATCTGAAAGGAATACCTCTGTTAACATTGGGATTATTTTAATTAATTTTAAGTTTATTTAATTAAGCGTGGAGATGTGTCTTTATATGCAGTCTGACGTGGAGTGTGTATCGCCAAAAACAAATAGAACGGACGTTGAACTGTGTGCGTCACACGTCAACACAAGTTAGTGGGACCGTAAAGTGTATAACAATCATTAGTTTGAAAACTCTGTTTTCACTGATTCTTGCACCTTTATCTCTCATTGAACAGAAAAAAAACTATCTACCAATCCAAGTTTTTCTTGTTCACAGAAATAGGACTAGCTTATTGCCCCATCATGAAAGACACTTATTCAACTCGACAGGAAAAAAATATAATATGCTGAATCTACATGCTGTTCATCCCTGCTGTCTCTTTAAGCCGATCAGCTGCTCACCGAGCTGCCACTCTCACTCCTTCTCCGAAGACAGCTACAGTACATCATATTTCAACAAACGTGCAATCAATAACAAAAATATAACATACAAAAAAACCCCCAAGAAATATAATAATATTTCAAAAGTAACTGGTTTATTTTAAAAACGTACTACTGTGCTGCTCCTTTGGTTGTTACTGCAAAAATTCCCCTCAGTGAGTTTGCGACTTTCCGTAAGTCAGCTTCCTCATATAAAAATAATACCGAAATTAGCCCGCAACAATGGTTGCAAGGGAAAAAACCAAAATGTTCTGTTGTTCTAAATGGCGAGGTCCATTCTGCTCGCATTCTATTTCTATGGCAGTGTGACATACATTTGGCTTAGCTGTTGTAGGTTTGGACCGTCGTCTTGGCCTTGAACACATTTTATTTGAGCTACGATTCGTACATTGTGTGTCCTCGGTTGCACCAGTATCCTGCCAAAGTGTTTTTCAGCAAGTTCGTGAAAGAGTGTGCCAGCTGCATGACTAAAACATTTAACCTTCACTGTTTTCAATTTTCGAATTGTAAATAGTCACAGATGCTTGTCCATGTTACTGTGACTTGGACCAGCATCTGGCCAGATCAAGGGTGGTGTAATTTGAACTAAATTACGAAGAGAGGCATATTTTTCCAGCAAGAACAGTGGGGGAATGAGGGGAGGAGAGCAAGGAGAAGAGAAAGAAAGACATGTCTCCAGGGATGCATTTTAATTCACTCAATTGCCCTATATTCCCCTGCAGTTTTTGTTTTGATGATAGTGACGCTTTGCATATCTTCACCCTCCAAGCATAGAGGATGTGCACAGGAGGGGGACCTGTGTGTGTGTGTGTGTGTGTTTTCTACCTTCCAGCATCAGGGTATTGTGTTCTACTACAGTGGATGGGCACAGGGAGGTTGGGATTGTGACGACATTAATTAGAGACACAGAGAGAGGAGGAGGGAGAGATTGCATGTCAGTGTTATAGCAGGTAGAGAAAGGAGTGGTTGATGGTTGAGCTGACTACAGTGGCTCATCGCTTGTTTGTTGTTGCTTATTTGTCTCTGATATCTTTAAAAAGGCAATATCCTGTAAATCCTCTGATAATTTTTATATGTAGAAATTGCTGTAAATTTTGATTTGTTGTCAAAGTACTTAAAACATGAAAAATGGATGAAAAAATGTTTCCTTAGATTATCAGTATAAAATCAGTCTAAGAGCTGTATCATGTAAATGTACATTTTTCATGCAGTGCAAAAGCTGCATTATGGAACATATTAAGTGCATTTACTTAAGTGGGCAGTTTTGTGTTTTTAATGCCTCCAGATGCATTGTTTTTTTTTTGTCACTGCTAGCCTGTCATTATCAGGAATGCAATATCTCAAGAACGCCTTGAGGGAATTTTGTCAAATTTGGCACCAATGTCCACTTGTACTGAATGATAAACTGATTAGATTTCAATGGTCAAGGTTGCTGAAATCTGGCATCCATCCCATTCTCATGAACACAATATCTCAAGAGACTTGTGGGGGAATTTCGTGTAATTTGGCACAAACATCCAATTTGAAACAGGAATGAACAACTAAGATTTTGGTGGTCAATGGTCTCTGTGACCTGAAAACCCCCAAAACAAAAACACAATGTAATGGCTTATGATGACAAAACTTCACGTGAATGTTATAGAATAAAATAAAGAAGTGATGGCATTTCATATTCAAAAGGTAGAAGTTCAACTTCACTGTGGCCTCATATTGTTCTGCAAAAACACTTTTATATCCATTAATCAACACCGTAACTCAGGAAGAGAAGGGGAGACATTTGGTCGAATACTGAATTGGTGACACCAACCTGGGGTGGTCAACTTGAGGCTGTGCTGATTGTATAAATCTTCTGTGCTGTCGGGTTGAAGATGTGTATGAAGCATCCGTGTTTTAGAATATGTAGCTTATTTGCAACAGCATCCAGCACTGAAATTTGACTGGTTGGCGGGAGCATACAACAACGAGGAGACAATTCTAGTTTTTATTCTGTTTTTCATCCTATGCCTGGTAGTTGCTTGACTGTAAATGGGTGAAAGAGCTCATTAGGGGAGAATCAGTACAAACAAGTAGGGATTTGTGTCTTTACCCTTCAAAGAAGCTTATTTGGTCCTGTATTTATGTCTTTTTTTCTAATTATGTAGACACTTGAAGTAAAGTCCTTTTTAACGTTTATACTTGACTGAAGCAGTATGCCATAAATCTTTTGAGGAATCTATCTACCTGTGCATCAACAGTGCCTATTATACGTGTCATTACTGTCAGATCCAAGTCCTTCCTTAATGTTTACACACACACACACACACACACACACACACACACACACACACACACACACAGACACACACAGACACACACACACACACAAACACATATATGAGATATATATGATATATATATGTGTATATATGTATGTTTGTGTGTGTGTGTGTGTGTGTGTGTATGTATGTATATATATATATATTTGTGTGTGTGTGTGTGTGTGTGTGTGTGTGTGTGTGTGTGACAAAGTGCATCACTCAAATGAGAGTGCTGATTGAATGCATACAGTACCTGCCACCTTCAGATGAGTATTCAGGTAGTTAATTAATTGACAGAGAAGACGTTCGTTCTTGCAAGCTGTTATGGATGAGGGATGCCGATAACACTCTTCCTTGTTGGAATTAGTGCCCTAATCAAAATAAAACTCTAATTTAGATGTCACTACCGGTTTGAAATGTGTGATGAAATTGTAACAGACTCGTGACATGCAGTGTGCTTTCGACCTGTTCAGAGTGGGTAGACTCTTAAGAGAATCATGACACCAGAATTGTAGTGCTTCACTGAAGTGCCAGAGACACTCCCCCCTTTCTGCACCTCTCCTCCCACTTCTGTGTCTGGCAAGTCACCAAAATACCAGGCGCGGGCGAGGGAAAAACCTCACTGCTCCTCCAGAAAATGCCACTTTGATTGAGCCCACACAAAGATAGAGCCTGCTGTTGTAACTTCAGCTGTCATACAGAATATGCAAACCAGTATAACGCACTGTCTACTATCCTGTTTAAGGTACAATAAGAGTAGGACAACAAAAGTCTATTATTGGAGCACAGAAACTGTTAACTTAGTTGAAATTGGCGGATGTGTGTGTGTGTGTGTGTGTGTGTGTGTGTGTGTGTGTGTGCGTGTGTGCGTGTGTGCGTGTGTGTGTGTGTGTGTGTAGTGTTGCATCGTGCTGGGAAGAGCAGTTGAACAAAGATTTATTTTTGTTAGTTTTATGGCCACAGTGAAACTCCAGGCCTGTCCTGGCACCCTGCCCACCCACCTTTATTCCAGATGTTACCATGGTGAAACTTATGGGTGGTATCCCGGCAACCAGACAGCGGTTTGGGGAGCTGGAGACAACTGTTGTATGAGAGTGATAGATAGATTACTAGAGAGGGGAGAGAATTGAATAGTCTCGGCTCTTTCTGTGTTGTTCTTCCCCCTCCAGAGGCCAAGGTCTGGTGTTGATTTAAGCCCTGTCTTAATGTGATTATCACCCCAACGTTAAGGGCTCTGCTCATTCCCTCTGCTACATTGATTTCCATTTAAAACTGTAATTGAGAGGAACAAACATTGGTATTAGCTATTCTCACCCTCCATCGCTCTCTTGTTCTCTTTCTTACAGCATAGACTGTTTAGTTTTTTCAGGAGTTCACAGGGGGAGAATTTGGTTGGCTGAAGTCCAGGGACAAGGCTGGTTCCTGGGAGCAGAGAGGAGGAAACTGGGATTTTGCCAAAGGCTGTTAACTGCTGGGCGTATGATGGACCGGGGCAACACACTGTCCCACATTGTCTCACAGTGACACAGCTATGGCGATGCAGACCTGTATACAATGACTATGGTTTGTCTTGAGGCTCATGGTCTGCAATGAGAACCCCATATGGCGAGCTGTGGTTTGGCGTCCATCCAAAGCAATGTTAACTCTTTCAGGTGGATATGGAGGCAAAGGAGCAAATTAACCTTTAGAGCAAAGACAGGGAGGGAGATGAGGGGGAAAGTTTGTCCAGGCAAGCTGGGAATTGGTGGGAAATGAGAGATGAAGATGGAATTGGCTTGCTACCAGTTCATTTTTAGAGCTGGAAGGAAGCTTCAGCACTTGTTTATATCATAAACCTTTTTGGAATTTTTTTCTTTGATAATAAATGTAACTCAATAGGTCCTGACGCACCAGGTGGACTGTCGGCTGTAAGTTAGTGTCAGGCTGTTGTTGAGCATCTGCCTCCGTAGTGTTTGCTGTGTATCCCTCACCATTGACACTAGTCAGCCCTTGTTGATGATGAAGCCCGTCGGTGAGAGAAATCACTCATTAGCAGTTCAGCCCAGTGCATGAAAAGAGAAATTAAAGTGAGAAAAGCAAACAAATGTCCAAAGTCTAGAGGACATGAGAACGAAACAAACATTTTATTTGGTAAGATTACCCACAGAGCTCTTGGGCAGAAACGATTCATAATTGTTTGTGTTATTGTTTGCTAGCGCACAGTGAATATTAATTGTTCTTTCAACATTGGGTTGTGTTCCTAACAGTCTCAGGGGTCTCATGGTACTAGGCTTTTTTGTATCCAGCACAAGTTCAGCTACAATATTTTTCTACTAAGTATATATTTTAAACAGGTAAATTAATTTAATTTTCACAGCAAATGATGACAGTATATTTTTTTCCATTTTTTAAAATAGGTGTGTCCCTTTGTATCATTCTGTGTCCCCTCTCTAAATTTGGAGGTTTTTGCACATCCATGAATGAAGTGCAGGCGGAGCTCTCCATAAGTTCCTTTTTCTTTTTTTCTTCAGCAGCAGTTTGTGACTTGCGGGGTAGATAATTTATTTGCTGATCCCTTAAGAGCTGATCAGATCAAATTGATGAATGAGAGAAGCAGCTGCTGCGAATGAATGCAAACTTCTAGACTAAGCAGAATAAATGGTTAAGTTTCACTTTTATTGTGCCTGACATTTTTCTGCTCCTTCTGTGCCCACTTTGTGCTCTGAGAAGTGCAATACATAACCAAACAATATATGAATTGTACCAGTGCTCTTGATGAACGCTCCAGCTCCAAAAATAGAAAATGTATTCGTGGTGGTGGGTGTTTAAAATTATAGAGTGTGCATGGTAGTTGGCCATTAGCTATGGTCTTTGCGGTGTATTCAAGTGCAAGTTTTTGGCTGTGACACAAATTATGTGAGACGACACAACTCTCGGCCTTTATCACCGCTCATTCTTTGATGTTGATTAGTGCGTCTGGACTTTATAGATGCAGACAACAGTCCAATGGCCGTGGTTAGGTGTAAAGCAGAGTTTCAGTCATTCTCCTCGTTGCTTTCTCCTTTGTGGATCAATAACTCTCTATACCTGCATTTATATGCAGTGTTGCTGTGGAGAAGAGCAGAGGGAGGGAGTGAGGATGAGCAGGTGAGGAGTGAATAAAGAATATTTTGATGAAAAAGACTGAGACACAAAGAAATAAACATGAAACAGAGAGAGGGGGGTTGAGAGGTACAGGCATAATTTAAAACAGAATAAAAAAATTGGAAGAAAAAGAAATAATAGCGGATGATGGGTTGTCTTTATGTTTAAAAAAAAAAAAGAATGAGATGAATTAGCTAATTATTCAAGTCCAAATCATGGAGGGGTTTCTTATTGGCTAGACAGATCGATGCACTTTTCTTTCATTTGCATAATCATCCTCATCATCGAAAATAAATACTCACACTGGGAGAGAAACGCAAAGTTCAGAGAGAGAGATGGAACGCTGGCATAGTTGACAATTATGCAAAGCAAATAATGAAGAGACAAGTTAGCGATGGAGTGTCAAGTGTATAGAGGCATTAGTGTGTCTTCATTACCACAAATCAACTATACCACAAAAGCATGCAACATACATGACATGAAACTTGCTGCCGTTACCTTGAGACAACAATAAACTACAGTCGGTCTGCGTCATTACTGCAGCGACATCCCACCCACTTTCTTTCTTCAAGTCTTTTCAGAGTGCACCTCAGTGTGTGCGCTTACGGAGGAGGATTCAAGGGCAGAGCTAAGTGATATTCTATGAGGGAGTGTGAATGTGGAGGGGGGAAGCACAAAGGAAGAGAGAGAGAGGAAGAGGAGGGTGAAGAGAAGGAGACAGCAGCAGTAGATGCTGCGAAGATAGCGGCATTGTTGGGGACCTTTTTTGTTGTTTGGTGTTTTTGTTCCCCTCATCATTCCCCCACCTCCTCCAAGTACAAAAGAGAAAAGAGAGTTGACATTCAGCACTGGTGTGGGGAAGCCAGGCAAATGACAAAACGCAACGCACCCTACCACTGTTGTCACCTGTGTTTGTGTGTGTGTGTGTGTGTGTTGGATTTAATGCTTCCATACAAGTGTGTGTACACTCTTGGGTACCAGACAAATAGTCCAAACATTTTCTCGTCAAGGACACACTCACTGAAGACCACATAAGGAATACTTCAACACCCAATTGACCGTTTATCAATTACTCACCCAGTGTTACGTTAAGTTTGTGGAGAAAATTTTGTTTTTCTCACATGCCTCCACAATGAACGAGAGAATCCAAATCCAGAGAAGATTATCATTGAATTGAACAGTAAAAATATATCAAAGCATCTGTTTAAGGACACACACAACTTGATTTGCATATTTCAAGCCCCAGTTATCCAGTTTTATGCTCAGCACTTCCCGGGCAGACAACCCTTCCCAACAGGAGACTGAATGGAAAGCAAACGTTTATCTTCACATTAAACAGCAATTTTAACCTTGCTGAATATGGGAGCTGCAACTGCCTCAATCACTTTGTTAGTTTGTCTTATTGTTTGTCTTTGGTGTGTTAAAGAGTTAGTTCATATTCAGTAAAGTCATTCAATAATACATCTAACTGATTGAGGCAGTGGTAGACCAGCAGCTCTCATTTTCACTGAAGAAAACTTACTGCCTTTGTCAATGGAGTCTGGCTTTGAAGAGAGCATAGTTACCCTTTTAGTCAGTTTCCTGTCTGAAGTGGCTGTCTTCTTAGGAAACACTGAACATACATCTGGATAGATAAGACTTGGATGATACTGCACAAGTTGTGTGAGAGTTTGTAAAAGGATGTTTTAATATATTCTTGCTGTTGTTAAATGTGACCCCTTTTACTTCAGTTCATCAGTAATTTTTCTTCATTTTTTGAATCTTCATTCACAGGAGCTATGCAAGAAAAAAACAAGTTTCATCCACAAATTCATCATTACAGAGTAAGTAATTAATTAAAAAAAAAAAAAAAAAAATTGGTTGGTGAGGTATGTCTTCTCACCTGTTCCAGTTGTTCTTGTAGCCTATGTTTCTCCAGTCACTAGCTGCATTTGTGCGGTCATTCATATTTTCAAAAACCACTTTTTTTCCCGTTGTGAATGGACTGTATCGATTCACATCTGTCCTTAATCTTGTTGGGAGGCAGCGGTGCGACCACTCCTGCAGGATGGTTGGTGTTGTTGGCATGTTGTCTAAGGTGCTGGAGGCCCCATTGAAATGCCAGCTGAGTGTCTGAAAAGAAAGACAACCTCACTGATCAATCAGGAATCTCCTCATTCATTATTCACAGTGAGCCCATCCAATCGCTCGGAGCCCAGGGCCACCACACACTGTCATCAATGCCACCATTGATTATCAGGCCTCATCAGCGTTTGTTTGGCTTGTCAAATCAATGCCTTTTTAACAGCATGCTGTCCCTGCAGGAGACCACAGATGAATATTTCATATCCACTCTGGTCCAATCATAATTCAAAGCATATCACACAGCTAACTCACCGGTTGTTGTGAGAAATACTTTTGTTTATTCTAATTGTCCAGTAGTTGCTAGTACTTAGATGTACAAATCATAGGAGAGAAACAAGCAAAACGTTAACAAGGTTTTATCAATGATTTGTCCCTATCAGTAGTGCAGATGCGCCACTGATTGCTGCAAATCAGAAAGTATTCTTAAGAATCGACCACTGCTGTGAGTTGATTGTCAGATATTTATGTATCCCTCTTTGTTTAACACTATCACACTTCCTAACAGTTTTTGTCATATGCTGTATCAGCCTTTGCGTCATCAGTCGAATGTGACAAAGGATCATTTCTACATAAATCTGGATTGTGTCGCCATCACTGTTTTCGGTCATTTGGGGGTTTGTTTGATTTTTAATAAACACATTATTTTGCTGTGTGTGTTCAGAGTGTGAAACTCTTATTGCCAAATTTAGATGATAAATACAATTCTGAAAAGGGATGATGACTAGCTGTGAACACTTTTCAGACACACTGATTAGCGCCTCTCTCCCGCCCTCCCTGTATGGCTCCCTATATCTCTAAACAAGATTTTGGCTTTCAGAATATTTAAATCTCTCAAAATCTGAAACTTTTTGTCAATATGGACATGCTACATATCATTACTTGAGTTAGATTCTTCACAATACAGTCGTTAAGTTCAATTTATGGTAAAACATGAGCACCTGTGTATAACTCATTCAGATTAAGCGGTGCAGTAAACAAGGGACGGAAAAAAAGAAGTTACTCCCTACCTTTGAAGCAGTCATAAGGTTTAAATATGTGCACATTCTTTGAATAAGTATTTATTCCATAAGGGTTGACTGATCAAATTAATCAAAATAGTTTGTCATAAAATTAAACGAAATTGTGAATAGTGTCATATGAAGTCCATTGTGAATTTTGGCTGTGACTCAGATTGTAGAACAGGTCTTCCAATAATTGGAAGGTCGCTAGGTCAAGCTCCAGCTCCTCCAGTCCTCATGCTCCCACTGTGAGCTTGTTTGAATGTTTAAAACTTAGTAGCAGGTTTGGTTCGGTAGCCTCAGCCACCAGTGTATGAATGAATGGGTGAATGTGACCCGTAGTGTGTGAACGCTTTGAGGAATTAAATGACTAGAAAGGGTCTGTACAAGTCCATTTACCATTTAACTATATGCTAACTTTGTTCGTCAAATGGAGCACAGATCTTTAGACATAAACAGTATTTTCCAGTCTTTCTGCATCATGTTGTTGGGTATTCTTGTTTTTGTTACCTTGCTGGCCACAAAATTCCATCTTTTTTTTAAAAAAAATTTTCACTCCAGGACTGCTCCCTGACCAACAGCATGCGCTTACATTTTGGAGGCCCAATGGGCTCTGCTGTGTATCTTTGTGGCCACCATATTACAAACTTGGATGGCCTTTTTTCTTAAACATTTTGCTCAGTGTAAGTCATTATGTAATGTATTAGTTATTAGAATGTTAAGAATCTTTTGTTTCAACAGTGTATGAAACTCAATTTGTGTTTCAGGTTTAATGTGACTGAAAATGACGCAGCACGTCACACGCTTGCCTGATTGCTAACTTTACGGTATAAAATGTCACATTATGTGCTCAGCTGTCACGGTATACCATCTGCACTATAGCAGCAGTGTGAAAATAAATCGTTTTTAGATTTGGCTTTTGAGTTGTTTTCAATAAGCTTCATGAATTTACAGCAAGTGTTGATTTCTGGTAAGACTACACAGGATGAACTTCTACAAATTATATGAGAGGCTGTGATTAATCTAAAAGCTGGCAAAAGTTTGAGGGGATTTCAATTTATGAGTAAAAGATGTGCCGTGTACTTGAGGCTTGGCCCGACAGCAATGATGGGAAATGAGAGGCTAAATGAAACTTTAAGCATGTTAAGTGTTATTGTGAAAAGTAAATCTGACTGCATATATTTGAACTGAGTCCTTGTGGCATTTTTGGTTTACCAGTTGCAGTCATTTCTGGGTTAAATATTTCTCTTTATTTGTGACTTGACTTCCAGTTCACCCCGTTCCACCTGTTTGTGTTGTGGTTATGACAGGTCAGTGTAGAAAAACTAGTGCTGACAGGCATAGCTTTGCTGGGAAATAGAAAAAGAGCACTACCCTCCTTGTACAGTGTGTGTTTGTGTGTGTGTGCATAAATCCCCATGACAGGAAGTCAGCAGGAAATGGAGGGACTTCCACAGCAGTGTTTACTTTTACATTTCAGCGAAAAATATCTGGCCTTATTCTAAACAGATAGATGGCATATGAACAAAGGAGGAATCTCATATATCCCTGAAAAGGAAATGAAGAATGTAAATATTAAGTACCAGACTAATATTTTTGTTTGTGGTTTGCTATTCAAGGCCACGATGATGTATGCAAAGAGTACAGTTTTTAGGATGTTTGTGCATGTGTGTTTGAATCCTGCAACATGTAGAATCACCACAACAGAGACCTCGTGTCCCCTCGAACATGGTGAATGCAGCTTTGTTTCCGGCCCTTTTTGTGTGTTTTGAATAAGAATCTGCTGCAACAGTGTATACACACTCCAGAATAGCTCTTTGTCAACTACCTGGATTATCTGGATGGATTAACGATGCGGACAGAGGATGTGCTTGCTAAACAAAGAGGTTTTGATGCCATAAAAACATAAACATGTGTCCCACAAATCCCCCAGACCCATGTCAGTGACTCGCGACCGGTTGCCGTGATCATGAAAGCTGGAACTCAGTCCAAATACAGTTAATCACTTCTGTATCCTTAACTGCTCCCTCTGTTCTTCACCTCTATGATTCCTCTTTCCTTTCATGTCTTTATCTCCAACTCTCTCCTCTGTTTGTTTGACAGTAGCTGAGAGGATTAGTTAGATAGGGGAGCTCTGAGGACTCTGTTTACTGTAAAGCACATTCGTGAAACATCTTCCCCTTTTCCGATGTGTGTGAGAGAGAAACAAGAGAGACAAACCCCTCCTTGTTTTAAAAGTGTCTCACACTACCGTACGTCCCCTTGTTAGGTCTCCTTGTTGCTTTCTCACACTCCCTCATCTCTCTTTACCCCCATGGAGATCTTCCTCCGTTTCTCAAAGGCATTGTCAGTGTTGGCTCCAGGCACATCTTTTGTTCTTTCGTTCTGTATCCCTCCTGTTAACACCCTAACCGCAGTGACTGTGCCCCCAGCCAGGAAACACAGGCTGGCCTGAAGCTCTGTTTGGGGCAATAGCACTGGGTGCAGACAGACACGCTAACACACAGACACATTAGGACATATACACACATGCATGCTTTCTGTCTGACTTTCTGTCTCTATTGCTCACACACACACACACACACACACACACACACACACACACACACACACACACACACACACACACACACACACACTTGTACTCAGTATGTGCTCCCTACCTGGGGCTATGAATCAATGAAAGCAAGCTCTGAAGTGTTTGACCTCTGAGTCTGGCTGTTGTGCGTCAGCAGGTATTTTCACTCATAATATCAGCACCGGGGAAGACACACACACCCACACACTGACATACACAGTTGAACATGACCTAGCACTTAAGGAAGTAGCTGAAAGAGAACCAGTGAATTCAGTGTTTTTAGGAATAAATTTAAACTCAAAACCATTAAATAACTTGACCTGATTCTCAATGTGCTTTCTCTGAAATCCCTTTGGCTCACATTTGGACAGATTAGTTTAGTTGTGTTTGCAAAATGGTAACAGACTAAAATGTATGTTTTGTGCCTTTTCTTGCCATTTTAAAAATTGGTTGCTTACTATTTATTAAAGTCTAACGTGACAGTAGTATCTGCAGACAACAGATCAAACAATTAGAATAAGTGGTCCACCAATTTATCAGTCAAACCGGTACCTTTTTAAATTCTGCGGTTTTTCACAGGTTTGTGAACGCAGAACTCTTCATGAGCTGAACTCTTCATGAGCTCAGCGGCAGTTTGTGGAGTTTGTGTCATGGGGTATATAATTGATCAGTAGATCTTATTTAGATTTTTTTGGCTTTTAATGTCTTTATTATTGTGCAGTCAGAGAGGGACAGGAAAGGGGGAGAGAGAACGGGAATGACACACAGCAAAAGGCCACAAGACGGAATCGAACCCAGGCCGCTGCTAAGGACTCAGCCTACATGGGGCACAGGCTCTACTCACTGAGCTAGAGGCCACCCTGATTGATCAGTAGATCTGATCAGAGCTGCTGCAAAGGCGAGTAAATGCAAATTTTTAGATGTGGCACAATGAATGGTTAAGTTTCACTTTTACTGCACCTAACATTCTTCTGCTCCATCTGTGCCCAAAGTACACTCTGCACACCCACTGCAATAAACAACCGAAGGGTACATATATTCCACCAGCGCTCCTAATGAACTATCAAGCTCTGAAAATAAAATATGTAGCAACAGATGTTGTCATTGTCGTGGCTCGCCACAAATAAATGAATGTGTTAGAATCCTAGCTTGTAATTTAGTTTAATTCAATTGGGATTCGTATTGGCTAACATCTTAGTACCAGCTCGACTTCCTGGGATCCGACACATAAATTATACAATTTAACATACATTAATGTGCATTATATACATTTAGACATCACATTACATACATAGGTATGCCGTAACTTGCTTCTGATAGCAGCTGTTGGCTGTGCAGCTGTCAACAGCAAGCAGGGATGTACAGCTGAAGATGGTGGGTTGCTTTAAGTGATTGTAGAGTACAGCTCCAAAGAAAACAGGTCCTTTCTGCTCTGAGAGTGTGTTTGAGTATACTGCGCTTCATTTCAACATGCTGTTCCTAACTGTCGCTATTATATCAGCCTTTAAAAATCAAATAATGGTTGACCTCTAGTTCAAATGAACGGTAAAGGAATAGTTTGACATTTTGGGAATTGAATTCCACTCTGTATGCTAGATATGACGCTACACCCAGGTCTGCAGGCTATTGTTTTAATGGGAATGTTGGGAAACAGCTCGCCTGGCTCTCTTTCCGTTAACAAAATCATCCTATCAGCACCTCTAAAGCTCCCTAATTAACACGCTGATGCTTGTTTGATTCATCTGTGCTAAAACAGAGGTGTTAAAACAACAAGTTATGGTCATACGCTGAACTATTTCTTGTCCAGGTCTGTTGTGAATTTTCTCTCATGGATGCATTCTGGTCTTGTGAAAGTGTTTGTATATGAAGATGCACATGTGTATATTGTGAGTGTGTGTTTTTGTGTATGCCTACTTGTGTGTGTGAGAAAGAGAGATTGGCTGAGAGAGAGAGTGTGTTTAGTTTTCCCTGAGTGGGTTAGATCTGATAAGGCTGACAGCCACAGGTTGATATTCCTGAGAGCAGCCAGCCTCTCCCCTTCACACCGCATGGCTAACACACACCTACAGAAAGAAATAAGATTTATGTCTCTGTAAAATGTTTGAAATATAAAAAAAGGGGGTACATTTTTTTGAAACGTCTCCAATGGCATGCACATACCACCATTGAGTCATTGCAGTGTATTGAAGGGAGTTGTTAATGCATTATCAGCTTTATATTGTAATACTCAATGCCCTTACAGAATTAAGCAGACCTGGGAATCAGCCAGCGGACACTTTGCCATGCAAATGCTCCAATGGGAAAAAGTCTGCGTGTGTCAGTGTGACAGTTACTCTCATATATGCCACACCTCAAAGGCAACACGTTCTCTCCGAGGCCTACTTCAAACACAGCCCCGGGCTCTCTGACTGTGCTCTGGTCATGTCTTCCTATCTGCTTGTAAATTTTCACTCAGCTTCTGATTTGTTTCCCACAGGACCTGAAGAGAGTGACAGTACCCACCAAACAGCACATCTACATCTTAATGCGCATAGATTTTATCCATCTAATTTCCCATATGGCTCAGGAATACAAATACACACTGGTGATCCCACATAGAGTACAATAGGCCATCATATTCACATCATTGCTTCACACAGTACAGAGGTAAAACAAATAACTATAAATGCACACACATGCAAAACACCCTCAATTGCTGTCTTTTGCCGATGATGTGGGCCGTTGAAGAGGGCAAAGCAGTGGCATAATGACATTGAAGTGAAGCACAGAGCCCCTTGTATATAAAATGAAAAAAGAGAGAAGGAGAGAGGAGAGAAAAGGCTGCACCCTTATTCAATTAGCGGCACTGGCCCGGAGTAATTACTTCTACTCTCCCTAATTCGCATGTAAATTTGCGACGAGCACTGCACTATTTTAATACAATTTAGCGCCACTTTGACTGTATGCCAATGTTGTGCACATGGAACAGGAGCTTTGTGTGTGTGTGTGTGTGTGTGTGTGTGTGTGTGTGTGTGTGTGTGTGTGTGTGTGTGTGTGTGTGTGTGTGTGTGTGTGTGTGTGTGTATCCGTATCCGTGCATTTGTGTCAGGGACATAACCGAAGAAGAAAGATGAATCCTTTGTGTGATTCTGTCGTGGAGAAAGGCAGCGAGAGTCGGAGAGTAAATAGAGAGAGGAGTAGGGCATTAGAAGGAGAGAAGGTCTATAGTGTTGACACGATGATCAGATAAGATCAGCAGTGGGACCTGACTCACTCAGGCTGTCCTGTGGGAACAGCAGCTCTGACTCTTTCCTACAAATCTGCTGTCACCTCACTCCTGCCGGCTGTACACACACACACACACACACACGCACGCACAATTCAACATCTCCACAAAATAAAGGGGAACCTTTTTCAGGAGGAAATGTGCCAAATTAAAATTTAAAATAAAAAAGGATTACACATTTCATTTTGGGCTCATGGGCGTAATGATACGGGCAGATTCAGAACTCTGAGTGTGTAACCGTCCTCTTAGCTTCATGTGCAGGCAAAGCAGGTAAGGTAATAAAAGTAAATCCTAATCTCTGCCGCTATCTCTTCCCTGTATTGATTCTCTCCAGCCAATAGATTGTCTGTTTAGATAATTGTCTAATTAGCCCGCTAATTGGTCCGTATAATTAGCCATTTTAGGATATTGTCCAGGATGAATAATATCGGTCTGTGTCAAACACTCCCCAATAGCCATCCCCACACTGCACATCTCTCTGCCCACCACAGACATGGGAATCGATGCCCGGCTCTTGTGACTCTGCTGTCTTGCATGTGTGGATGAATAGTTGTTGTTTTCATGACTTACATATTCATATGGTATAATTTAATGATGCACTTAATGATATCCTGTTAACTCCTAGTATGTTGGTTAAGGGGAAACTTAACTTATTTTTAACCAGCTCTGTGTCATTACAGTGTGGGTAGGATGTGCAAATGAACAGTGTTTGGCTTACTCCTGTGCAGCATGAGCCCTGAGCTACAATGACACAGAACAGGTTGAAAATTGGCAAAGTTTCCTTTCAAGTCAAGCCATTAAGTTTTGCAGGAGCTTGCATTATCCAGTGTGTTTAAGTTATACGCTATCCACTTAAATACACAAAGATACATTGAAATTAGGTCTGTCGGCACTAACGAGTTAATCACGATGCGATTAAGGTCTGTAATTAATGCGTACATATTTTAATTGCATTAATTGTTGGCCAACTTTAAAACTCAGCCCAGTACAGACTCTTAAAAAGAGAGTGATGATGCTGGTATGAAACTAGAAGACTGAAGGAATCCAGTGGTACCAACCATGTAACGCTAGCCTCTCAAGTATGTGATGTGATTATGGTCTGTATTTAACTTTTTTTTTTGTTTGTTTATTTTGTTGCATTAATTTCTTGCAAACCTGGCCAACATCCCTCTCTTTAAGAGTCTGTACCAGGCTGTACTGGCATCATATGAAACTGTAAGACCTAACGCAGTGGTACCGTCCATGTCATGCTAGCCTCTCAGCAAGGGTGTGGAATAACACCCAAAAGGTAGGCTAAACTTTTGAAATGGAAAAAATGGCATGGTCATTTCACAGGGGTCCCTTGACCAGTATTATATCTGAATGAAAACTGATTCTATGGGTACTCATGAGTCTTCCCTTTACAGACATGCCCAGTTTATGTTAATCCCATGTAGTTTTTTTTTTTTTTTTTTGCGGTCATTTGACCCCTAATCAAGACAATCTGGTAAGAATTGCTTTACCTTGTCAATATTAACTTCATAACTGTTTTGAAATGCAAATTAATGGGATTGAAAACACATGATTAAAAAAATTGATTAATCATGATTAACTATTAAAATTAATTGTGATTAATTGCGATTAAGAAATATAATCATTTGACAGCACTAATTGAAATACACCACAAGCTCAGTGAAAGAGAGATTTGGAGTAAAACTCTTTGTCAGGAGAAGATATTTTCATCGACTCTAAACAGCTAGTAATTGTGGCCTAAAAGATTTAACTTTAACAAGACAAACGATATCCATTTTTGCATTTGTATTGCCACAGAGAGGTCAATTGTTCATGTGTGTTGTTCAAGTGTGAAATATTTACTGTATGTTTACATTTTAAAAAAGGCGGACATTGACATATGAATGAATACTTTTTTTTAAATAAATCTCCATAAAAAATGTCATAAATTAAGTACATGTTGTTGAATCATATCATATTGATCATGCATATTAAGTAACCACAGATGGCTTGAGAGCCTCTACTTTAATTTAACATTTTAATTTGATGTTTTCACTGTATGTCACTGTGAGTCTAGCTTTGTGCCTCCTCTGATCTCCAAACCTTTTTAATACACTTTATATGCAACAATGAAATCTTACCATCTAGACCTGACTCTTAGGGCCAAGCCTTAAATGGGGGATTTCCCATCCAAGGCATCTGTGGGGCTTTTCGGAGTGGCCAAATATGGTGTTACTAATCATCCAGTGTGTCTCACTCCTAATTCACTAGAGAATAGACAAACTGAGAGGCAGGTAAGACAGCAGGACATGCTGTCTGAAAGCTCAGCACGTCACTTGAAAGGAAGGAAGAAGCACAGTGTGTTTGAAACCCAAGCAGTGATACAGGAAGAGGGGCCACGCTATGTTTGGTGCTAAGCTAGGATGTTGTTTACTGATTTGTGTACGGTCTCTGTGAACTTTATTTGAGGTGAAAACAGGCCATGCATGGCCATCTCAACTGTGTATATGGGTAAGCACAGGGCTTAATCTTAAGGGGTGGGGACTGTGGCAATGTGTGTGTGTGTGTGTGTGTGTGTGTGTGTGTGTGTGTGTGTGTGTGTGTGTGTGTGTGTGTGTGTGTGTGTGTGTGTGTGTTTAATCACATTAACAGGTGTGTCTCAGCTGTTGAGTTGATTTAGTGATTTGTGGCAAGTGCCCTTTGACTACTTTAATGACCTCTGACTGCTTCCACCTCATTTCCCCTGTCTTCCCCTCTTTTTCTCTCCCATACACACAATATAAGAGGTTCTTTCTACCTGTCCTACATTTGCAGGTTTTACTGCACACAGAGCAGCTGTATGTAGCTGTACTGTGCATAGATTTGTATGGGAGCTGGGCAGATGTCACCTGTTTTTCTCACTGTGGAAATCCCCAACTCCCCAGGCCCTGCTGGGCAATGCAATGACTCACATAATCTCAAGTGTGTGTTTGTCTGTGTGTGGTGTGCGTGTCTGTGCGAGTGTGAGTGGGTACCGGTGCAAGGATTGTGAGTATGCTTGTATTTTTATGCATGCATAGTGTGTGTGTGTATGTGTGTGCTTACAGAACGTGGTTTGAGTGTGGATGTGCCTCTGTTTGTGTGTGTATGTGTGTGTGTTTGAGTTATTCTAATTTCTGGGACACTTTGTTTTGGGCAATTAGGGCACACATACAAACACGGCGCAACTTTTAAACAAGTCTCATTTTTCATAAATGCTTTGTTAGGCCTGGAAACAAGTTAACTATCAGAAATAAATAATCACAGCCCCATAATAGGGCTTTTGTGTGCTTGAGTATATCCCTGTTTCTGTGTGTACGGTGATGCTGTGCAGGTCTGTGTTGGCACGCATTTGTCTTTTAGTGACCTTTGACATTTACTGTTGTTCCCCTTTGACCGTATTTACGTTGCCTTGCTCTGACCAGCCCAAAAAGTCTTTTTTCTCCTGTTTGTATTCAGCACAGTGCCTCTGCTCCTCCTCTGACCAAATGTAGATCACAACATTTGCTTTGAGTTATCACAGTACTCAAAGCAATTTCTACTCTGGCATAAAACAACATTTTCTCCCTTGCTTTCGTAACATTCAAATTAACATCTTGTCCCTCGCTCCCCTCCTCAGGATCATTCCATCTTTCTGTCCCACTTTGGCGTGAATTTGCGCTCTCCACTTTTCAGACACAAACTCCCGCTCTCTCTCTCCTTTTCACATTCCTTTTCTTTTATAAGCAGCACTTTGTCTGTAAGTGGGAGGCCTATTCCTACACAGGTTTCGAGCCATTTTCACTTATTCACTTCAGCAGCCTCAATACAGACGTCTAATGATGGATGGAATCAAATTAGATAGTTACAATAGGCCAAACGCCCCGGCAAGTAGTCTGTACATGAAGAAAAAAGAAAAAGGTGACTGTTGTTCAACAGCCAAGGACACACTCTCTCTTTCCTCTCAGTATCTCTTTCACTGTGGGTTTGACATAGTGGCAGTGACATGCGGGTGTACACACTTGAGCACACACACCTGGATAGACACACAGTTTTCTAGCTGCGGTATGTCTACAAATATGCACCCACACACACTCACATATCCAGGTACAGACACATATGTTTAGGCCATCGACACATACGAACTCTCTCTCTCTCTCTCTCTCTCACACACACACACACACACACACACACACACACACACACACACACACACAGAGGCCGGATAATATACACAAGTTGCTGGCACTCTTGATATGTGCTGCTGGATTGATCCAACTCTTTTATCTGCTAAATAACTTACCATCGATTGAGCGGGGCAGGGAAGAGGTGGAGGAGTAGGAAAAGGAGGAGGGAGACATGGATGTGCAGAGAGAATTAAAGCTTACCAATATCCCAGGAGCTGTCCGCACTGCCTGAACAAGTCACCATGTCACCCACAGCAGAGATAGGAGAGTGTGATAAAAACAGATGCAAGTCAAAAAGAGCCTCTATAGACCCGGATCACTATGAATTAATATAGATTTAATTCTTTCACATGCCTCCTGAAGCCCTCCAGCACCTCACCGTTATGAGTCTGGACTCTAACAGGTATTATCTATTTCTTATCATTTGTGGGAGCCTGAGGAAAAGTGTTATAGTAGCCCTCTCCTCAGCCTCAGGGGAGCCCACTCTACACCCATAGAGGGTTCAGAGGCTAATTGGATATATCACTGCGAAAAACATTTAAAATCCCAAATCAATACCTGCCTCTTTAATGCTTTTCCTGAAGAAGTGCTCCTCTCTATTGCCGCTGACCCCTCCCTCTCTCTCTCTCTCTCTCTCTCTCTCTCTTCTCAGACCCTGTCTCCTGTACAATCCCTCACCGCCTATAGGGGCCAAGGGATACGTGTAGGGGTCAATGAGCTAAGGGCTACCGGGGGCCAAAACAGAGTGAGCCCCATGGGGGTCTTAGAATTGAATGGTAGCTGGTGATGTTCATCTGAGGACTTATGGGAAACATCAGTAGAAATAACATCTAACTTAACATTTCTGTCAGACATGTACAATGCATGCAACAGCACATAAAAAGCAGAACAGCAGCAACAGGCATGTTGTAATTAGCTGCGTGTCAAATTCTGTGTATGCTAGCTGAAATTCTTTACAAGAACACCTTCGATTCTGCATGTAAGTGTTTATGTGCTCGTATTTGTTGGTGGTAGTTATTGGACATGGGTCAGAGGTGTACGAGTTGGAATGCAGAGGTAATGACTGTGTGTGTAATAGAGTGAAAGAGTGAGTAAAAACAAACAGATGTCCATAGCAACGCATCTTCTGCTGAGTAGTGAGTAAGGCTTAAGACACACCAAATCGCCATCAAAGAACTCAAGGCCATGATGACTGTGGTGTGTCCTCATGTCGCCTGTGCCCTAGCCAGAAAATTTCAACTGAACACACTGTAACTGCTACAGCCAACAGCCAACTAGCATATAGGTTCTGTCTGCATGAGAGGAAGTACTTCCCCATACCAACAGGCGACGGTAGTCTGGAATTGTCGCTCAAAAAGAAAAACCCTGACACCCACATGATGGACTCAAGATACTAGATAGCCATTTAGAATTATGTAATAAGCAGTGATTTTTTGATATTTTTGCTTAAAAATGACAAACCATGACTTGACTATCAAAGCAGGTGTAGATAGATGATTACACTGACAATCAACTATGCTCTAACATGTACACTTGTTTATTTAAATTAAGTACTCTAAAATATTACTCATTTTGTTTGAAAACCATTATTTTTTAAGCTCTATCCTGAGCTGTCTCTCCGCTTCAGAGATGCCACATTTATCCACAGATACTTTTTTTCTTTATTTTGGGACTCTGGAGGCCTGTGTTCCCAAATTGAGTCAAAAAAGCGGTCTGTTGGGGACACTCTAAACCCTGCAGACTCTCTCTGTTACATCCCTACACTACCTGGACGGTAGGCTACAAGGAGTGATGGCAAGCTGTTGCTAAACGTTTCAAGAGCAGTTGGTAGCAGGTTTGGAAAGAGAAGGATTCGTAGAATAAAATCACGATTTGTATGTCCTGTTTGTATCCACTGCCAGTGATCAAATCTCTGATCGAATGCAGGATGCTAGAGAACCCCTGTTGAGTCATGTCCCTGTTTTGACAAATGCTGTGTGAGTTTGCGCTGTGTGTGCATCTTCATGCGTGTGCACGGTTTTGGATTTGTTATGAGCTCTAGGGATCCGTTTCTAACTGCCAGTGTTTCGTACTGCCAGCATTACTGCCTTTGACATAGTTTCATTTCCAGAAAAACAGGAAGCAGAGATTGTTGTCCTGCACTTCTGTCCCAGCGGCTGCAGTTAACGTGACCATGGATGTGCATTGATGTACTTGTGTGCTGTGTGAGAGTGTATGTGTGCATATGCATGCGGTTAATGTGTGTGCAGGGACACACAGTACATGTGTTGAACACTAAGCGTCTCCAGTTGCTGATCTCTTTGAAAAGACAATGTTAGTGATCTTTCAGTGACAGTTTATCCTTTTTGTTTTTGTTCTATGATCTCCCTCTGCCTTTGAACGACTCTGATTGAGGTCGTGAACCAGAGTGTCCAGTCACTCGTGGTCAAGAAGTGGAAGTAGGTGGTTATAAGCAGTCCCCGCTCTGCACAAACGCGTTACATCTGACACTGTGTTTTCATTGGAGTCCGTCTGTGCTCTGCTCACAGCTTCACCCCCTCATCCCTTCTACCATTCCCTTTCCCTCCCCCGCCAACTTCCCTCCTCCACTTTCTCCCTCCCCCCTTCCCACTCCTTCCTTCCTCTGTTTGCTTTTACTCCCTTGATTCACTTTCAGTGCCAGCTTCTACCCTTTCTTCGTCAAATTACTCTCCCTCACTCTCTTTACTGTGCCTGCTTGACTGCAAAAGAGAGGCTGGGGAGAGGAAAGCAATGGAGGAGGAAAAAAAACATCATGTTGACTAGCAGCTAAGTGGCAAATATAATTTTCACTGACTCTAAGGTTGTGTGCCTTTCTGCAACTAAACACAGCAAGTAATATTGTCGAGTTGTGATTTAACATTAGGCTGAAGCACCTGCTCATATCCACTGCTGCTCTACTGCTGAATATCGCGTCTCTGAAGAATAAACACATAATAAAAGTTTACAATTTTTCCCCAATTTACATTCATGTTTGCCAGAGATGGTTGGAATTTGTGCTACTGAGCCGGAGCCAAGTTCCAGTGATATATTTGTTCTGCTCATTTCATCAAAAAGCATTTTGCTAAATTGATTTATTATTACAAACTGGGCTTCAGCTCTAGTCTTTCCCTCAACAAATAAACCATTACTTTCATGTATTCATTTGGATCCGTCAGCAGATTGGATAAGAAACATTAACCAGAATTCATTTTGGTTTTGATTCGAGTGGCAGGTGTTTTCTTCATCACGCTAAGCAACCATGACCTAGAAAATAATTATGAAATGCTTAAAGGGGGCATGTTGACATTATTTATACTTACCTGGTATGATGTACAATTGAGCTCCATTTAAGGCTAATTTTCATAATCAATTACTCTGCTGATTGTTTTCTCAATTAATCAGCTAATTTTTACTCTATGAAATGATGGTAAACTGTGATAAAATGTTCGTCATATTTTTCCACAGTCCACGATGATATCTTCACGTCTTGTTTTGTCCAGCCAGTTGTACTGAAGCCAAAATTAGCCAGTAATATTGCGCACAACAAAGAAAAGCGTCAAATCCTCACATCAATCTTCACAGATGCTGAACTTGAAAATATGGGGCAATTTTTTTCTTTAAAACGTTTTTTTTAAAAGTTAATAAATTATATATATATATATATATATATATATGTCTATTTATATATATATATATATATATATATGTCTATTTATATATGTATGTCTGATCAACGCTGCTGTAGTGTGATTAAACTCCAGCTATGTGTTTTACACTTAACCTTCAAGTTTTTAGTTTTTTTCTTGCTATTACTGTGATACCTTGCCAATTATTGCTGTTGCTCTTGTGTTTGCCTTTTTTGACTCTCCTTTCATTGTGGTGGCATGCAAGGAAAGCAAAGTTTCCTTCACAAAGTCACCTTAACAGGCCGTGAGTAATTGATATACAGGTTCATTTTGCAATTAATTATTCTTTTGAAAACAATACACACAGATATGAATATACAAACGTGCACAGACAGTCTTCCAATTACAGTCCTCTCCTTGGCGTCCTGTTGAGTTAATCTGTAGAGTGCGTCGTATTTTGCCTCACAGTGCATGTGTGCAGCTGGACAGGTCCTCTGGAGTGTGATTGATGTGTGGAGACACACTCTGTACAGTTGGAACATGCCAAAGATTGACATGATCACCCTTCACTGTTAACCCCGTGTGGAGCAGTTGTGTACTCCGTTTGTGTTTGTTTGAGCTAGTCTCCCTCATGATGACACATATCTAAATGCCAGCAAATACACGCAAGAGCCACGTAGCCATCGGCGTAAACAAGAGACAGAAGGTTAGGACAGAGGACTTCACTGTGCACCATATGGCTTGAATTTGTCCAGCTTAGTGTCTTCACACAGGCAACATGTGTGGAAAAAAATATATTCACACTCAAAGTACAGGAGTTAAACAGCTGAACGTAGACAAACAAGAAGAAGAGAGAGGGACTTTCTCCAAAGAGGAACCATCAAAATAGATTCTCAACTTCCCTAAACCCTCCACATCCACAATAACTTGTACTTTTTCTTTGTATTTTGAGTTGTGCCTTCAAGAATTGACCAATAGCTGAAAATTTAAATACAGTTCTAGTAAAGACTGTAGACACAGGATCAAGCAGTTTTCACAGATGTACATGTTTGCATCTGTATGTCATTTGTTATGATTTGTCTACAGCTAAAAGAAATAGAAACTGAAACCGAAAGCTGTTTTGCATTTTCCATGCAGATTATGAACAGTTGTCTTGATGTGTAATACCTGAACAGATGATTCTCTATAAAGAAAGTCAAAGTCAAAGTAATAATTTCTCTCAAGTATTAAGTAAATTGGTTTTGCAGATTAGCTCTCGTTTGCAGTAAGTTCCCTGATCAATGTTATGTTCTGCACAGTGATCCCTGTACAAACATGGATGCACACATATGGTGAAATCTATCTGTATTGTGTTTGCCCCAGCATGTAGTCTATGTTATGGCATAAAGCAAAGCCGGCTACATAATTACTTATGGATTAAGTCTTTTTTACGATTGTATGACATTAGGCCGTGAGCATTTTTTTTTACAGGTTTCGTAAGGACATGAAAAACCTGGAAAAGTCATGGAATTTGCAAACAGAAAAAAAAGAAAGACAACTGGCCTGAAAAGGTTTTAGAAAACTAAATATACAGTGAAATGTTTGGCAAAGTCTTGGAATTTTGTGTCACAATCCAACGATAATTTCTGTCTTTACGGTTTCTGGCTGTGATAATTGGTGTATTTTTTGGTAATTTTCAAAGAAATAATTTTCTCTTGAAAACAGTTATAAATGGATAAATAAATGTCTCTGCCCTAAGCCCCCCCCCCCATGTATGGTTTTTTAAATTTGCCTGAAAGTCATGGAAACATCATGGAAATTTATCGGTAAAAACGTGTTTGAACCCTGTTTATACTATCCGTCTGTCTGACAGACAGGCACACAAATAAACACACATGTGCCGTTCACACACCCTTATTTTGCAATCACTCCAGCCCTCCTCCGTTTCAAATCATCTGCCAGATGCCCCTACTTCAACTGCTGTTAATCATATTATCTGGAATCCCTAGCACTTAAATCCATAACTGCTGTGTGTATTAATCGCAGGGAATCTCGTTATCATGTCTATATTAATTAAAGCCATCTGCCAGCGATGGGGTGAGCGTTGGGGTAAGGAGGGGTGGCAGAGCAGTGGGGTAGGGGCATGTCAAGCTGTTTGTGTTTGAAGGCATTCGAGTTGATGTTTGGGAAAATGGCAGTTTGCTATTTCAGGTAATTTTTTTTTTTCCGTTGAAACTTAAAACTTTCCTCCACCCTGATTGTAGGTGATGATCGAGGCAGCGCTAAAAGAGATCCACAGTGAGTTCATGGTTCGGAGTTGTAACATGACTTGACAAGCACTTCCTGGTTCAGTGTCACAGCAATCCTCTTTAGCTGGTGATCATATATCCATCTGTCTCTGCTGTCAGAATACATTATTCATTCATGGCATGAACACATGCACATGTAGGCTTTAACTTTCTGTCTTTAGTCCCGCGGAGGCGAATGGAATCAGACATTTAGAGATCGGAAAAAGGGGAACTGAAGTCTTCAGCTTGCTATGTTTCAATCACAAGCTCCCACCACACAGGAGGCTGTTTGACTGCCCGTAAGTGATGGCGCTAAAGCATCTCGTCTCTCCTCGTGAAGGGGGTGCCCTGGAGGAGAGGAGAAGCAAGCGCAGGAGTGAAGTTCAAAACAAAATAATATTGAACTCAGCATTATTCAGAAAAGGAAATGCCGTTAAGTTTTGATATGTTGCCTTTTCCGCAGTGAGGTTTGGCTCCGAGGCAGACAGATAGTCAAAGAGAGAGGTGGAGTTACGTCGGGTAGATCGACGATGGGAAAGGCATGTTAGTTGGGAGAATAAAGGAACAGAGCATTGTACTGTACATAGCCTCCCACATCCATCCATCTTTCGCCTTTACCAGCCCCTCCCTCCCTCTGTTCACACCCTTCCTTCATCTCTCCAACTTCAAGGCACCGTGGAGGGAAAACATGTCAGTGACTGGGGGCGTAATCCTGGGCGGCCAGTGCTTCTCGCTCAAACATGCACAACAAATACACACTAACGCACACACACAAGGCCTCGTCTGAATGACAGCTGATCAGTAGTGCCTGCCAGCGCTCTCCTCTCCTGCTCCGCGCTCCCTCCTCTCATCTCAGCTCTCATCTGATTTGATCCATTAGCATTCTTTTCTCTGTGTTGTTCCTGCTACTGTCAGGCTCGGTGGCACAGCCTTAGTCTGAAGCAGTTGAACTGTCGCCTGGGGGGCCTCACCTTAGAGGGCTGACAGCTGCCTGCATAATCAGCCCCTTTGCCTGAATCCTGATAGGCCCAGACCAGAGTGCAGGTGGTAGGTGGCTTTACAATTGGAAACTGGGTTTGTTTCAAAGATGCACATTAGATATGAAAGTTTGAGGGGGGTTGGGGTGGGGGGTTGAAGTGGTGGTGGTTTGTAGGTGGGGGTTTAGGAGAAAGAAGAGCTACTTGGAAGGACGAATGAGGACAGGAAGGAGGAAGGAAGCGTAATGTGAAAGTCCCTGTAGATCGGCTAGCAGAGTGTGATGTGATCCCACTTACTTTCTTGTTTCCTGTAAAAATCAGGAAGGCTGGGGTGGCCTCTAGCTCACCTGGTAGAGTGTGCACTTCATATAAGATCAGTCCTTTGCAGCAGCAGCAGCAGAGTTCATTTCTGACCCATGGCCCTATGCTGCATGTCATCACTTTCTCTCTCCCACCATTCATATCTCTTTACAGCTGTCCTATCAATAAAGGCATAAATCAACCTTAAAGAAATAAAATAAAATTAACAGGAAGACTAGGAAGGGACTTGTCACAGTAAACACAACAAATGTAGTGGCCAATCTGACATTACTTTCAAACCAGGGTGGCTGAGTCAAATTGATGCTAATGTTAATGGATATTATCTCACACTCACAGGAGTGACCCAGAATGGGGAAGTGGAGGGTGGGTGGGTGCTGCGCGTCGCCAACGACATTGCATCACCATTGTGGACAGTGTAATCAGTGGTGATCCTGAAAGTTCGTACAACCAAAATCACAGCAATGACCCAAAACTGTGGGCTAGCTCGTAGGTCTTCCACAACTGTTGGTTTCTGGCAGAATTTATAGCCGTGCAGGAGGGGCATAATAACTCGAGAGAGAGTGTTTATTTGGACGAAAAATTAATATACATTCCCTGAGTGTAGATTGAGTCATTAACTTTTCTTTCAACTCTCTTTATTGGTTTTGCTTAGAAACAGATAAGACACATTATTGGCAATAGAGTTGCAATGATTAGTTGATCAATTGCTTAATCCATTGAAAAAAAATTAATTGCCAGTGAATTGGTTTACTCATTTTTCAAGAAAAAATGTTAAACATTTGCTGGTAACAGCCTCTAAAATGTCAGAATTTGCTGCTTTCCCTTGTCATTTGTTATGTTAAATGAAGAATGTTTGAGTTTAGTACTGTTTTTTGGGCAAAAGAGGCAATTTGAAGACATCACCTTTGGCTCTTGGACATTGTGTTGAGTATTTTTTTATAATTTCTTTGACATGGTACAGACTGAACAATTAATCGATTAATCGTAAAAATAATTTGCAGCCTGATCGATAATAAATATAATTGGTAGTATCAGCCTTAGTTGAGAGTAGTGTTAATAGTGCTCTGCAACCCTCCTCCCATCCTCTCCCACCCACAGCAGTTTGACATCCCTTCCCAGAAGTCTCATCATCAACAGTCTTTATTTTTATCGGAAAATGATAAACCCTAAAATCCCTTTAAAAAATACCTAAAAAGCAATGTCATTGTTGTGCAAGTTATAGATAGATAAAGTATAGATCAGTGCAAGACATCTGATGAAAAACATATTTATGACATATTTATCTTGATAATCTTTGAAAACAAACCACATCAGAATCAAAGCTGATGACTTAAGGGATATTGTGAAATTAACCGCCAGGAGTTTTCTCACGTATTCTCACACTCATATTAACTTCCCAAACAATTTGATCATTTTGAGACTAACACATGAGAGGAAGAGGAAGTACATTTGTACTTTTGGTTTTTCTGTAGAAAAGCAACTGAAAAGCATTTGGAACACTGAAAAACAAGGAAAGAATGAGTAAGATTATGATGTTACTGAGAGTGAGGAACTGATAGAAGCTATGTACTGTTGAATTTAATATAATGCTGCACACTCAATCATATCATCATACCAAGATCAAAATGTTCATATAGATCACAAAATGATCCATTTAGGCTGTGATTTGAAATAAAACACAAAGCTTCTTCTTGCTTGAATCGTTTTCTGGAATTGGCCCTGCACTCTGCTTGTAAAAATTAAATTACAGACCCTCTTCCATTCAAACTAATCCTCTTCAAATGGTGCTTTAGATTCTGCTGTCCTGCCCTTGACCCCTGACCCTGACACCTGGTTCAGAGCAGGGAAGGGCTTCTGTGCTGGAGCCCGAAAATAGATCTGTCACATTTCACATCCCGGTGTTGCTGTCCCCTCCCCTGGCCCACCCTGACCCAGACAACAGCCCCTCTGTTAGCCTCTGTTTGCTCTGGAGAGAGCCCTGCACCTCACAACCCTCAGCCCAGGCCCACCCTAAACCTCCCTCTCTATTTTTGCGGAAGCTTTGCCTCTGTCCACTTCTCTCCAACTTTGCTGCTCGTCTCTTTTTCTCTGCATGACTACTTATTTCTCTTCGTCTTCATGCTTTGTTCCATTTTTCTGTTCATCCCTCAGTGTTTCCAATCCATACCTTCCACCGTTGCTTCTTCTCCACTATTACTCACCCTCCCGTGAGATCAATTTACCTGTGCGTGGCCGAATCTTTTTCCTCACACAAGGACTCCTTCATATGCCACTGTTATGGAGTCTTCGCCTCCTCTGTCTTCTCTCCTGTCATTCACCAGCTCTTCATCTTAAGCGCTAAGCCTTCCAGAGCTTCTGCTAACTTTCTGCCTCCCGACTCATTTCAAATTCAATTAAACCTCCAGAGATTCAACTAACTTTTAAAAGGAGAGGGGCATATCTCTCTGTCTCCTTCATTCACTCTAACTTTATGGGTTCCTCCCACTCGTTTTCTTTCTTCCCATCAATCCCTGATTCCTCTTTCTCCTTATTTCTTTCTTTCATTGCCACATTATTACCTTCAATCGTCCATTTCTCCCTGTTTTTTGTACCTCAGCCTTCACTCACAGCCTCCTCCTCTCTCTCCTTCTCACCCTCCCTGCAGCTGTCTAAATGGTCAGTGTTGTCCAGGTACATGTTATTCTTGGTGGAGGACAGAAGTAGGCCATGGAGCTGTGCTCTCTGGGAACAGGACTTAACAAACCTTTCCGAGGCAGGGGAGTGGAAATCTCTCAAACAAACCTCATCAGTCTTAAATCAAATCTTTTTTTAACCCGACCAGCAGTGCTATTACCCAACTCTTGTCGAAATCCACATTGCAGTATATCCTATCATACAAATCACACCACTGGGCTGTAGGCATTCAGTAAATCCAACATAAATACAGGTGAGCTGAGGCCTGTATGTGCCCTCGGTCAGGGCTTACAGAGCCAACCCAGGGCAGGTGCCCGGCTCTGGGTAAAGCAGCAGTACACTTACTATGAAACAAAAGCTATCCTCTTATTGTTCTGCAGTGGTCAGAAAGCTGCTGTTTGTTTTACTTTCAGTTCATGAAAAGACATTTTGAAGACCGCAAGTCATCCAGTGCGACATTGTGGCGATGCACTTTACAGCCGTCGCCCGGCCACAAACTTGTGATAGATCGTCTCTTCTTCCTTTTTTCTTGTCTGTAATTCACAGATTAGAAATGGCTTGTTTGTATGGCCATAATGAGATTGTGGTGGGTAAATGAGGACGTATGTTTTTGTTTTCGGTCAGAGCCAAGCTGTATAAACACAAACATTGTTACAGTTTAATGGCTGCTAAGTGACTTGGCCCATGATTGATGTGTGACTGTAATGCCAGTCAATGGCCCGTATAAAGAGAATTGGAATATATTTTATAGAGTTTAATCCAAATACAATACCATAGAGTCAGCCATAAAACTACACTGAACATGCAAATGTACGCACTGATAATGAAGACTTAATTGGTTGAATTATTTATCGAGTTTGTAAAATGCAGCTCACCGGAAAACATGTTTCATTTACAACTTTAAGCAGTTTATCTTTGCATCAACTTCCTTTCGTTCATTGCTAGATTCTACCTCAGTGTTTAGATCTGTGTGTGTGTGTGACTATATCTGCGCCACAGTGTGAATCTCTGGGTCGTGTCCCAGCTTGCATCGCTGCACAGTAAATCATAGCCAGAGTTTTTAACGTCTTCTCCAGTGTGCCTGGGAGAGTCATTAACACACACTAGAATTACAGAACACTCCTCAGCAACCATACTTACTATGTGTGTGTACATGCCCTCTAGTGTGTATATGTATGTTTCTTTTTCTGTATGTTCAGGTGCCGCCAGCTCTTCTAGTTA